>NC_073224.2:56015303-56318333 GCF_029281585.2 Gorilla gorilla gorilla | reverse complement strand
GATGGCGCACACCTGCAGTTCGAGCTACTCGGGAGGCTGAGGCAGGAGAATCGCTTGAACTGGGGAAGCGGAAGTTGCAGTGAGCTGAGATTGAGCCACTGCACTCCAGCCTGGGTGACAGAGCAAGACTCCATTTAAAAACAACAACAAAAAAAAAAGAAAGAAAGAAAGAAAGTAAGTAAGTAATGTAATCCAATCCCAATCAAAATAACAATAGGAATTTGAAGGGGTGCAGGGCTTGACAGAAACACACTGAAATTCATCCAAGAAAATAAATGTGTCAGACAGCAATTCCCAGACTTTGCTGCATGTTCTAATCAGTAGGGGAACTTTTGAAATCGCATTGATTTCACTGGGTCACATTGAGAAGCATCCCAGGTGACACTGAGAGTATGCAAAACATTTCTGAAAAAAGAAAGATAATAAGGGGATTAGCTCTACCACCTACGAAAATATAGTCTAAAACTATAGCAACTGAAACAATTTGGCACTGACATGGGAGATACAATAGACAGTGAGGTGAAATAGAGCCCAGAAATAGATCAATATACATGGAAATGTAAGATAGAAGTTAAAGTGGTCAAAAAATCTGGTGCAACTGGCTAACCATTTCAGAGAAAATTGAATCTTTTCCTTATCAGTTCTGAATGACTCTCCTCTCCCTACCTCTCCTCCTATCCTCTGTAATCCAGCTTCTGTGCAACAGCCAGAGTAATCTTAAAATCCATGATCAGATCCTGCCTCTTGTAAACTGTTCAATGGTTTCTACTCACTTAGAAGGAAATCCCAACCCTTGATGGTGACTTCCAAGCCTGGCTCTAATTGGTCTAGGCCCTCTCTTCAGCCTCCTTTCTGCTTCTCTCCCTTTGGCTTCTTCTGCACCAATACACTATTCTGTGAGTCCCAGAACACCCCACGCCCTTTCCATGGCAGGGCTTCTGCGTTCTCCTTGCCCCTCCTGATCCTTATAAAACTGGCTTCCTCTTGCATTCAGGTCTCAGATTCAAAGTCACCTTCACCGAGCGGCATTTCGTGACCTATTTAAGACATTCTCCATCCACTACTCATAATTCTCCATCACTGCAACCATCTGGACACCCCACTTACTTCTTTACTAGCTCTTACCATAATCGATGATTATGATGAATATCTGTTTATTTTTTTTCTCCAACTCTCTTAAGCTACATAAGAGAGGACCTTGTTAATATTGTCACTCCTATAGTCTCAGGATCTAGCACATAGTAGGTGCTCAATAAATATTTGTTGCACGAGAGCTTTGTGTGAGGTAGAAGCTGAGCCTGAGGTCTAAGAGAGAAATTGTTCTTGTTCCACCAGTGGAACCCCGCAACTGCTTTGCATGACTGTAGTGGTACTCTGGGAGAGAGTTTTAAATCTCAATCAAGGTGGGTTCCCTCCCCTCTTTAGGAGCTGTATCCCTAGGGTTAGAGTCAGAGTCCTAAGCTAAACTGTTTGCTGAAGCTCTGATGCCCAAACTGGCCATCAAATCCTTCTTAACCACTTTGTGCAGTATAAAGGCCATTCTCCTTGATGGGGGAAACATGGAAACAAAATAATAATAGGTTAGCAGCACAGTTCTGATTTTTCTCTGTGACGTGAATAGAATCAGTTAAGATTGTCATAAAATGTTAATGCTAGAAAAATGCCTTGAATGTCATCTCCCAATGATTATAAAACAGTGCAGCCCTTTCATTTGACAGATGAAGTAAATCAGGCCCAGGCAGGTTCAGTGGTCTGCTCAGGCACACGGTGAATAGCGGCAATGAAGTCTGTATCTTACCCACATCTTGATGTGCAGTTGAGCACCTATGCTATAACAATATTCTCTTTGTTACATCTAAGAAAAATCGTTTAAAACCACAGCTCATTTTGAAAACTTCATTATTATTCAGTAACTTTATACATCTTCTGCAAGCAGTATACCTAACTCTTTCTTATTCATTTGATTTTAGAAGCTCTAAAAATAATTAATTAATTTGGGGAATGGGCCTAAAGACCCCAAATGAGGACTGTCTACAGAATACAGAGACGGCAAGATGGAGCCACAAGGTGACAGACTTGGGCCTGACTGGTCTTCTCTCTTGCTGTTGTGAAAGACTCTTTCCTGGTGTTAGAAAACACCCAAAACAGGCCATCCTGTGAGGAAGCCTCTAAGGATCTGAGCTGATCAAGGGCCTCTTACCAATGTCAAGTCAGCAGTAACAGCAGAAAACCTGGGCTGTTTGAATGGGATAAAATGGTCTTGGCTCATCACCTAGACACTTCTCCCTCCGTGCACTCCTTCTAACCAAAAAGATAATCCAAGAAGAGTCATCTATTTGTTGTAGTATCCAGAGCAAGATGATCTTTGGCCTTTACCCTCTTTATGTTGTGGTTATTTTTGATGGAGGGAATATAAGTGCATGCCAACTCCACAGGCATTGCACAACAAAATAATATGAGCCACTGGAAATGCCAATGAGCACCTGCTTGCCAAGGTCTTATGTCAGACTTTTTTTTTTTGGGATGGAATCTCACTCTGTCGCCCAGGCTGGAGTACAGTGGCACAGTCTCAGCTCACTGCAACCTCCGCCTCCGAGGTTCAAGCTATTCTTGTGCCTCAGCCTCCCAAGTAGCTGGGATTACAGCTGCGTGCCACCACACCTAGCTAATTTTTTTTTTTTTTTTGTATTTTTAGTAGAGGCGGGGGTTTCACCATGTTGGCCGGGCTGGTCTTGAACTCCTGACCTCAGGTGATCCGCCTGCCTCAGCCTCCCAAAGTGCTGGGATTACACGCGTGAGCCACTGTGACCAGCCGTGTTGGACTTTTACGATTGAGTAACAGTCTTTTAAAAAAGTTTATTAAGGTACTGTGGCCTTAAGAAAACCAGAGCAGATATCACTATTTTAAAAATAATAATAATGTTATCTCAGTTTACTGTGATACTTGGGAATCACTGCTAGTTTAATTGTTTATTTGTTTGTTTTTGAGACAGGGTAGCCCAGGTTGGAGTGCAGTGGCGCAACCGTGGCTCACTGTAGCCTCAACCTCCTGGGCTTAATCGATTCTTCTACCTCAGCTTCCCGAGTAGCTGGGACTGCAGGTGCATGTCACCATACCCGCCTAATTTTTAAAATATTTTTTGTAGAGGCAGGGTCTCACCATGTTGCCCAGGCTGGTCTCAAGCTTTTGGGCTCAAGCAAGCCTCCCTCCTTGGCCTCCCAAAGTGCTGGGATTACAGGCATGAACCACGGCGCCCGGCCTTAGTTTAATTGTTAAAGTCTACTCTACATTATGAGCAATTATTCTGACTTGGCTAGGATCAGTGTGGCCATCTTATCTCTGTCTTCAATACTAGGCAATGCTTTAATCAAAAGACCTCAAGGCACTTTGAATAGAATATAATTAAACCTTCAGTTCCTGTGGAAGAGTTCTATTTTGAAATGCCAAAGTATGCAAATTCATCTTTAATCATCATATAATTACATTTTAGGATCTTGCCAGAAAATGTAACCTTGAACTTACTGTACCCTGTTCTTATCGAAGCCCAGTTATGAAAAATGATACCTATGGGATGATTTCCAGAAAGATATACAACCTGCCTCTTCCTACTTATTCTCAATTTTGTCTGGAACCAAGCCAGACCATTAGAGGATCATATACTAGATTGCAATGTTTTTAACTGTCTTAGGATTGTTTTTTTATAATGCCTTTATTGAGACATAAAAATATCACTCATTTGAAGTGTGCAATTGAATGGTATTAAGAATATTCACAGAGTTGTGCAAATGTCACCACAATTTTAGAAAAATTTTATCATTTCTAAAAAAAAAAAAAAAATCTGTGCCCTTTAATTATTACCTTTTCCCTAGTCTTTCTACTCCTCCCCCTGCCCCCAATCCTAAACAACCACTCATCTACTTTCAGTCTCTATAGGTTTGCCTATTCTGGAAACTATATAAATGGGATCATATTATATGCCATCTTTTGTGACTGGCTTCTTTCACTTTTTCATTGTTTAACATAATATTTTCAAAGTTCATCTGTGTTGTGGCATGTATCAGTACTTCATTCCATCTTTTTTTTTTTTAAATTTAAAAGACAGGTTCTTTCTACGTTGCCTAAGCTGGAGTGCAGTGGCCATTCAACAGGTGGGATCATAGCACACTGCAGCCTCAAATTCCTGGGCTCCAGCGATCCTCCCATCTCAGCCTCCCAAGTAGCTGGGGCTATAGGTGTGTGCCACCACACCCAGCTATTCCTTCTTATAGCCAAATAATATTCCATTGATTGGATCATTTTTTTCTTTTCTTTTCTTTTTTTTCTGAGACGGAGTCTCACTCTGTCGCCCAGACGAGTGCAGTGGCACAATCTTGGCTCACTGCAACCTCCACCTCCTGGTTCAAGCAATTCTCCTGCCTCAGCCTCCCAAGTAAGTAACTGGGATTACAGGCACACCACCACGCTCGGCTAATTTTGTATTTTTAGTAGAGATGGGGTTTCACCATGTTGGTCAGGCTGTTCTCAAACTCCTGACCTCAGGTGATCCACCCGCCACAGCCTCCCAAAGCGTTGGAATTACAGGCGTGAGCCACTGTGCCAGGCCCATTATATGGATCTCGCACATATTGTTTATTCATTCATCAGTTGATGGGCATTTGGGTTGTCTCCACCTTTGGGACATTATGAATAATGTGGCTATGAACATTCATATGCAGGTTTTGGGGTGGACATATGTCTTCATTTCTCTTGAATGTATACCTAGGACTGGAATTGCTGAATCAAATGGTACTTTCATGTTTAAATTTTTAAGGGACTGTCAGACTGTTTTCCACAGTGGTGTGTGAGGGTTCTGATTTCTCCAATCCTGTTGAACATTTGTCATTATCTGACTTTATTACAGCCATCCTACTCAGAGTGATGTGGTGTCTTGTGGTTTCAGCTCGCATTTCCCTGATGACTAATGAAGTGGAGCATCTTTCCATGTACCTATAGGGTCATTTGTATATTTTCTTAGGATAATTTTCTATTCAGATCATTTGCCCATAATAGTTAAATTGAATTATTTGCCTTTTTCTTATTTAAGAGTTTTTTAAATATATTTTAAAAGAAGTCCCTTATCAGATCTATGATTTGCAAATATATTCTCCCATTCTGTGCGTTGTGTTTTTACTGTCTTTCTTTCTTTCTTTCTTTCTTTTTTTTTTTTTTTTTTGAGACGGGGACTGGTTCTGTCACCCACGCTAGAGTGCAATGATGTGATCTCGGCTCACTGCAACCTCCGCCTCTTGGGCTCAAGCGATCCTCCCACCCCAGCCTCCCAAGTAGCTGGGACTACAGGTTCATGCCACCACACCTGGCTAATTTTTGTATTTTTTGTAGAGGCAGATTTCACCATATTGCCCAGGCTGGTCTTAAACTCCCAAGTTCAAGTGATCTTCCTGCCTTGGCCTCTCAAAGTGTTAGGATTACAAGTGTGAGCCACCATACCTGTCCCTGTTGTTACTTTCTTGATAGTGTTCTTTAAAGCACAAAAGCTTTTAATGTTGTTGAAGTTAAATTTATTTTTTATTGTTGATGTTTTTGCTTTTGGTGTCATGTCTAAGGGTCCATTGCCAAATCCAAGATCACAAAGATTTACCCCTATATTTTCTTCTAAAAGTTTCCTAATTATTGCTTACATTTAATGTTATTGCTTACATTTAGGTCTAATCTATTTTGAGTTAATTTTTGTATATGGTGTGAGGTAAGGTTCCAACTTCATTCTTTTGCATGCAGTGATCCTAGGATTGTTTTTCTCAAAGGCCAGTTAGGCATTCCAATAAACAGCTCCATAGAACACAACTTTGTATGTTTCAAAGAGATGTGGTTGACAATAGTGTTCACGACATCACAGTGTTCATTACATCTTTTATGAAGATCTGCATAAGAAATTTGCTTCCAGGAAACCAGATTTGCTCAACTATTCACTCACTCACTCAATCACTCATTCATTCCCTCACTCACTCACTCAATCAATTCGTCATTTAGTACATATACTTAAAATGCTTTTTAGGGGATTCACCTGAGGGCAGGGGACTTTGTTTCCAAGAAACTTTATCTGATAAATAAAATGAACTTGACACAGATTGGATACTTTTTTCTTTAGCAATTGAGAAGCTCAGACTCAAACATGCTGCCCATCTCTATGAATACCTTATGCCAGTGGTCCCCAACCTTTTTGACACCAGGGACTGGTTTCATGGAAGACAATTTTTCCATGGATGTGGAGGTGGCAGGGATGGTTTCAGGGTGAAACTGTTCACCTCAGATCATCAGGCATTAGATTCTCACAAGGAATGCACAACCTAGATCTCTCACAGGCACAGTTCACAAGAGGGTTTGTGCTCCTATGAGAATCTAATGCTGCTACTGACCTGACAGGAGGCAGAGCTCAGGCAGTGATGCTTACTCGCTCGCACTCACTCCTGTCGTGTGGCCTGGTTCCTAATAGGCCACAGACTAGCACTGGTCAGTGGCCTGGTGGTTGAGGACCCCTGCCTTATGCTTAAGGTGAACATTTTGTGTATACTACTGACTGATTTGACCTTATTTTCCTGCCTTTATATTCCTCGGATTTCGTCATGTTTTATTTTGATTCTGCTGTATCACATGCATCCCTGGAGCCACCCCAAATTGTATTTTGGAACAAAATGAGGTAGAAATAAGTAAACAAAAACTCCCAAAGTATGTTGGTATTTTTGGGCATTTCTCGAATTTCGCCTCATTCTGTGGTTCCTTCTTAACATGTCCAAATTCCATACTAGAATTTATGGGCAAATAATAAGTCTCATTAACCTTTGTATTCTGTGCTGCCCCTCTCCAGCCCCTAGGTGAATTCCCTAAAAAGTACTTAAAATGTATCTACTTAATGACTGATTGAGTGAATGAGTGAGGGAACGAATGAGTGATTTTGTGAAGGAGCGAATAGTTGAAGAATAAATTTGGCCTTACTGAAGGCAGATGAAGCGCTTCCTCCCTGATTCCATTTTAGGAGCCACTGGGAAAAGTCCAACATTCAACACAGTAATTCATCCTGCCCACTGGGTAGTGTTTATAATTCCACCCATCTGAGCTTTTTCCCATTATAAAAGAAAGCATTTCTCTGTGTGGTCCTCTACATCAGAATCAGCTCAGTTACTTATTAATAATGTAGATTCCTAGGCCTCACCCAGGGGAAATAGAGAAGGAATTGCATTTTAACAAGGACCCCAGTAGACTCTTTTGGACCTTAAAGTTCGAGAAATATTGCCTTGAAAGGATAAGATTTGGAAAGGGTATCATTTTAGGTGGTTATTGGTGCTTTATGACCTGGTGTGAATGATTTTTGCGTACAGAAAAGGAAAAATGTGTTAGGACCCCAAAAACATCAATGCAAGAATACGCCAAAACACTGTCTTTAAAAAATGTGCCTATGGTTAGTTTTGTGGGGAAATGAACACAATCTAGTTAAAATTCCATAAACATGAAGATTCAGGTGAGATGGCTTAAATTATAAATTTCATGAATTTTGTTGGCTTATGATAAGGGACAGCTATACTGTAAGAAATATGACACTAAAACAATAACTTTCATAAGCAAGGTTACTTTTAGCGATCCCTGTATACATAGATTTCAGATGGCTGGTTGGCTTTGAAAAGAGAATGAAAGGGTTATTTTGGCAACTTTGTACTTTCGTACTGATCCTGAACCGTGTCTTCCTGGAGGCCATTTTGAAGTGTGAAATTGAAGAGAAATACCAGGCAGGTGGCCAAAATTTTAGAGATTGGATGGAAAGTAATTCTTTTTTCTTTTGACTGGGACAGTGAAACCTAAAGATCTCTTCTGCATTTGAAGATGTATTTTTGGCCTACTTTTACAGTACTCGTAAATAACACTTTTTAACTGGAAAACCCCCAAAACTCTCATATAGAAACCAAACCTTGTAATTTTATTCTTTCCTTATGTCAGCATGGGTCATTCATGTTTTGAAAGCAGCTTCAGCAAAATCCCCTGGTTTCAATTTTATTAAGATAACTGTTTCATTCATTCTTTTTGATAATATTCTTCTAAGCCAAACTCATTACCCCAGTTCCTCTTGTGTATCCAGAGAAATCCATTGCCTTGGGCCCCAGCTGGATAGACAACCATCTCAGAACGCAAAATACTAAAAAAAAAGTACCTGAAATAACATCTTTCAGAACCTCTGTGGTGAAACTTGCTTGAACTTTCTAAAATGCATAAGAAAAAGATTGATTAACTTAGTAAAGTTGAGTTTTATTTATTTCTTTGAGACAGGAGTCTTGCTTTGTCACCCAGGCTAGAGTACAAGCAGCACGATCTAGGCTCACTGCAACTTCTGCCTCCTGGGTTCAAGTGATTCTCCTGCCTCTGCCTCCCCAGTAGCTGTGATTACAGTTGTCCACCACCACGCCCAGCTAATTTTTGTATTTTTAGTACAGACGGGGTTTCACCATGTTGGCCAGGCTGGTCCCGAAATTCTGACCTCATGTGATCTGCCCGCCTCAGCCTCCGAAAATGCTGGGATTACAGGCATGAGCCACTGCACCCAGCTGAATTTTAAGTAACAATAAAATAAAAACATATGTGATGTACTGAAGAAAAAAGCAAAAACAACTTAAAAGTTCAATAATGAAAACGTGGTTAAATAAATTAAATTTTATCCAAATGATAAACGATTATGCAGCCATTAATTTTTCAAAGAATTTTTAGCAACTAGAAACATTGCTTATGGTAGATACAATTTTAGGAAAGAAGAGTACAGAGTGTGTGATGTCAGTTATATAAATGTATTGAGATTTGCATAATGAAAAAGTTGGAAAGGAAATAGCCAAAATAGTAACGGGGAATTTCTCTAGTTGTATAATTTTCTGTGATTCTCATTATCTAAATTTCCTAATTTTTTAAACAAAATAATTGCATTAAATTATGTCATTTTATTTCTTTGGGTTTTTTTGTTTATTATTTTTAGATTTGTGCTGGCAAAACAAGCATTGTAAGTAAATTTTAAAGTCCGAGCTAGGAACATTAAATTATAGTATCTTTCCATTGTGATTTCCTGTTATAGCACTGATTCCCAATCTCTTGGCTGTCACCCTAATTTAGAAATTTTCCCACCTTAGTGTACAGAAGCTCACCTGATGTGCCCTGCCTCCACCCCGGGTCCCAGATTTGCTAAAGAAAGTCTGAGCACAGGCCCAGGAACCTGCATTTTTAACAGGCATATCTGGTGATCTGATGCAGGTGGTAAGTGGCCCATTTAACAGGCACTACTCTAAAATCTCCTAACCTCATCCCCTCATTTTCGTTTTCTCTCTTCTTATTGTGCCAATCAAATTCTCCTGGAGTAGGGAATAACTTTATACCAGCCTCTTATCTCCATCTGGTAATGGTATTAGAAATTCCTGATGGGAATATGGATCATGGCAGCCATGTGAGGAAGTCGTGTGTCAGGGGATCAATTTTCCTGTCTATCCTCTTTATCCAACCTATAAACCCTTTCCATCAGTCTTCACTCCATTTATGAAAAAGGTTCCTCTTTGAAAATTGTGTTTAAGGATTCCTTTTTAATCATTGAGCCACTGGTCGAAAGGCTGTAAGTAAGTTATGTAGTCTTGCTAACCCTAAATTTCCTCATCTAAAAAAGGAGAATACTGTAATATCACCTTGTATAGAGGTAGTAAGGATTAGAAATAATATAAGTAAAATACTACCACAAAGCGAGACTCAATCAAAGACATTATCATTATTTACAGGGATACAGTTTATTGAGAAGCAAAACAAATCAACCCAATTTATAGTGTAATGTTATTTTCTTGAGCCCACCTGAAAAAAAACAGTGTCTGAATGTGCAAATAAGAATTAGTCTGAGTATTAGACTTCCCATATCAAGAAACTTATAATTGTCACTTTATTTTTCAAAAATAAATGAGCTCTGTTGAGCTAAATCAAAATATATTTAAGAAATAATGTTCATGGCGGTGGAGTATAAAACATAATGGACAGCTTTTGTGGGTGATTAAACATCCAAGTGATGCTGAGACACGTTGGATAACCACAAATGTAATGACTGTGAGTGCCTGCCAATGCCAAAATCATTATTATTAATACATGACAAGGAAGAGCCAACAAACCACAACAGGAGAGGGGGAAAATAGTGTTTTTTATCTCTATTACTGTAAGATATGGTTATGGTCCTACAGTCGCACACATACACACCCACACACAAACACACACTCAAGTTACCTGTTACTTCAGCTGGATTCTGAAGGACATCTAAGTGTTTCATTTTCATGTTGGGTCATCATTTTGCTAAGTAAATTTGATTAATCGTATCATTGATACGATGGGTCTTTACAACAGAAGACTACTTTACCTAATCTGTCCAACATGGTCAGCAGAATATGAAAGGCCTAATACCAATGTATATTTGAAAAGACAGATGTGAAAGACCTGGTACCAAAAATATACTCGAAAAGGTAAGGGAAGAGAAATTGACCAATTTAGGGGGAGACAAAAGCAGAAGGTGAAAGAAAGAATCAAAAAAAGAAAATGAATGAAATCATACTACTAATTAAATACAAAATCAATACTAATTAGAACTATAGTATGCATTCATTCAACAAACATCTACAGAATCTCTACTGCATGCCTGGTGATGTAAGAGACTGAGAGATGAGGCTGCTAGAGCCCCTGCCCTACATTGGTTGTTGAGCTGGGGAGATAGGGTATATGACACCTAGTAGATGAGTTACCGGGAAGCTTTCATTTGTTCAGTCAACAATCATTTAACACCTCTGATAAGCCGGGCTTTATGCTAAGCAGTGATGCATATACAAAATGATGATGAGAATACAACGATTATTTGAGTTCAGAAGAGATAGAGCACTTATGGGATTAGATGTTGGATAACAGTATTAGGATAAATAGATATGAGTGAATATTATAATGATGTTATTCAATAGTGACTCAAGCAAATACTGTATCTCTTGTGCAAATGCATTAAGTTAGATGCTTAATAAGTGTTAACTGGGGGCAGATAAATTTTATTTATTTTTTTTTTACTTGATTTTTCTGCTTTTTTTTTTTTAATATACTTTAAGTTCTAGGGTACATGTGCACAATGTGCAGGCTCATTACACAGATATACACGTGCTATGCTGGCTCGCTGCACCCATCAATCTGTCATTTACATTAGGTATTACTCCCAATGCTATCCCTCGCCCTGCCCCCAACCCCACGACAGGCCCAGTGTGTGATGTCCCCCACCTTGTGTCCAAGTGTTCTCATTATTCAATTCCCACCTATGAGTGAGAACATGTGGTGTTTGGTCTTCTGTCCTTGTGATAGTTTGCTCAGAATGATGGTTTCCAGCTGCATCCATGTCCCTGCAAAGGACATGAACTCAGGGGGCAGATAAATTTTATTAAAAAACAAAAAGGGAAACATACTTTCTACCTCTTGGTGGTTGTCTTTGTGGTTGCCAACAGGCTAGACTTTTATTTGTTTTGTATTACAAGTGTCCAAATGTGTAATTCTTTCTAATTTATTGATCTACCTTGAATACTATGATGTACCTTGAATACCATGAAATGAGGTCAGTTTAGTTGGCAGGGCATGTTTTCAGAGGAGGGCAAACAGTCTCAGCAGTCTATAAATGCAAAGTACCAATCTGGGGCTTTCTTAGAGAACTAACTGGAGCATTAAATCAGGGAAATAGACAACTAAACTTAAATTTCACATTCAGGCGAGACACACATTCTGAAGTCCTACCTGATTAAAAGAAAAATTTATAAATGACAATGTTGTTTATAAATATATCAATATCCATACATTTTAAAATATATTCACTCACAGGGCTAAGAAAGTTCTGTATGTTTTATATGTTCTTCATAATCAATAGCCTGTAAGATTTGTATTCAGATTTTAACCCTCACTTACTAAGGACTTAAGAAATAGTAGGGCTTTTGGCTGGATGTGGTGGCTCATGCCTATAATCCCAGCACTTTGGGAGGCCCAGGCGGGCAGATCACCTGAGGTCAGGAGTTCAAGACCAGCCTGGTTTTTAGTGAAACCCCGTCTCTACTAAAAATACAAAAATTAGCCGGGTGTGGTGGTGGGTGCCTGTAGTCCTAGCTACTCAGGAGGCTGAGGCAGGAGAATCACTTGATCCCAGGAGGCAGAGGTTGCAGTGAACTGAGATAGTGCCACTGCACTCCAGCCTGGGCGACAGAGGAGACTCTGTCTGAAAAAAAAAAAAAAATAGTAGGGCTTTTTATCAATACAGTTCAACACACCCTTATTGAGTGTTTTGGAGCAAAAATTACTAAGAGTCCTTAACCTCTAACAGTTCACGATCTAATGGGAAAAAGTCACCCCTTTTTTAGACTACTTCAGTTCTCTCCTTTTCCAGGTTAAAGGACACAGTCCTTATTTCAAGAGCATCTATAGAGATTTCCAAACTCCCTTGCTCCTCCCTGCCCTCCTGCTACTTAGGACGGCTGTCTCTCCTCCCCTCACCACAGGTCCCATTCTCCCCTTCTTTCTTAGGAATGTTTTACTCTCTCCATGCTTATCCCTTTTCTCTCTGGGAATTTCAATTCACTCTCTCAAAAGAGATTGAAACGTGCTCAAGATTATCTCATCTAAATAAAAACAAACAGCAAAAACCTCCCTAAGACCCTATATCCTTCTTCAGCCTTATCGCTCTCTTCCTTTTTACAGTCAAGTTTCTAAAGCATTATCTGTACTTCCTGTGTATTTCCTTACTTCCCACTGGCTCCTCAACTCACTTTAATACAGCTTCCACCCCTTCCCCCCGAGACAGCTCCTACTATCAATTATCTCCCAAATGCCATGGGTACATTTGAGGCCATATCTCTGTCCACCTCCTTGAAATGCTTGGTTTCGGTGATACCGAGATCTCATGTTCTTCCCACCTAGTGACTGCCATGCTGGAGCAGCCTGGCAATAGTGGTCCTTCAATGTCATCCTCGGAAGAAACGAGAGGTGGCTACCATCTCCCCACTCTTCCTCTGCAGATGCTCTTCTACCCTAAAGCCCAGAGTCCAGGCTGTCCTTGAAGCAGAGCCTCTCCCCAGATGAAATGACTGGGGTTTTTTGTTTTGTTTTGTTTTGTTTTGCTTTGTTTTTTTGAGATAGGGTTTCACTCTGTCGCCCAGGCTGGAGAGCAGTGGCGCAATCAGGGCTCACTGCACCCTGATTGTTTCTATTTACAGAATTTTTATAGAGGAAACATGGTCAGGCTCCAGAAGATGGGGAAATTAAAAAAAAAAAAAGAAAAAAGAAAAAGATGGGAGCAGAGGGAAGAGAGGTTTTCGGGCTGGGAATTGGACCAGGAAATCTTCCTTGCCTTTCCTCCTCTCCATTCTTGCCCCTGCATCTTAAGGTGGCTCCCATCTACCTATTTACATAAGAAAAGGAAAAGGTGCTGAACTTCACTGTGACTTGGAAATGGGGATTAAAAGGTACATTGGAAGGGTTTTGGACAGGATAGAACTGTGGTGTAAATGCTTTATAAATCAACACATCATTGATCAGTTAAAAAATTTTAGAGCATGTAACCATCTAGATTTGCCTCAAGACATAAATGACCCGGATTTCAGAGTTTTAGGAACATGAGATAATGTTGGAAAGTTTTTCTCTGTAAAAAAACAGTGTGATATACTGGAATACCAGAATTCAGAAAGCTGGAGTTGAAGCCAGGTCTCTACCTTTTTGGCCCCTCCTCAGCCTCATTCTTCCTTCCCCAAACTTTAAAGGCTAGAATTTCCCGTGACTAGTCCCAAACACTGTACTTCTCTCACACCCAACCTTTCCTGAGGCCGTCTGTCTTAGCTGTGACCATAGCCTGGTGACACTCACAATTTTTTTTCTTTTCTTTTCTTTTTTTTTTTTTTTTTTTTTTACAGAAACAGTCTCACTATATTGCCCAGGCTGGTCTCAAACTCCTAGGCTCAAGCGATCCTCCCACCTCGGCCTCCCAAAGTGTTGGAATTACAGGCCTTAATTTTATCTCCAGGCCTGATCACTCACTTGAGCACCAGACACAAATGTCCAGCTGCCAGCTCGGCATCTCCACTTGCTTATCTCAGGCCACACATGGTTTTTCAGGGTTCCCTCTGTCAGGAGATGACAATGCCATCCACCCAGTTCTGTGAACCAGAACCTTTCCCCCAGTCCTGATGACTTTTCCTCCTGAACATAAGCCGGGTTCGTAAGCTACTCCGCATCTTCACCATCCCCCCAGCTCACACCTCCATGGTTGTGCCACCAGGCCGCTCCAGTAGCATCCCAACAAGCTTCCTGCATCCAGGCAGGCCCTTCTCCAGTGTATTCTTCTCGAGTAACAGTAATGATCTTTATAAAACTCAAGCCACATTATATTGTATCAGCTGTTACTTAACGCTCTCTAACAGATTCCCACTGCTCTTAGGGCAAATACTCAAATCCTGAACATGGTCTACTAAACCCTATCCAGCCTGACGCCCCTGTACCTTCCAGTCTCATCTTGCACAGTCCTTGCTTTCAGCTCTGGCCATATTAAATGTCTTTTAGTTTCTTCAGTACATGACACTTCCTTCAGCCACAGGGCCTCTGCGCATGGTGTTTCCTCTCCCCAGAATACCCAGTCCCCACTAATGAACACTTACACTTTTCACCTTTCCACCTAGATATCGTTTTCCTAATGCCCTAGGGCCTGCCTGCCCTAGGTACGGTTCCCCTGGGGCATTCTCTCTCTCTTTTTTTTTTTGAGATGGGGTCTTGCTCTGTCACCTAGGCTGGAGTGCAGTGGTGCGATCTCGGCTCACTGCAGCCTCTGCTTCCTGGGTTCCAGTGATTCTCCTGCCTCAGCCTCTGGGTAGCTGGGATTACAGGCACGCGCCACCACGCCCAGCTAATTTTTGTATTTTTAGTAGAGACGGGCCAGGCTGGTCTCAAACTCCTGACAGGTGATCCGCCCACCTCGGCCTCCCAAAGTGCTGGTATTACAGGTGTGAGCCATGGCACCCGGCCTCCCTGGTGCATTCTCTTACACTGCCATGCATATCTTTCCTTCATAGACGTATCCAATGTAAACCCAGTTGGCTCTAGTTTTAATTGTATGCTTCTTATGACTTACTTTATTTTGTGATTTACTAGTCTACAAACTCCATGGAAACAGGAATAAGGTCCGGTGCTGTTCACCCTGGTATTCCCAGTACCTATAACATTACCTAGCACATTTTTAGGCACTCCATTGAAGATTAACCACCAAAGTACATTAATTTGAATAACCATAAGTTATCTCACGATGACTTTAAATTTTAAGTCATATAGTTCCCCTTTCCCCTTTCATTTTTTCTCAAATCTTTCTTAAGCCTCTCCTACATTTTCTCACTCCCTTAACCTCTTTTAAACCTTCTCACCTTTGCCTCCTGTCCTCTGTTATCAGAGACCTTATTTGATAACATTAATTTTTGTTTATTTATTTATTTATTTATTTATTTTTCTCATTCTGTCGCCCAGGCTGGAGTGCAGTGGCACGATCTCAGCTCACTGCACCTCTGCCTCCCGGGTTCAAGCAATTCTTCTGCCTTAGCCTCCCAGGTAGCTGGGATTACAGGTACCCGCCACTATGCCCAGCTAATTTTTGTATTTTTAGTAGAGACAGGGTTTTGCCATGTTGGCCAGGCTGGTCTCAAACTCCTGACCTCAGGTAATCCACCCGCCTCGGCCTCCCAAAGTGCTGGGATTACAGGTGTGAGCCACCACGTCCAGCTGATAACATTTAACAATATAAAGTTGATATAAGTTGTTCCCTGAGTATTCTTGAGCCTGTGGAAAAATAAAAAATCAAAGTTTTTACTTTATTCCTTGTGTTTTTCCCTCCAACCCTTTGGCACTGGCTATTAGATTACCCATGAACAGTAGCCAGGGATGACTATGGGCCTGTAGGACTGTCACAGTAGACAGTCTCCTTCTAGGTATTGTTAAATACCTTTTAGAAGTTGGATCTGGAAGATAATGGTGTCTCAGTTGTGACCTTGTGTCCAAAATACCTCGTCAACCAGCTTTCCATCCAGGGCGTCTAGCATGTGCCCTCTTAGCCTCCTGTACAGCTCCTTTGAAGTACTCCCCAAATTATAATTACTCACTTTGCAATTACATAGTTGTTTAATATCTGTTTCTCCCAGAATTAATCCCCACAGCTGGTTGTTGGCTGTGTCCACACTGCCTGGCACAAAGTAGAAGCTCAATAAATAACATTGAATGAATAAATATAATTGACCAAAGTAAAGATTTGGCAGACTTTCCCACTTGGTTATGCTTTTCTCTGGACAGCTAAATACTCTCATTAAAGGCTATCATTGCTGTACATTAAATACTATCATAAATATCAGTTATACTAACACTAGTAATTACACTGAAATTAAAACTATATAATTTAGAGCAACATTTAGAGAAATGCAAAAATGAAGGTACAGTTACTTTTCACATAAATCCTTACTCATTTGATAGCTACTTATCTTTTTCATGTTTTTTCCCTCAGGCTGAAGTAGAAAGTGTCAAATTTAAGGTCTTTTCCATGTCTAGAACCTCAAATGGTTTCAAGAGCTATCATAAGCATCTTCCTTGAGATTCAAATGCAACAGTGATTTGAGTATTTTCTACACACCAGGCGCAATGTTAAATATTTCCCCTGTACTATTTTATTTTCTCCTTATTATATCTCTCTAGAGTGGGGATTATCTTTTTAAACCCAACTCAACTTTTCCTTGGTATGATTTGTGTAGTGTCTTCTTGAAATTTCCAAGCAGCGTTTTTTTGAGATGGAATCTCACTCTGTTGCCCAGGCTGGAGTGCAGTGGCTTGATCTTGGCTCACTGCAACTTCCACCTCCTGGGTTCAAGAGATTCTCCTGCCTCAACCTCCCGAGTAGCTAGGATTACAGGCGTGCAACACCATGCCCAGCTAATGTTTCTATTTTTAGTAGAGATGGCATTTCACCATGTTGGCCAGGCTGGCCTCAAACTCCTGACCTCAAGTGATCTGCCCCCCTCTGCCTCCCAAAGTGCTGGGATTACAGGCATGAGCCACTGCACCTGGCTAAGCAGCTCTTTAAAACTGCAAGTCTCCTTATTGTGTGTGTATGCAGATAATTGAGGTTTAAAAGTTTCTTTAAACACCATCTGAATTAAAAGTTAAATGTTAAAGTATAGAAAAATCAGACGTACTTATTACCTCTTTGGAAAAATGATAATTTCCCAAGCTTTGAAAAAAAAAAAAAAGAAATCACAAAAGAACAGATTCCAGTCAAAGACAATAAAAATATTGCTGAAATGAGGGTGTTATAAGAAAAAAAAAACAATAAGTATTTAAAACACAAAAACTACTAAATAAGAGGAAGTTGGGAAACATATATCAAATATTATACAGAGAGACTCTACTTACTGCTAATAAAATCCCTCATAGATGAATCACTTGAACTTGGGAGGCGGAGGTTGCAGTGAGCCGAGACCGGGCCACTGCGCTCCATCCAGCCTGGGAGACAGAGCAAGACTCCGTCTCAAACAAACAAACAAAAATCCCTCATAGATGCTATGTTATTCCATCATTTGGGGTGAGCTATTTGACATTGGGGTGATCCGAATCCTCCACCAGGGTAGACTTCACATCTTAGTTATCTTTCTCTTCCTGACATCTTCCAAAACATCTGAACAATTGTAGACATGCACGCATGTACATACATACAGGCACACATGCACACACAGGTGCACGTGTGTGCAATGCACATAATACATCTAATAAATAACCTGGCAAAAAGTAGACTTTCAACAATTTTATTAAACCAAACTAAATTGTCTTAATCATTATTTGTTGAAATTTTATTTATTCTTTTTTTTTTTTGAGACAGAGTCTCACTCTATTGCCCCAGCTGGAGTGCAGTGATGTGATCACGGCTCACTGCAGCTTCGACTTCCCAGGCTCAATTGATTCTCCTACCTCAGCCTCTCAAGCAGCTGGGACTACAGGCACACACCACCACACCTGGCTAATTTTTGTAGAGATGGGGTTTCGCCATGTTGCCCGAGATGCTCTCAAACTCCTGAGCTCACCTCAGTCTCCCAAAGTACTGGAATTACAGGCATGAACCCCTGTGACTGGCCTATCTTCGTTTGGAATTTTAAAGGTACAGTCAGACATTTCACATGAAATACATTAGGAATCAATGAAAATGTTATATTTTATTTGTATAGGTGTGAAAATACTCAGCTGGAACTAGGGGTATGCTTTGGTTCATACATCCAGTCGGTATTAAAGCTGATGTAAAAAGGCTCACTGCTATCGTTTGAATGTGTCCTCCGAAGTTCGTATGTGGGAAACTTAATCCCCAATGCATCAGTGTTTGGAGGCGGAGTCTAACAAGAGGTGGCTAGGTCGTGAGGGCTCTGCCTCATGAATAAATTAACGCCGTTATCGCGGGAGTGGGTTTGTTATATCAGGAGTGGGCTCCTTATGAAAGCGTGAGTTTACTCCCCTCCCTTCCCTCGCCCTCTCTTTACTCTTCCACTCATCTGTCATGTGAGGAACAGTGTTCTTCCCACGCGCCCCCGTAGGATGCAGCATTCAAGACGCCATCTTAGAAGTGGAAGCCAGGCCCGCAGCACACACCAAACCTGCCAGCACCTTGACCCTGGACTTTCTAGCCTCCAGAACTGTGAGCCAATAAATTTCTGCTCATTATTTTTAAATTACACAGAACTTCCCAAACGGTTGGGATTTTTGTTTTTGTTTTTACTAAATTGTGATTGTTATCACTAACACAAATATTTAAGTTTACTTCTATATCTTATAGTAATAGGAATATAAATATATTAGAAAATGGTTAGAAAATAAACTCAGAAAGGATTTGGGCATATTTTATCAGTCCTATTTTGCTATAGTTCTGTACTCTCTTGCTTCTAATATAAAATGTTCAATATTCTAGAAAGGAGATAACATGCCTTCACCCACAGTGAGGCTGGAAATGTGGGACCAGGTGGGTTCTCCTTCTATTCTCATTGTCTGCCTATTTCTCAACCTTAAGCAAAATATTCGACACATATTAGTCACAGTCATGTCCTTAGTTTTTTTTTCTTTAATATTTCATCAGATAGAAATCATGTGGTATCTACACCTAGCAAGGATCTTCACAATGTTTTGTCTCAACAGAGAGCTGACCACTGGGACCTGTGCTAATTCTAAGACAGCTGAGGCCCCAGGAAGGTATTTCATCTTCTACTTCCCTTGAATCCCTTTCTGTACTCAGCACAGTACTGCAAACATAGAAGGACCGTTTGAGGCAGAACTGGTGGGGTTTTTTTGTTTGTTTGTTTGTTTGTTTGTTCATTTGTTTGAGACAGAGTCTCACTCTATGGCCCAGGCTGGAGTGCAGTTGCGCAATCTTGGCTCGCTGCAACCTCGCCTCCCTGGTTCAAGCAATTCTCATGTCTCACTCTTCCAAGTGGCTGGGACTATAGGCACGAGCCACCGTGCCCAGCTAATTTTTTGTATTTTTAATAGAGAAGGGGTTTCGCCATGTTGGCCAGGCTGGTCTCAAACTCCTGACCCCAAATGATCTGCCCGCCTTGGCCTCCCAAAGTGCTGGGATTACAGGCATGAGCCACCATGCCTGGCCAGAACTGATGTTTTTGGTTTTGGTTTTTTTGGAAATAGGGTCTCTCTCTGTTGCCCAGGCTGGAATGCAGTGCCATGAACATGGCTCACTGCAGCCTAGACCTAATGGGATCAAGCGATCCTCCTGCCTCAGCCTCCAAAGCAGCTGGGACTACAGGTGCATGCCACCACACCCAGCTAATTTTTTAACAAAAATTTGTAGAGACAGGGTCTCACCATTATGCCCAGGTGGGTCTTGAACTCCTGGGCTCAAGCAATCGTCCTGTCTTGACCTCTCAAAGTGCTGCGATTACAGGTATGAGCCACTGTACCTTGCCTTACTGCTGCTTTTTACTAAAGAATGTGTGGTAAAATGTACAATATGAAGAGTAGATAGTACACTCAGAATTTACCAAAAAGGAGAAAAACAGAATAACAGTACAATATGAAGAGTAGATAGTACACTCAGAATTTACCAAAAAGGAGAAAAACAGAATAACAGTAGGCTGCATTTGAAGTATAAAATTTGGTGATCTTTAAAATTAATTTCTTTTCTTTTTTTTTTTTGAGATGGAGTCTTGCTCCATCATCCAGGCTGGAGTGCAATGGCATGATCCCGGCTCACTGCAACTTCTGCCTCCCAGGTTCAAGCGATTCTCCTGCCTCAGCCTCCCGAGTAGGTGGGATTACAGGCGCCTGCCGCCACACCCGGCTAATTTTTGTATTTTTAGCAGAGATAGGGTTCCGCCATGTTGGTCAGACTGGTCTCAAACTCCTGACCTCAGGTAATCCACCCTCCTCGGCCTCCCAAAGTCGTGAGATTACAGGCATGAGCCACCGTGCCCGGCCTAAAATTAATTTCATAAAAGAAAAACAAACCCAACACACCACTATTTTATAGTGCCTAAAACAGCTAGCTTTAGCTCTTATTTTTAAAGTAACCAACACCAAGAAAGTCCTAATAGTTTTATACATACCTATGTCAGACAATTTTTAAAAAGTGGCGGTAATTAAATTCAATGACAATTTGGGTGGCTTCTTGTTTAAGACATGAAACCAAAAGCCAAAAGGAGCTCAAAGATGAAGTCCACTTGTCATTGCCTTGAAAAAATTAAAGTATAATAAATAATGACATGGAAATAGCTAATATAGAGCAAAATTTTAGACTTATAAGTGAGAGATCAGGTGATGGAATAGAAGGGGCAGACAGGAAGATTTTATGGAGGAAATAACCTTTCAACTGGACTTTGAAGAAATAGCAAGACTTTGACAAACGAAGAGGAGGATATTCCACGCACAAGGAACTAAATAACATCCATGAAAAAAATCAATAAAGCCCATGCCTATGTTGACATTTCTGTTCTCAACTGAACAGTCACTTCTGTTACCTGAAGACTGTCTCTCTTTCTTTGAGTTGTTAATCTAAAGTTGTGCTTCTGAGCAGAGCTATTTTTATTTCCAGAAGTACCACCTACCAAACTAGAGATCAGCCACTGTCACTAAGTTATAGCCCAACTACTTCACGTGGGCCTAGCCCTAGGCAAGTTGAAGGCCTACGGAGAATTTAAGGGTGTGTAAATTCCCAATAATTAAAAAATTTAGACAATCCAATCACGCTGAAAGAGAGTGGCCTATAGTAGCAAGTGTAAAGGCTCTAGAAGAGATGATTGGGACTTGGTTATCTACTAACATTGAACCTAGTTTCAATTCATTGTCCTTTTGGAGACTTTCATCAACTATTCTTAGTGCAATAGGTTCTGTCAGTGCCTGGTACATAGTAGGTGCACAATACATATTAGGTAAGATATAGAATTTTTTCACATGGCTTTCTACCCTCTTTGTAATAAAAACTATTCACATATTATATTGAAAGTACCTGCTTTGGGCCAGGTGCAGTGGCTCACACCTGTAATCTCAACACTTTGGGAGGCCGAGGTGGGTGGATCACCTGAGGTCAGGAGTTCAAGACCAGCCTTACCAACATGGTGAAAGCCCGTCTCTACTAAAAATGCAAAAATTAGCCAGGCATGGTGGCACATGCCTGTAATCCCAGCTACTCGGGAGGCTGAGGCAGGAGAATCACTTGAACCTAGGAGGTGAAGGTTGCATTGAGCCAGGATCGTGCCATTGTACTCCAGCCTGGGCGACAGAGCGAGACTTTGGAAAAAAAAAAAAAAAAGTACCTGCTTTGAACACTCAATTCTACATTTATTTATAGCCTTTTATGTCCAAAATATTGATGCTTTGTGTACCTCTTCAGTTTGCAGGATGTTTTCTCATACAATATCTTATTGGATTCTCACAACAGTCTAGTGGGATCAGTAGGACAAATACCAGTATTCCTGTTTTACAGATGGAACTACTGAGATTCATGGAGGTCAGGAGACTTGTCCAAGGTCAGGAAACCCAAACCCAGATTTAGGCTTAGACATGTCATCAGTCCTACTTTTCACAGTGTCACAGTTTCCAGACATTAGCAGCATTCCTTACTAGTCTTGCTTAATATTTCTGGCATCAACCATATTAATGTGACATGGTTTATGTAACAACTAATTATATGTCTATCTATCTTTCTATCTGTAATCTATCAAGAGAGCAATATATGTAAACAGAAATGACAAAAGCATTTGTATTTTATTTTCAAGTATAAAAACATACTTTTCATTTAAAAATCCTAATGACAAAGCATTGGTTTAAGCTTAACATTATGGTAATGTTCATGAATAGATTACAGAACAGTTAGAAAAAATTTTAGCTAAATACCTTAACATTTTTCAGAAAATGCTTCTAGATTTTGCTAGAATTGGATCAATGAGTTATTTCTGAGCATAAATGACATGCGGTGCTAATTGTATTCCTGACATAAAATGTCCTCAAGTTTTCTTTGGCCAATGGACTGAGAACAAGGAGCCTGCCTTACATTTCACAGATCTAAATAATAATTTGATGGTTAGCTCATTACAGGGAATGTGGTAGTGTAAAACAGCCATAGTACATCTATCCCGGAATTTTAGGGTTCCTATAGAATCCCTCCATGATTTGTTTATGATGTAGAGATGATTGACTCTGTCAGTTACTAATAAATGGTAAATAAAAAAGTAACCTGTGATATTAAAGTACTACATTTGCTACATTGTGATTAAATTACAGTAACACCACCAGCTATAAACCTTTATAGAATCTTCTCAACCATGCAGTAATTCTCCTAACTATACTATTATGTAGAGCACAAATATTTCTTTGTAAGTCCAAAGCGATACATCAGGGAAGCGTTTACTGCTGAAGCTAGATTGAGAGTAAATGCATCTTGGGTTGCTATGAATAAAAGCTCTAGCTTCTCATTACTTTATGACAAGACACAGAAATTCACTTTACTTTTCATTTAAGGTTTTCGGCTTCCGTTTATAGATGTATGCCTTCACGCTTTTATTCCCTTCTTGCTTCAGCCGTACGTAATAAATGATTATAAATTTTCACATTTGACCACCTCTCTGCTAGTCTCATGCTTAATGCACAAAGTTAGGAAGCTGCAGGTAAAATTTCACAAACACTTTTATTTATGATGTTGTCCTTGGTAACGGAAATTTCAATGTACTGAAATGAAAAGTATGATTAAAGGGATACGACGTCCTGACAAGGATAGTAGAGGGCAGCCTTCTATTTCCTACTGAAAATATATAATACCTTTTTGACATCAATTTCATAGAGAATAGACATGGGTTAGTCATGGAAAAAAGACACAAACATGTTTCCAACTTCAGTTTTCTTGAATGTTTGCTCTTATAACTTATATTAGAAGTATCTCCTCTGAATTGATGAGCTTGTGAATTGAAAAAAAATTTTTTATCCCAATTAAAATGTAATATGAAGGACTGAACAGAAATTGAGGAAAAATATAATTTGGAACACATGAGTTCTTTTTCTGGAAAGCAAAATAAGTGGAAAAGTACTGGTTTTTTCAAACCATTTTAATCATTGCAATAACTGATTTTATTATTTTAAATCTCTATGTAGTGAGAAAGAATCAAGAAAGATTGGAAAAGTTAAAAACGTTCATAAACATAGTTGTTTAGTTTCTTGTGTATTTCCCAAAAATTGCCATTAAGCAAACAAAGTGCAACCCTCGTGTGCTTCCTGTTTATAAAGTTAAATATCTTTGAGTATTTGAGGCTATATGATTTCCCCTTTTCCTATCATTTAGGGTGAAAAAGAAATTAAACAATTGGTAGGACTTCCCCTAGTAAAGTCACTTCTCAAATAAAATTCTGCTGCTACAAAGTACAGTTTCTGTGCCTGGAAATTAGAATTGCTTGAGACATACTAGTTTCACCCACAAGTCTTATTCTAGTCTCCTACCAGTTAATAAAATGTGTTATCAGGAGACTTGAGTTCAAGGATCATTATAATTCCTTCAGCCTTGTACTGCCACAGCAGGGCATGAGAGCTATTTCCTACTCAATGGAAGAAGATATAACATCTTGATTTCAAATCTCTGAAAACAAGATATTGTGGAAACTTTAAAATATATATCCTCTTGATTTCATAGCTATGGAAATAAGAAACTGGAAACTTAGTTTAAATAGCTACAGATTTAGCCAGGATGTGACCAATCTCTGGCATTGATACCTGGATTATCTTTAGGATATTCTGTGTTCCTAGCTTCAATGTCATGAATTCACTCACAATGTATCTACTGAATTTCCACGTTGTGCTGAGCACCATGCCAAGCCCAGGAAGGAGAGAAGACGCACAAAATGCATCAAGCATAGTGCATGTTGCTCAGGAGCATACAGTCTGGCAAAGGAGATAAGACTTGCACACGAATAACTAAAATTACAAATCAGCAAATAATCAGAGCCAGATGAGGAGAGAGGGAAATTCCACGAAATTATGCCGCATGGAAAAGGCCCTGCACAACTGCCATGTGCTGGTTGCTGGGAGTTTGGGTGGTCTATTCGTCGGTCTCAGTTCATGGCTTGGGCAGAGGTCAGTAAACTCAGTAGATTTGAGCGCCGCCAGTTAAGGACCAGGAGCTAAAGCCCCTGCAGTGTCCTTGGTGCCACAGAGCGATCCAGAGCACAGACAGAACAGAAAAGACAGGAAGAAAGAGGAAGAGGGACGGGTCTAGAGAACAGGAGGTAAGACAGCATCAAATGCTCAGTAATGTGCGTGTGATGACACAGGGTGAGTTGAAAAGATCCTTGAAAGACACCATGCCGGTTTTGCATCAATAAAAATAAGAGGATTTCAAAAGCCTAGGCAGAGGGCTTGCTGTACGCCACACGTCCACAGTCAATTACATTTTTAGGAAAGTATTCTACTCATGCATAGGCTAAAAAAATGTAGTCTGTGTAGCGTTTCAACAACCTCGCAGCTTTCTTCCATAACTGTTCCTACAAATACTTTCTGACAGCTTCCATTTGTTGCTTGGCTATTGCAGAACCCTGAAAAATATATTATGTCTCATGTCAGTTATAAAAATAACACCACAAATTATAACCAAAACAAAATTACCCAGTAATTATCATTTAGATGTCCATTTTAATCCTTTTCAGAGTTACCTTTACTTTAGGAGCCAGACAATTTAACACGAGGCAAGCTGGAGGGGTTTATTTAAATCTTTCTCTTTACCATGTGCTGTGATAATATCTGAAATCTACCTTTCTGAGCACTCTGTGACTGCCTTAATCTCAAGAGCACTTCTAAATACATTGAATACTAACAGCCTTAAATTTGACAAAAATAGGCATAGTAAACATGTGGTGTCAATTATGGGAAAACCCGAACAAAGGTTAGAGGAATAAGAACAGAGCTCACATTTTCTTTTAACTTGTTAATGTCTCTGACCCTTTTGTACAAAAATCACTTTAATCAACATTATATACATTTCATTGTGGCCTTACCATTTAACAGCCTGTAAAAAATGTTTGGCTATCAATTATACACATCAAGTTGATATGCTCCAGGACTGGGGGCCATTTATGCTCGCAATTAAATCTGAGGGGACTTGAGGAGACCCACATGGTTAGCCAGCCCTCCTTTCTCCACCCGACTCAGCTTTTTTGAAGCTTGCAGAGATGAGGAAGCTTAATTAAACTTATCGGAGATCTCTTTTTCCATCCTAGAAATTGGAGAGCCATGATCATAGGTATAGAGATGTTGAAATCTAGGTCCTTCTTTCTCCTCCTCTTATACCATCCCCTCTCCCATGTACTCACAGGGCCACAGTCACATACACATACAGATTTTAGTCAAACAAATTTGTTGAAAACAGATTCTTAGGCCAGCCACGGTGGCTCACACCTGTAACCTCAGTACTTTGTAGGCGGATGGTGGAGATTACTTGAGGCGAGGAGTTTGAGACCAGCCTGGGCAAATAGGTAGACCACATCTCAGAAATAAATAAAAAGTAAAAAATAAAAATAAGTAGATTCTTGACTTGCTTTGGGTCTCATCAGAAGCCAAAACAATCATCCAAGTCTAAGTATGGCCACTGATGTCTGCAGTGCTGGTGTGAGATTGGGTCAGTGCACACCAATTCTCCACCCATAATCACGAATCAGAGGCCACACCATGGCTTCCATCCTCCTAATCCTGTATAAAAGTTGATGGGGTGTGCAATCTAAAATGAGAAGAAAAGATTCTCAATTAAGCGGTCTTGAACTGGTGCAGCTTCAGACCCAACTCAACAACCCCAAATCTTCTTTAACAATCCACACAGAGAAGAAGGATTAATGTCCAGCTGTGCTAACAAATATTTTAAATGGTGTTCTACATACATCTGAGGGCTACGAAGGTTAGCACTCCAAAGCAGGTAAATATTTGGCTTCTTTTATTTTACTTCATGGATTCTTCCTTTCCTTTCCTTCCCTGCAACCTCATACTCTGAGATAAGAGGACCCAGCCACTGGATCTCAAAGCAAATGTTAAAATACCACTCCCTCCACATTCATTCAGCCACTCAAATATTTAATTAGTGTCTATCATATCTAAGGCATTATGCTAGGTACTGTTTTCAATTTAGTACGACTACTTTTTATAATACAATATTCCATAGACAGTGTGTTAGAGTCAAATTCATCTTTACATGATGTAGTACCAAATTCCAAAAAAAGAACTTCCCTTTTAGATTGGGCAGTCTGAGGAATTAGGGGAAAAAAAAACCATCTCCAAATGTCAGTTCGGAGGAGCCATCCACTCTTCAACCTTAGAGGAGGCAGGGAAGGTGGGATTTTGATGTTCACAAGCCCATTAAGACAATTTTCAAATGCCATGGCTTGGCTGATACATAGAACATTAAGAATATTTTGAGGCAGTCTGCTGTGTGCAAGGAACATCTATTTTAATTGATGCATTTTGATGGTAACAATGTTGTATTCTATGGTCTCTTCCTCTGCGTGTTCACGTGTTAAAATAAATAGTGGTGTACATAGCAAGGGAAGGCGAGAAAACATATTGCCATATCTTTATTAATATTCTACTATTGTATGATCTTAGCACTTTTTGGCTTTGCTCCTGAAAGCATGTTTTCTTCTTGTTCTTGTTCCTGAGGCAGTGTTCAACATACTAGACTAATGAATAAGTCATTATTTATTGGAAGTCTTTGTATATATGAATCGGAAATACTACTTCCCATCTAAAGATCTAATTGTGTATCTCTTGTGGAGGTAAATATCCATATAGATCAATTTTTTATTAAAAATTGGTATATTTTGTTTAAGGGAGCGTTTTAAAAATATCATTTCTATTTGTAGACCCAACTGTTAACTATTTATTAAAACGTCAACGTCTAAAAGTCTCACATAGTTATAGTCTCCTACTCATACCCTCCTGGGCTTAAAATAGGTCTATGCATCCCCAAAACTACCTAAGAAAATGGGAGACACTAGTTGAAAAATATTAGCATGTCTGCTTTCTGGTTTAATACTGGTTAGTTTTTGATGTTCAGTAAAATTTTGATGTTCAGTAAAAATGCAGTAATCACATATTTGTTGATTAGATTTTATTATAAACAATACTTCATGGTTTTATGAAGTGTTACAAATTGCCTGTAAATGAACTTGGACTATTTTAATTGGTTTAAGAAGAGCCAAAAGGAAGAAAGTTTGGATTCGTTTTTAAAATCTGAAAATATGTGGTAATAGAAACAAGGAAGAAAAGGAAGTTTCTTGGTTCTTTTCTCCACTCCAGGAGAGATGAGGCATATGCATGAGTTATTACAATGCATTGATCTGACTCCAACCTGAAGTTACCAAGGTTTTATAAGGCTGCAATAAAGCTTTCTTTGCATTAACCAGCCAAGCACATAAACATTTTAATGAACTGTTTTTACGTGGTTCATTGGGCAGCTACCAGGCTACTATAATACAAATCACCACTCCGCCACATCCAGCTTTCTCATGATGGCTGTACTTTTTTCAGCTTACCAAATGCAAATTGAATATCACAGCTATGGAGCTTAATCAAATACTTGACTATTCGAGCATAGGAAATTCTCAAGCCCAGAATTTACTGTATTCTAGGATAGTCTATTCAAAGAACTGAATCTTAGAGAATTTTTACTCTCGAGCTTCTAAACCAAAAGTGAAGTTTATTGTGATAATCATTTAAGACCACTAAAAAATAAGATCCTCAAAGTCACCACTCTGTGTTAAAATGGTTTTAGGCAATGAATGACAGTGTGGCCATGAGAAGCAAGTAGCTGAATCATCATTAGTCACAGAAGAGATGGTATCCCCAAACTGATATTTCTCTTAGTGACCTGAAGGCTTGAATGAATTATTGAACTCAATACCAATGCAGATCAAATCTCCTTGGAATAATTAAGGATCATTACTGACAAACATTTGTGTACATTCTAGTCAACACTTAAAGTAACACTAAATTATAAAATATTTGTCATGTATTCTGAGAGCTTCATGACACTGTATTTTTAAGATTAAAGATTAGCCCAACACATAATTTAATAATGAATGCAAATTATAAATGAATATTTAACAAGCCATACCACATTTTATGTCTTAACATCTGTTCTGCCAGTGGTATGACTGAATGAAAAATGGCTCCATGATGTATTGTCCTGCTGCCTAATGCTCCAGTGGAAACAAGGTGTTTTCACCTTGATGCGGCCTTTAAAATAAATTAATTTGTTAACATTTAAAAATGCAGTGTAACCGATGACATAAAACATTTATAAGACAGTTTATGACCCAACCAACCATGTTCTAATCCAATAATATTTATTAAAACATTTTATTTGACTAATCATTTCATGGCCAAGATTTGGAAATGTTTGTTTTTCAGGTTGAGTCAAAGATTTAAATGGTTCTAATGGTACCATAAAGATGTTATATGGTGTTAATATAACTTGAGTATTAAAAATATAATGAATTTGCTATTTATGAACCATTAAGTTTTGCCTCACCCCCAGAATAAATTTTATATCATTACAGACCTATTAATACACCCTCTTTGTTTTTCCATCTTCCCTAGGATATACACATTCACAAGCCAAATTTATAGATACATAAAGATAAGTCAGAATTTTTTTTTTATTCTGGAAAGTGTGTTTGCATTGAACAGAGGATATAAAATGGTGCTTTTTTTACTTTAAGTTTTCTTCATAGTTATCACCTTAGTGTTTCTAAGCTAGGAATCACTCCATATATTAATAAAACATGGGTCAGATAAGCAACTTCATTCTAGTAGAAGTTTTTAACTCCTCTGCTAACTTAAAACCAGGCGAGAAAGCTTTCTTTCTTATTTCTTATTGAAAATTAAAGAATGTCAGATTTTTCCAGCTATGCACACCATTTAAACTTAGCAATTCTGGGACTATAACATAGTTATTCTAGCTTTTAAAACATTTGTATATACAAACATATTTGCCAGTAAGACATTGGAGATATTCTCAAAATCCAGCTATGGAGTAACTCTGGACCATCTGCTAGATAGAATATTATGTAGACATTAAAAATCTTGGTTTTGAAAGTGAAATAAGCTAGGAACAGAAAGTTAAGCACCACCTATTCTCACTCATATATGGAAGCTTAAAAAAAAAAAAGTTGATCTCACTGAAGTAAAAAGTAGAAAAGAGGCTACTAGAGGCTGGGAAGGGGCGGGAGAAGGGCAGTATAGAAAGAGATTTGTTAAAGGATACAAAATTGCAGCTAGATAGGAGGAATAAGTTCTAGTGTTCTCTAGCACTGTAGAATGACTATAGTTAATAATAATATATAGAATTCAAATATCTAGAAGGAGGATATTAAGTGTTCCCAATACAAACAGATGCTGAATGTTTGACATGCTGGATATGCTAATTATCCTGATTTGATCACTATACATCATGTATAATCACCTCCCTATGTACTCCATAAATATGCATGATTATTATGTGTCAATTAAAAAAAAATTTTTTTGAGACGGAGTTTCACTCTTGTTGCCCAGGCTGGAGTGTCGTGGCACGATCTTGGCTCACTGCAACCTCCATCTCCTGGGTTCAAGCAATTCTCCTGCCTCAGCCTCCCAAGTAGCTGGGATTACAGGCACCCGCCACCATGCCCAGCCGATTTTTTGTATTTTTAGTAGAGATGGGGGTTTCACCATATTGGCCAGGCTGGTCTCAAACTCCTGACCTCAGGTAATTCACCCGCCTCAGCCTCTCAAAGTGTTGGGGTTACAGGCATGAGCCACCACGCTGACCTAAAAAAATTTTTTAATCTTGTCTTTGAATCATACTTAAGACCATAGCAAATGCATATTCTAAGCTAACCATATTAATTCAAATTCAAACAGATATAACACTAGGGCCGAGTGAGGTGGCTCATGCCTGTAATCCCAACACTTTGGGAGGCTGAGGAGGGTGGATTGCTTGAGCCCAGGAGTTCGGGCCAGGTTTGGCAACATGGTGAAACCCCATCTCTATAAAAAATACAAACATTAACCAGGTGTGGTGGCATGGGCCTGTAGTCCCAGATACTTGGGAAGCTGAGGTAGGAAGATCACTTGAGCCCAGGAGATGTAAGTTGCAGTAGGTTGTGATCACACCACTGCACTCCTGCCTGGGTGACAGAGCAACAGCCTGTCGCAAAAAAAAAAAAAAAAGATATAGCACTAAAGAGAAAGAAAAAGTAGGGCAGGACATTGAATCTGGTGCTTGAGGAGAACTATGTAAAAGTAAAACAAAGTTCTAAAATAAGATGACAATAAAAAGAAAGTTTGAGTAGTTGCTATTATTATCAATGAGATCATATATGAAGTTGGTTTTTTTGTGTTTTGTTTTGTTTTGTTTTGTTTTGTTTTGTTTTGTTTTGTTTTTGAGACAGGCTCTCACTCTGTTACCCAGCCTGGAGTACGGTGGCACAATCATGGCTCACTGCAGCCTCAACCAACTGGGCTCTGATATCCCACCTCAGCCTCCCGGGCAGATGAGGCTACAGTCAGTCGTACACCACCATGCCCAGTTAATTTTTTGTATTTTTTGTAGAGATGGGTTTTCACCATGTTGCTCAGGCTAGTCTCAAACTCCTGGGCTCAAGTGATCCAAACATCTCAGCCTCCCAAAATGCTGGGATTACAGGCATGAGCCACTGTACCTGTCCCCATATATGTAGTTTATAAAATAATTAAAAACAAAATATTTTTAAAGATAAAGAGTTTGAATTAATACTGCTAGCTTAGAATATGTATTTCCTTCACTCTTCTGCTTTCCCTGCAGTGTATGGAGATAGTCTGAATTTAGACATGATGTTTACATATTATTGTTCTTAGGGTAACTCTTTCACTGGTATTATATAAAATTGCATCTGTCCCAAAATGAAAGTGGAAAGTCACTGTAATAAAGAGAATGATAGGGTGACATCATCAGGCATCATAAAAAGGATCATCTTAATTGTTGTGCACTTGTTCATTTCAAGACCACATTTATCGGCCATTTGTTTTTCCTTTCCTACAGTCTCTCTCTGCTTCTGTTCTCCCTCCTCCAGATATTTTCATTTATTCTGCAAAGTGGAGGACTAAAACTGCAGTTTTAGGTGATTTTCAACTTACATAATCTTTCTTCAAGGTTTTTCTCAGGTTTACCTTATACTTGCCTATGATAAAAGATTCCCTCAGTTCATAAGAGGATGGATGAAGTGGGGGCTGATGGGAGGGAAGGATCCAGGTATTTTTCAGATTTTCTTTAAACAGGAGAAGTAGAAACTTGCTGTGCTGATGAACGTTTTAGCTTGGTTCCTATAAAGGCAACAGAGATCTCGTGGGATTCTTGGGAGAACTGAGAGAAGTTAATGCAGGTAAAGCACATGGAACCAGGCAAGCTTCCTGGTAAGTGCTCAGTAAATATTACCCAGCATCTTCTGCATAATCACCAATATCAGCAGTTGCTGCTTTTTTTTTTCCTTGCCTGCAAGATCAAAAAGGAAATCACAGTCTTGCCCCCAAAACACTAGAATTTTTCCCTGATTCTCTGTCATAAATTTATTTTCTCTCTAAAGCTCAAACCACTCTAACAATGAAATTCTGTGCTTTAAAAATTCAAGCGAATGAGCAGATTTTAACAACTACAATTGCAAAAAGTTGGATGCTTTTCCAGAAGTGCTTATAAAACTGGTAAGCAAAGGAGATAGATAAAATCAAAACAAAAGATCTGTTCTCGTCACATTTAGTAAGAGCAATGCTGGCTTTACTGATGACTTCAGTAGTCAGAAACCTGGATGACATTCATCTCCCTCTCCACTACCCCCACTCCCAAAAAGAGGAACACCCACCTGTATCAGAATATCACTGCATCCTGATCTTATTCTCATGCTTCAGTGCCATACCTGATCACACCAGAGCTGTTACTTCTTGTGATTACTCATCCAATATCTATTTTTCACCTTGCAATAGATCCATACAAGGGACCAGGGCAGGGTTTGGCGAGAGAATTTCCTACAAATCCTTAACCTAGGGAAAGCAATACTTTTCAGGTTTAAAGCCAGGGTAGGGTTTGGCCAGGTGCCGGTGGCTCACGCCTTTAATCCCAGCACTTTGGGAGGCTGAGGCGGGCGGATCACAAGGTCAAGAGATCTAAACCATTCTGGCCAACATTGTGAAACTCCGTCTCTACTGAAAATACAAAAATTAGCTGGGCGTGGTGGCACACGCCTGTAGTCCCAGCTACTCAGGAGGCTGAGGCAGGAGAATTGCCTGAACCTGAGAGATGGAGATTATAGTTAGCCGAGATTGCGCCACTGCACTCCAGCCTGGGCAACAGACTGAGACTCTGTCTCCAAAAAAAAAGAAAAAAAAAAAAAGTCATGGCAGAGTTGGACAGATGGAGCCGCCAATTTCTATCAAAGCTTATCAGCTGTGGGAGTCATGACAGGATGGTGTCAACCCCAGGATATCAAGTCCCAGACGAAACCCAACTTTCTTTGCTGTTTCAGAAGCCACCTAGAAAGTAGAAATGGGAAGCAAATTCACTATGTCCCCCTTGTCAATTAGCAAACTTTCTAAATGCTTTTTGTGTGCCCTTGAATTTGGACATCCCCTTTTCTACAGTCAGCCTGGAACATTTATAAAGTGGAAGCCACTGAACTGTCTAAAGGCCTTTAGAAAATTGTCTAAGCATCTTTGCAATGGCTTCTTTTCTTCCAACCCTACCCCCACCTCACCCCTTGGATGTGGACCACACATACGATGCTATGCCATAAGCATCAAACATTTCCCACTTGTGATTTTATGCCAAATCATAACCATGATTCAGAACACTAAAGGGCTCTGTTTCATTCTAACCTAGTTTCCTGTAAACTACATACAGTGATAGTTTCTTTTTTGTTTTGCAGAGTGGAGGAAGAAGAGAATCACCACATATCGTATTTAGAGGTCCTGCAGAAAGGGCAGAGCGAGTTTCATGTTTGAGTGCAGTGGATGCATGGGCAAAGCATTACACAGCCGCTCCATGGAAGTGACAATGAGCCTTGTCTTTCACACATAACTCCAGGAACCAGGGGAAACAAAACCAATTCCACCCAGAGGTACAGACAAAGAAGAGCACCCTCCCAAAGGAGCCCGCATGATAAGTGGCCACGGCGAACATCACTGTGATCAGTCAGAAAGGCAGGCGAGTTATTAGCTTAGCCCTGAACCTCCTACTTAATGTAGAACCAGTGGTGATGGTTAACAGACCCTGGCTGCAGTGACAAGCCTGGGACCTGCTCGAGGAAATCCAATTGAAAAGCAGCCAAGAGGAACAACAAGCTAGAAACAGATGTTCCAGCTACCAGGATGTGCACGCATTTAACCTGAATATGTAGTTGGGGTGGGATGGTAGCATTCGTTTCTAAATATAGTGATTTCACTTCTTCCCCCATATAGATATTGTCAAGTTCAATTATAGCCATCCACATTAGTTTTGTCAAATTTTCTGCAATTTCTTTAAAATAAGAAGATGTCAGAATGATAACTGCTATTAAGGGAATTCAGGGTGTTTGATTTATCTACCCAGTCTTACTAAAACATTTCAGTTAAATCATCCACTCTTAAACTCCAGTCTCATAGCAATTAAAAATTATCTTTTAAAAAATTGCCCAAATGAAATTCCAACAGTTCATGTAATTATTTGATTTAATATTACCATGTTAGTAAAATATCTTTAAGATAGTTATATTTTCATGAGTCACTTTCTTAGTCACTTCTAGTTCCTAAATAGGGGAGTTTGGGTTGACAGAGGTGTGATAACCATGCGAACAGGGGCTAGAATATAAGCTTAACAGAATCAGTTAATTAGATTTGAAAGAGAGTTGAGTCTTGTGAACCACAGTGATATGTCATGTACATTAGGAAACATTCTCCTTTACATCAGTTCTGGTTTTCTCTAATGGGCTTTATACGAGGAGAGAGACCATCTCACTGTGTTGATTTTTCTCAAGAAAAAAATCAATACTCTCAATGGATTTTAAGTAGATCTAATGTAGTACTGCACTATGCTCATAAGAAGATAAGCATATGTAAAAGATTTTAAAATGTGCATTAATGCATGCCACACTGAAACCAGATCATACCCCACACTCATGTTGTTATTATGTGTACCTAAAGCAAAGAACAGCTGCAGAGTATTTTCTCTGGTAACACTTCATTTTTTATTGGTAGGTTTTAATCCAATACATTTTTGGGGTCACTGAATTCTTATTTGCTTTAGAATGCCCGATTATATCATTCTGCAAAGGATAAAAGGGCTTGAGCCATCATCCTGTGCTGAAATTTATTGAAGGTATTTATGAAGAGGGTGATCTTGAGGAATGCAAGCTTTTAAAATCTAAGAACAGCAGCAAAAATAAATTAATCAGGAATCCATCACTAATTTATACATGAGTCACTTACAAGGAAGGTAAAACGGTTCAGTAAATTATGGATTTACAAATAAACTTGATTCTAGGGCCTTGGAAAATACTTCGATTGGAATATAGATCCATTTTTCCTCAAAACAATTTTCACTTCAACTTCAGATGTAGGGGACATAAAACCAAATCCCCTCTCTGAAAATTCAAGGGGAACTCTTTTCTGGTAACGTGAGGCATGAGTGGTGATGGTTCACAGGGATTCATCTGCTCTCCACAAACTCAGGGGTGGGACCCGTCTATCGTTTTTCTAACTCATTCCCATGAATTCTAAATTGTCAACACCTAAGGTTAATGATACCTGTCTTTTTGCTGTCATAAACAGTTAGGGTGGTTTAGCAAGAGATAAATCATCTTTACACAGAGGATTGTGCTATTGTTCTCAGCAAACAAAGGACAAAGCTTATTTCTGTATAATGTTAAACACTGTTCTAATGAAATAGGCTTTTTGTTTCTTTTATGCATTAATGAAATTATTAGCCTACAACACATTTCTTTCTTGATTTGGAACATATGTGCTTCAAAAGCGTGTAGAGTAATAATGGAGAGTTTCTACACATGATGGGCTCATTCTCATCTCAAAATATACACTGATTTTTAAGGAATGTGCAGAAGGAAAAGCCAACCATCCTTTTGATTATTGGATTAACCACCAGAGCTGCCTTCATCTGAAACATACTCCACTCGATTGAGGATGATACTTTTAGCTACTAAATAAATACACAGAGGAGGTGTGGAATAACAACTTTACCAAGAATAGCCAACAAGCTCATCTTACAACTACTATGAGCAAAAAGTGTTCACAAAAAATATCTTTTTTTTTTTTTTTTTTTTATTCTTGAGATGGAGTTTCACTCTTTTTGCCCAGGCTGGAGTGCAGTGGCATGATCCCAGCTCACTGCAACCTCTGCCTCCTGGCTTCAAGAGATTCCCCTGCCTCAGCCTCCAAGTAGCTGGGATTACAGGCACCCACCACCACACCTGGCTAATTTTGTATTTTTAGTAGAGACAGGGTTTTGTCATACTGATCTCGAACTCCTGACCTCATGTGATCCACCCACCTCTGCCTTCCAAAGTGCTGGGATTACAGGCACGACCCACCATGCCTGGCCCAAAAAAAATCAGAAAAAAAAATTGTTTTCACCCCTTTAAATATTAAATAATTGATTTTTTTCTGAAAATATTTCTTATACAATTCAATAAGCACACTAATTTTAGAATGGAGTGTCATTAATGCTGTAACAAAATTGGAAATATTTGCTATTATATGTTTTTAATACACACTAGGTACATATTAAATACTATATCTGTGTAATAGTTAAACATATTAGGTAGTTCATTAGGTTCATTTAAAATTGGCCAAGCTCAGTAGCTCACGCCTGTAATCCCAGCATTTTTGGAGGCTGAGGCAGGCAAATCACTTGAGGTCAGGAGTTCAAGACCTGCCTGGCCAACATAGTGAAACCCCGTCTCTACAGAAAATACAAAAATTAGCTGCACGTGGTGGCATGTGCCTGTGGTCCTAGCTACTTGGGAGGCTGAGGCAGGAGAACTGCTTGAATCCAGGAGGCAGAGGTTGCAGTGAGACAAGACTGTGCCACTGCACTCCAGCCTGGGTGACAGAGTTAGACTCCATCTCAAAAAAATAAAATAATATAATATAATATAAGGCCAAGGGCTCAGCAACAACTTAATATAATGTGCTTAGGTATAATTTTACAATTTTAAGAGAGAATGTGCTTGAGCTAGGAACCATTGAGAGAGAGTAGGAGATGGTGGCAATAGTCAGTCAATTGTGCTACAAATACATTGCAATGGAAAATATATCATACACTACGAAATTTTACAAAAGTAGCAACAAAAAACTTTTTTTTTTAAATTTTTTTTTGACCAAGTCTTGCTCTATCACACAGGCTGGAGTGCAGTGGCATGATCTCAGCTCACTGCAACCTCTGCCTCCCAGATTCAAACGATTCTCATGCCTCAGCCTTCCAAGTAGCTGCGACTATAAGCGTGCGCCACCACACCTGCCTAATTTTTATATTTTCAGTAGAGACAGGGTTTCTCCATGTTGGCCAGGCTGGTCTTGAACTCCTGGACTCGAGTGATCCACCCTCCTCGGCCTTCCAAAGTGCTAGGATTATAGACGTGAGCCACCGCGCCCAGCCGGCAAACAAAAATTTACCTATGATTCAATAAACGATTTTCCCCTACCAGCTTTCCCCCACCACACATATACACTTTTTCTGATTCTATTTTACCATAATGATGACACAGGTGCTTAACCAGCTCCGTGAGCTATTGGGGTGGCTCTTTGCCTTGATTTAGTCTTGTGCCCACACACTGACCCATGCAGACTTAGCCATGCATCCAGCACAAATTATGCTATTTTACATGTTTGGTTTAATGTATTCGTACCTGCTAGACATTGTAGCCAAAAGATTGTTTGCTGCCTAATCTTAGCCAGCTCTTAGGGTGACTGCCTAAGCCTGTATTGCTGGCTTCACAAGTTTTTGTGTTTCAGGTAAATAAAAATCAAAGAGCGTTCAAGGCAGCCGCATTGACTCACTTTGCAGACAAGCAAGCAGAGCAGCAGAGCAGTGACGCGTGCCCAGCGCCTCGCAGCTAGAGCTGGATTGGAATCCAGGGCTTTGCAGACTTCCTGCTTCACTCAATCCTCTTTCTGTTGCCTCTGGCCTCAAGGTGTTGGCCTGGGAGGAAGTAGCAGATTAAATTCCATGGGCACGAAGTCCGTAGCTGACGAATACTTAATATGTTGCAGTTTTACAGTGAAAGTTGGCAAGTCCGGGGTGGGAACATGCCTCAAGCAGCTGAGTCTTCTGGATTTTACTTCTGTTCTTTGCCTCTCAATTTTTGATTTTGTTATATAAAAAGCAAATCAGTAACTATTGCATTATATTCTGCAGTGACTCAACAGTGACACTTATTCAGCCAACCAAGGTTTATTGAACTGCTCGTGGTGCCGGGAACCGTGCTGGGATAGGATACAGGGACCAACCAGTCCTGATCATTAGCTTAGCCAGAGAGGTAAACTGACCGACAATCAATCTGCCAGGGATCAGTTACTATGGAAGCTCATAGTGTGGGCCCCTAACCCAGACTGTGGGTCTGAGGAGGTCTCCTGGAGGGAGTGCTATCCTAACAGAGACCTGAAGGGTACTTGGAATCCAGCCACAGAATACTATTTACCATCTCATTTTACTCTCATGAGAATTCTCCCCACTGTAGGCAGGATGAGTGTTGATTTAAAAGAAAAAAAAAAAAAAGTAGCCTGGCGGGGTGGCTCACGCCTGTAATCCCAGCACTTTGAGAGGCCAAGGCAGGCAGATCACCTGAGGTCAGGAGTTCAAGACCAGCCTGACCAACATGGAGAAACCCCATCTCTACTAAAAATACAAAATTAGCCGGACATGGTGGTGCATGCCTGTAGTCCCAGCTACTTGGGAGGCTGAGGCAGGAGAATCGCTTGAACCCGGGAGGCAGAGGTTGCAGTGAGCCGAGATCATGCCATTGTACTCCAGCCTGGGCAACAAGAGCGAAACTCCATCTCAAAAAAAAAGTAAACAGAATAACAAACTTAAGGGTGGCCAGCATTAGAGCTGGAATGGAACCCTGATGTCCAATGAGCTCCCTGCTGATGTGGACTTTGTACAGGACCATGTTCTCCTAAAGTGACTAGAGAGCAGGAGCCACCTGTCACTCAATGCAGCAGCATTGGACCCTCCCAGCCAAACCCCACTCCCACCTCCCATCCTACTGGAGTCTGTTTCCCTTCGTCTTGGTCTACTTGAGTAGATAGGGTCCTAGTTGGTGCAAACAATCTGTGATTTATGACCCAGATAGTCCTGCCAGGTCACAGAGAAGTGTACTCTGCACCCAGCAGTCCTCAAGACAGACTTAGGCTCTCAGTTCCTGCAAGGCATCCCTAGAGGACAGCCTCTCAGCAGTACCCAGCACCCTGCACAGGGCCACTTTTGTAGCCCCCACCTGCCTGCTCACTCCCTTTTTCTCTCCTTGGCCTTCTCCACCCTGAATGCTTGTGCAAGCATGCTCACTCTCCTTCCCCAGCCCCTCCGCACACACTGACACACACTCAGCTCCCAGCTTTCATCCTCTCTCCCACCTCTTGTGGTGAGTTCTGAGCCTCTCCATGGCCATCCTCCCAGGCCAGGCCATCCTCCCAACCCAGCCTCTCCATGGCCATCCTCCCAGCCCAGACCATCCTCCCAGCCCAGCCTCTCCAGCCCATGGCCAGCCTCCCAGCCCAGCCTTTCCATGGCCATCCTCCCAGCCCAGGCCATCCTCCCAGCCTAGCCTCTCCAGCCCGTGACCAGCCTTCCAGCCCAGCCTCTCCAGCCCAGGCAACTTCCCAGCCCAGCCTCTCTAGCCCATGGCCATCCTCCCAGTCCAGCCTCTCCATGGCCATCTTCCCAGCCCAGCCTCTCCAGCCCATGGCCATCCTCCCATCCCAGCCTCTCCATGGCCATCCTCCCAGCCCAGCCCCACCTCTCCAGCCCATGGCCATCCCTCCCAGCCCAGGTCAGGCTCCGAGCCCAGGCTCTCCAGCCCATGGCTATACTTCCAGCCCAGCCTCTCCATGGCCATCCTCCCAGCCCAGGCCATTCTCCCAGCCCAGGAGTATTTCTGGAAATGCTCCCAGCCCGGCATTTCCAGAAAAGGAAAATACAGCCAATGCTGAGAGTCTCAAAGGTCGCTCAGTTCAGACCTACAGGAATGTTTTTGTTGTATTTTTTTACTTGGGATCTTTCAACCAGTCAGCCTGATGCTCTTGTTTGATTTCCATGTTTGTTGTAGTGAAATACTGATAATCAAAATGTTATTCTACATGATGAGCTGTTCCTCCTACTTCTTTACAGTTTCTCCATTTTCCAAAATTTCTACAATCAAGATGTATTGCTTTTATAATCATAAAAAGTTAAAATGTTAACATATTCTGACAGAAATATAGGAATTATTAAGACTTTTTTCTAGGCGGTGGAATTATGGGTAACTGTTTTTTCTTTGTTCTGTATATTTCCAAATCATCTAAAATCAACATATATTGCATTTAGGTTTGTGTGTGAGGGGTTTTTTCCCCCATTTTTAAATTTGTGTGTGGTTTTTTTGTTTTTTTGTTTGTTTGTTTTCTTTTTTTCAGATGGGGGATCTCGCTGTGTTGCCCAGGCTGGTCTCGAACTCCTAGGCTCAAGCAACCCTCCCATCTCAGCCTCCCAAGCACCTGGTGAGGTTTTTCTCTAAAAAGGAAAAACATGTGGAAGACAATCAGAGATGATTTTTGAGTAATGCAGAACAACTCCAAAAGAATAAGCAGAATGAATGCTCATAAGGTGAAAGCATTTCAGAAAACCTGTTAGAAGCAACAATGGAAGAAAATAGATTGAAACTGTGCCTACCTTCCCTAACATTCTCCACCTTCATCTGAGGTTTGTGATCCACAGACTCAAGCCATCATGGACCACGTATTCATAGTCCCACACTATTGTCTGCATGATTTATACAAATGCAAAGCCTACCATTACTTAAATGGTAAAAGAAATACAGGAAGCAGAGACTGTGCTATATCAAAATGTATCTTTCTCTACTACCACTGTTTTGCTTTGTGCTGTGCAGACCTGCCACTAAGCATTTTCATAGTCGAGAGAGCCAGAGACACAGAAAGAGAGAAATTATGGTCAAATTATGGCACCATACCATTAACGTACGAGAGATTGGTGCCGCTAGTGTGTGATTACTGCTTTTAATATGATTTTCGCTATCTTGTAAAATACTGTGAATTTACTGCTGAGCCTGTGTACTGCTACTCTCCCAAAGAGAAAATTACTTCTTCCAGAGGATCTGCTTGCACAAGCGTAAAATCTTTGCAGCTCTCTGAGCAGCAAGAGAACCACATCAGACTTGATATGCTGATGTGGCTCTTTTGAGTTACCTGTTCCAGAGAATTTTGGGCAGGGATTTTTCCAAGATGTCATTTTCTTTATATGTTATTTTCTTTATATTTGTATCCATTCACATCATCAAGTGTCTTATTGAGTACCTCCTAATTGTAAATGATCTTAGTGGCTGCTGTGAGAGACACATGGATTCTAATACAGGGTGCTTGGTTTAGAGAAACTTGTAAGCACCAACTGATATCGAGGGGGAAAACAAGCAGAGGGAACAGGAAGTGCAAAGGCCCTCAGGAAGAAATGAGCAAGGCCAACAGGGCTGGGAAGATGAAGGTAGAGGAGATGAGAATGAAGAGGTGGGTAGGGGTGCGGTCTTGTAACATTTGAGGAGCTGAATTATATTCTAAATGTGATAAGCCATTTGAAAGCTTTGAGCAAGAGAATAAGGGCATCTGATTTTTTTTTTATCCCTCTAGCTATGAGAATAGGCTATAGGGGACTAAAAGCAGAAGCGAGGAGGCCAGTTAGTAGGACGCAACTGCAGACATTTAGGCTGGAGAAGACAGTGACTTGGACGAGGGTGGTGGTGTGAAGGTCACTGAGGTGTGTGGAGACTGGAAGGCACAGAGTCGGAGGACTTGTCTTCTAACTCCATGATACTGCTCCAGATGATTAACAGGCACTCAGAAGGAACCCAATAAACATGTCTTCCTGAATGTATGGCTGAATGAAGAGTACCGACCCCCTCACTTATAAGTAGGAGCTAAGCTATGAGTATAAAAAGGCGTAAGAATGAGATAATGGGCTTTGGGGATTCAGGGGGAAAGGGGTGAGGGAAGTGAGGAATAAAAAACAACACATTGGGTACAGCATATACTGCTCAGGTGACAGGTGCAGCAAAATCTCAGAAATCACCACTAAAGAACTGATCCATGTAACAAAAAAATCACCTGTTCCCCAAAAACTATTGAAAATTAAAAAAAAAAAATTAAGCAACCGAATAGGAATGCTCCACTGATTGTAGATATTTTCTTTCTTTCTTTTTTTTTTTTTTTTTTTTTTTGAGATGGAGTTTCACTCTTGTCGCCCAGATTGGAATGCAGGGGCACGATCTCAGCTCACCACAACCTTTGCCTCCCAGGTTCAAGTGATTCTCCTGCCTCAGCCTCCCGAGTAGCCGGGATTACAGGCATGTGCCACCACGTCTGGCTAATTTTGTATTAGTAGAGATGGGGTTTCTCCATGTTGGTCAGGCTGGTGTCGAACTCCCGACCTCAGGTGATCCGCCCACCTCGGCCTCCCAAAAGTGCTGGGATTACAGGCACGAGCCACCGCGCATGACCCTTTTTTTTTTTTTGAATTGGAGTTTCGATCTTGTTGCCCAGGCTGAAGTGCAATGGCGCGATCTCAGCTAACGGCAGCCTCCGTCTCCTGGGTTCAAGCAATTATCCAGCCTCACCTTCCTGAGCAGCTGGGATTACAGGCACCTGCCACCACACCCAGCTAAAAAAAATTTTTTTAAGAGACGTGGTCTCGCTATGTTGCCCAGGTTGGTCTCAAACTCCTAGGCTCAAGCGATCCGCCCACGTCAGCCTCCAAAGTGCTGGGATTACAGCCATGAGCCACCCCGCCCAGCCTCTGTTTGTAGATATTTTAATTAGAGAAAAATATAAAATTTCAAGCCCATCAACCAGTTCTGCTCTATAATAATCAAAAACTATCTTTGCAATAAAAAAAGTTATTAAAAAAAAAACTACTTACCCCTAGAATCACTCTCAAATGTAAGATCAGGGAACTCCCTCTAGACTCAAGGGTGCCTGAGAGGCCACGTGGTTTTTAGACTCTCCTGGTTCAGCTTCACCACCTGATGCTCTTCCCTTCCACCTAGAGCTTTTCGCAGCCCACAAAAGATGTGCTCTGTGATTCCAAAACAGGAAGGCTTCTGGTTAGGAGAGAACACTAAGGCAGCAAAGTAAGCCCTCAATCAGAATCCCTCATTCACTAGCACTCTTTAGAAGTAGAAATCATTGGGACTCCCAAATGTTTCTGAAAAAGTTCTGTGGTGCATCCAAAGATCATCCCAGTAGTTTGTCTTAAAAGTGTTTGTTAAAACATGAAAACTGTATGTCTACGTAAGTGATTTTCAATCCTAGCTGCATATTAAAAATCCCTGAAGAGCCTTTAGAATAGGCCAGCCTTCAGGCTCCACCCCATTCCAAGTCCATCAGAATCTCTGGCATGAGGCCCTGGCATTGGTAGTATTTAAAAGCTCCCAGGTGATTCTTATGTGCGTCAGGGTGGAGGGGCACTGCTGTATGTGAAGTGAGTCATTTTCCTATCTGCCCTTCACTGCAGGACATGAGTAATCCTGTGAACCAGCCACAGCTGATGACAGTGTTCAGCATTCTACATGGAGCTCAAATCCCCCAACCCCTCCTTTTAAGCGCTTGAGAGAATTGCTCAGAAAACTTATACTACAAACATATTTTAAAATTTAGGGCTTAGGAGTGGACTGCCCCCAGTAGCTCAACGTTTTATTACTCCTGCCTTAGTCACCCATTTCTTCTTTCTCTCTGCCTTGCTCCTTCTCTTCTCCTCCCCCTGCTGTCCCTCCCACTCTCTTCCATCAACCTGCCCTTGGCACCGTAGGCAGGCTGCCCACCTGGAGGCTCCAGGCTGCAGAGATCAGCCCTTAGGAGAAGGTCTGGATAAAAAGTGGAACTTGTGGAAAGGGCATATCATTTATAAAATTTCTTGCTTTACTGCAAAAATGTGTGCTTCACTGCTTTGGAAAACAGTCTGGCAGTTCTTCAAAAGGTAAAACATGGAGCCAGGCATGGTGGCTTATGCCTACGATCCCAGCACTTTGGAAGGCTGAGGCAAGGGATTGCTTGGGAGTTGGGAGTTGCAGTGAGCTATGAGTTTGGGTGCAGTGGGTACAACGTACACCTGCTCGGGGAACAGGCGCACTAAAACATCAGAAATCATCGCTAAAGAACATACCCACACAACAAAAAAATCACCTGCTCCCCAAAAACAATTGAAAACATAAAATAAAAAATATAGCAACCCAATAGGTATACTCCACTGATTGTAGATATTTTGTTTTTGTTTTTGTTTTTTTGAGATGGAGTCTCCCTCTGTCATCCAGGCTGGAGTGCAGTGGCATGATCTCGGCTCACTGCAACCTCTGCCTCCCAGGTTCAAGCGATTCTCCTGCCTCAGACTCCAGAATAGTTGGGACTACAGGCACGCGCCAACATGCCCGGCTAATTTTGTATTTTTAATAGAGAAAGGGTTTCACCGTATTGGCCAGGCTGGTCTCAAAGTCCTAACCTCAAGTGATCCATCCACCTCTGCCTCCCAGGGCACCCAGCCTCTTTTTTTTGTTTGTTTGTTTTTAGAAACGTGGTCTCTCTATGTTGCCCAGGGTAGGTCTCCAAGTCCCGGGCTGAAGCAATCTGCCCACCTCCACCTCCCAAAGTGCTGGAATTAGGGAGGGAGTTTGAGGTTGCAGTGAGCTATGATTACATACTGCACTCCAACCTGGGTGACAAAGCAAGGCTCTGTCTCAAACAAAAATAAAGAAAAGGTGAAACATGGAGGTATCATATGGTCCAGCAACTCTACTCCTTGATATACACCCAAGCTAAATAAAAATATATATCCACACAGAAATGTATACACCAATGTGCATAGCAGCATTATTCATAATATTCAAAACATGAAAACAATTCAAATGCTCATCAACTGATAACTGGATAAACACAATGTGGTATATCCACACACTGGAATATTATTCATTGATAAAAAGCAACGAAGTACTGATACATGCTACAACTTGGATGAACCTTATAAAAATTATGCTAAGTGGGCCAGGCACAGTGGCTCATGCCTGTAATCCCAGCACTTTGGGAGGCCAAAGCAGGTAGATCACCAGGTCAGGAATTCAAGACCAGACTGGCCAACATAGTGAAACCCTGTCTCTATTAAAAATACAAAAAATTAGCTGAATGTGGTGGTGGGAACCTGTAATCCCAGCTACTCGGGAGGCTGAGGCAGGAGAATCGCTCGAACCCAGGAGTGGGAGGTTGCAGTGAGCCGAGATCGCACCACTGCACTCCAGCCCGGGCGACAGTGTGAGACTCCATCTAAAAAACAAAAAAAAAATTATGCTAAGTGAAAGAAGTCAGTCATAAAAGTTGACATATTGCTGAGCGTATGGTGTGCACCTGCAGTCCCAGCAACTCGGGAGGTGGAGGTGAGAGGATCACTTGAGCCCTGGAGTTCCAGGTTGCAGTGCACTATGATTGTACCACTGCACTCCAGTCGGGGTGGCCAAGAAAGACCTTGCCTCAAAAAAAAAAAAAAAAAGTTGACAAATTCTATAATTCTACTTCTATGAAATGTCCAGAATAGGTAAATCTATAGAGACAGAAAGGAAATTAGTGATGGCCAGAGGCTGAGGGTAGAGAAGAATGGGGAGTGATTACTAATGGGTACAGTTCATTTGGGGTGATAAAAATGTTCTAGAATTGATTGGAGTGATGGTTGCACAACTAAAATACACCAAATACCATCAAACTGTACATTTTTAAGTAGATTATATGGTAAGTGTGTTATATCTTACTAAAGCTGTTAAAAATAAAATATGTATTTCAACAGCAGAAAACTGTGAATGCTGAAATGATTGTATTTTTAAAAAATCATCTAGTCTCTAAAAGAGTGTGTTGACTGGATGATTATAGTCATAGCAGTAGGCATTATAACACAAAGAGATATGATCAATCACCTCTAGAAATATTTTCCTTAATTATAGAAAGTACAACAACCTTCGCATGCATTGTTTGAGCATTTTATAAATTCTTTTTCATCTTCACACTTTAATAATGACTCTTCCTTTTCAATAACAAAGAGTTTTCTTTACTTGTCTCACTAATTTTCACAGCCTCCACTTCCAGGCACTCATGGAACCTTAACCCTTCTTACAAAGGAGATCAAGGGGTTCAGTGTTTTAAAGACCCTGCTCTGAGGCACAGGGCCAACTCCAGTCCCAAGTGACATCCTTACCCCAAATCTACCCACTTCCATTCACTTAGCCCCACACTAGGGCTACAAGGGATTTTGTGGGTCCCCCACTCAGTTCCACATTAAACTCCCAGCTTTGCAGGATTTCTCCCTTTAAATGTCTCCCCACTAACTTCCCCCTACCCTCCGTGCCTCTTCCAGGCCAGCTCCCCAGAGTTTTCCCAAATTGTTCCAGAAGCTCCATGATCCACTTCAGTCACTTCTCCTCAGAATACTCCCGGAGCTGAGAGTTTTGGAATCGCCCTCAGTTTCTTCACACATTTCTCCTTTGCTGGACCCTCCACCGGCCCTCCCCACAGCCCATCTGAGAGGTTTTGAGCAACCTGTTCCTCTTCTAAGCACCTCACATAGATGACCTCAGTGACACTTCCCCACAGCCCTTTGAGGCACTTTATCTCATCATCATCTCTGTTTTATGAAGTGAAAACTGAGGGCACCTGGAGATGAAGTCATTTCCCAAGGTCACACATCTAGGAAAGATGGAGTCAGGACTTAGCCCTGATCGGTTTGGCTCAGAGCACACATTTTAACCCCACACCTCCTGTCATGAAATGCCCTGTGTGTTGAGAGTCTACTGGGTGCCGGGCACTGTTCCGAGTTCTTTACATGTATTTACTCACAACACTCCTCTCAGATGCTTCCATCAGAAAATAGCAAAGTTTAAACGATGGACATCCTCATAAAGCCAAGCCGATTGTGCTTGGTCAGGAAGACCTGGAAATACTCACTTATTCAAAAAATATTTAATAGGCACCATGCTCCAGGCATTGCTCTAGGAAATGGGAAAACATCAGTCAGTAAGATAAACAAAAATCTTTGCCTTCATAGAACTTACCTCTGTATGAGGTGAGAAGACAATAAATATAGAAAATAAGTGGCCGGGCGTGGTGGCTCACCCCTGTGATCCCAGCACTTTGGGAGGCCGAGGCAGGCGGATCACGAGGTCAGGAGATCGAGACCATCCTGGCTAACACAGTGAAACCACATTTCTACTAAAAATACAAAAAATCAGCCGGGCCTGATGGCAGGCACCTGTAGTCCCAGCTACTCAGGAGCCTGAGGCAGGAGAATGGCATGAACCTGGGAGGTGGAGCTTGCAGTGAGCCGAGGTCACGCCACTGCACTCCAGCCTGGGCGACAGAGCGAGACTCCCTCTCAAAAAAAAAAAAAAAAAAAAAAAGGAAAAAAGAGAAAATAAGTAGCCTGGGCAACACGGCAAAACCCCATCTCTACTAAAAATAGGAAAAATTAGCCAGGTGTGGTGGCATGAGCCTATAGCCCCAGCTACTCAGAAGGCTGAGGTGAGAGGACCACTTGAGCTCAAGAGGCACAGGCTGCAATAAGCCGTGATTGTGCCACTGCACTCCAGCCTGGGTGACTATACCTTGTCTCAAGAAGAGACAGAGAGAGAGAGAGAAAGGGAGGGAGGGGGAGAGAGAGAGAAACAAAAAACAAAACAAAACAAAAAACAAGTTATACAGCATGTTAGCTACAAGGTCTTAAGTGCTGCCTAAAAATGGGTAGTAGGGCCAGGCGCGGTGGCTCAGGCCTGTAATCCCAGCACTTTGGGAGGCTGAGGCGGGCGGATCACCTAAGGTTGGGAGTTAGAGACCAGCTTGACCAACATGGAGAAACCCCCTCTCTACTAAAAATACAAAATTAGCTGGGCATGGGGGCGCATGCCTGTAATCCTAGCTACTCGGGAGGCTGAGTTAGGATAATCGCTTGAACCTGGGAGGCGGAAGTTGCAGTGAGCCGAAATCGCACCATTGCACTCCAGCCTGGGCAACAAGAGCAAAACCTCTGTCTCAAAAATAATAATTAATAATAATAATAATAATAATGGGGGTAGCGGGTAGCTCATGCTAATGCATGTTGAGGCCGGGGCTGCAATTTTTGGAAGCACAGTCACAGTGGGTCTCATGGAAAAGGCAACATTTGACAAAGACTCAAAGGAGGGAGACTTGGGAGAATATCCTGGAAGAGAGCCCAGGTAGAGGGAACAGCCGGTGCAAAGGCCTGAAGTGGGAGTGCAGACGGCGTCTGTGGGGCTGGAGTGGCCTGAGGGATGGGGCGAGGAGTAGGAAAAAAGTGAGGGAGGGAAGAGGGCAAAGCAGGTTAACAGCGTCTCAACTTCACTCTGGGAGCCGGGAAGCCGCTGGCGGGTTTAGGTTGAAAAAGGCTAGTCCACAGAGCTTCCTCTGGCTCTTATATGGAGGATAAGCTGCACAGCTGAAGTTAACAGAGCGTCTGAAGAACCTCATTTTAATCAGTAATTTCAGCCCTTAGAAGGGAAGGGAGTTGCTGAGGAGTTGTAAAGCTGCCTCCACCACCTTTATCTGTTTTTCTATACCTCAACACCCCCTGGTGGAGATAAATGGCCATGCGGAAGAAGCAGAAAAGGAATTTGCATAATGCCGGGACTGGAAAAGCCAGATTAGGACACTACAGTGCGACTAATTCTGAAGCTTTTCTTCTGTTTCCTCTCCTGAATTCTCTTTTGAGTATCTTACTCATTTGTTTAATCCCCCATGGTGCTGTACAGTTATTTCATAAATGCGGATGAGATAATGAATTTGTTAATGAATGAAATGTGGATGAATGAATGAAAGAATGAAATGCTGAATGAATGAATAAGTGCATGGGGGCATCCGTTACACTAAGGGAGAGAAGGGCATTGGTTTATAACAGTCATTGAAAGGTAGAATGAGTAGCACGTTTTAAAAAAAAACTTTTAGGTTCAGGGGTGCATGTGCAGGTTGTTATACTTTTTTCTTTCTTTCGTTTTCTTTTTTTTTGGGGGGGGTGGGTAGGGGAGGCAGGGTCTCACTCCCATCACTCAGGCTGGAGTGCAGTGGCACAATCAAGGCTTACTGCAGCCTTGAACTCCTAGGCTCAAGCAATCCTCCCACCTCAGCCCCTGAAGTAGTTGGGACTACAGGCCTGCACTATCATGCCTGCCTAAGTTTTTTGTATTTTAGTAGAGATGGGGTCTCACTATGTTACCCAGGCTGGTGTTGAACTCCTGGACTCAAGGGTCCTCTGCCTCAGCCTCCCAGAGTGCTGGAATTACAGATAGGAGCCATCAAGCCTGGCCTCAGTTTTGTTATGTAGGTAAATTACATGTCATGGTGGTTTGGTGTACAGACTATTTCATCACCCAGGTAATAAGCATAGTACCTGATGGGTAGTTTTGCGATCCTCACCCTCCTCTCACGCTCCACCCTTGCACTTCTTAACTAACCTACAAAAGTTCAGGATACTTTCTTGAAATGTTCCCTCGTTGGTGGCAGATTCCTGACCCAGGTAAGCTCTGATCAAATCAAGAAAGTGATAACACCATGGTTGATGTACAATATATAGTAATGCAAAAGAGTAAATATGTTTTCAAATTTATACTTCTACTGAGGAGTGGCAGTTAAAATTCATGTGAATGTACACTTTTATTGCAGAAATTTAGGGAGGAGTGTTCTTTATTTTAAAAGTATCTGTTTAAATGTTAGTACATAGATTAGGCATTTATTAAACATACTCTGTTGATATCATTATCTGGAGCTGTTGTATACTTTATTTATATTTAAAGTTACCACATGCAAACTAGGGGGAAATTATATATTCAGAAAATTACCAAAATATGTTTCTAATACAGCATATATACCTACCTACATATATACTCATCTTCAAGCACATGTGTGACTATAAGAAATTGAAATGCATTTTTCTTGCAAATTACTGGTATGTTCAAAGTTCAAAGTTGATTGACACATGCTTTCACTTAATGAAGGTAATTACAAAGAATAACAACTCCAAACAGATCTGTTCAGTGTAACAATCTTGTCCTGCCATGTTCAGTGTAACAATCATGTCCTGCCATCTCATGATTACACTGAGAGCTGTCAGATATGCAGTTTTACCACCAATCATGTGTAAGCACATTTGTAAGACAAGAAACAGATTAATAAGCATCAACACTTTCCTCTAAACACTTGTTTAAAAGAATAAAAGCTGCTGGCACTGAAGGAAATGATACAACGGTGGAAGCTTTTTCTATCTAGCCTCCAAAAAATAACCCTGCAAGATTCACAGGAAGGACAAAAGTGCATGCTGGAGCCCTTGCAACAGCTCCTCTCTTGGAGGAAGGTAAAATCACACACAGCTGCCTTTGCTGGTCTTACTTTGTCTAATAGATTGGGCATATATAGCTCCTTTTACTGATAATCTCTGCTGAACGCTTTGGGGTAATAGACCAAAGTAATAGACCAAAGAGAAGGTTGGCTTCTCCTCCAGACAGTTAGCACTTGTTGAGTAACTAGTATTTGGTAAAGACTAGTCTAGCTAAAAATCAAGTGGTATTGGGTGATTGATCATATATTTAGAGGCAGATGGTTACCTAGACCTCATTTAGGAAACCCAAATACATATGGAAAATGTCTGTGATTACAATTACATTGCAAGGTAGGTTTAGTCCTAACTTCAAACACCGGGATTATAAAAGAAGTTTCCACTATATTTAGTTTTATCCGGCTAAGTATGTTGGGTAAATGAACATTGTACCTAAAATACCAAAGAGTGGATTTCCACTTTACTTTTTACTAACATGTATAATAGCAGGTAAAATGAAAATGGATGGGCAAAGAACATTGAAACAATCAAACTGTATATAACATTAACTTTGTTACTATATCATAATTGTGGGGCCTTTTATTGCAAAGCTGGTAGGATTTAGGGTCATGTTTTTTTTATAGCAAGGGGGCATAGAATTATAGCCAGTCAGTTATATGATCCCAGCCTAGTCATTAATGTAATGTGACTGTGTTTGCTTTTGTGTGACACGAGGCATTATGAAACACTGCTGACATATCAGATAATGGCAAAATAAATAAATAGTAGAACTTTAAGTCAAAAGCTCTTCGGTCAAGCTGCATTCAGGAATATGCATTTTACATTTAAAAATAAAGGGAAACATGTTTATTCCATGTTTAGAAATAGAGAAAAATGTATATTTAAAAATTAACTTTCTCCCATGGAAAATACATTTCTGTAATCTTGTTTTCAGAAGAGAGTAGGCTTATGGGTCTCCCAACACCACTCAGAAAAATTACCTGCAGTGCTGTGTAGAACAGTGAATGAAGAAAGAGTAAGCTAGCCAACTTGCAAAGCCAAGTGCATCTTTAGTAGGGGAAGTTGGACATTATTTGGAGTGGTATGGATGTTTGAGGTATCTTTAGTAATGTCCCATTTTAGTAGTGTGAAATTCACCAAACAAGAGTTTCTTCAAAAATGTTTTAATGTATTAGTTGTGCTCATATCTCCGACACTGCTATAAAAGGGATCATAAGCTTTAAACTTAAGTGCTTATTGCATTATTCTCATTATTTACTTGTATACTACTTATTAAGTCATATTTCAATGCAATGAAAACAAATAATGTAAAATAATCTCATTCCTTTTCTGACTTTAAAGGTACTACTCACCTTCTCAGAATGAACAAAGTCTACATTTAAGGATACAGCCTTTGAAAAAATGCCAACCACTGCAATCACCCAGGCCTGAAAAGCCAGGTTTTGTATTTCAGAATCATAGACTTACAGAGCACAAGAGCTGGAAGAGACTTCGTAGATTATGAAGTGTTGTCCTCTGTTTTTTAAAAAAGAAAAATGGGCTGCATGTGGTGGCTCACACCTGTAATCCCAGCACTTTGGGAGGCTGAGGCAGAAGGATCACTTGAGCCCAGGAGTTTGAGACCAGCCTGAGCAACATGGTGAGACCCCATCTCTACAAAAATAAAAGTACAAAATTATCCAGGCATGGTGATGTGCACCTGTAGTCCCAGCTACTTGTGAGGCTGAGGCAGGGGGATCGCTTGAGCCTGAAAGGTTGAGGCTGCGATGAGCCGTGATTGTACCACTGCACTCCAGCCTGGGCAACAGAGTGAGACGCTGTCTCAAAAAAAAAAGTATTAATATGATGCCGTGTTATAGGAAGAAAACAGCATGAGGACTCAAAAGATCTGGGTCTTATTTCTAGCCTCAGTTTCTTCATGTGTAATATGGGAATAGCAACACCTGTTCAGCTAACATGATAAACACCTTATGTATTGCTGATATCTTTAGTGACCTTGAAACCTCACCCACGCATTGCACCTTGAGGTGAATTTGGAGGTCTGCTTATGTGGCTTACCTTTGGCTTCTCCCTCAGCCAGGCTAAATCCTTATTGAAGAGAGAATGGGGTGAGCCTTCTGAGACTGCTGAGCAAGCATGTGTTGAAGGTGATCTGAGTGTCTGTTGCTATGTGATGGGCCACCTTAGTGTAGGCGGGGATGAGAATGCATTGCTGCAATGGACGCGTTAACTTGGAAACCAAGTCTCACTTGACCATTCTATACGTGGGAGCCTCCAAAAGCACATGTGAGGCTCACCTGTCAGTCACCTCTGTAAAACATTTATTTTATTTTATTTTATTTTATTTATTTTGAGACAGAGTCTCTCTATGTCACCCAGGCTGGAGTGCAGTGCCGCGATCTTGGCTCACGGCAACCTCCACCTCCCAGGTTCAAGCAGTTCTTGTGTCTCAGCCTCCCACATAGCTGGGATCACAGGCATGCACCACGACACCCTGCTAATTTTTGTATTTTTAATAGAGACAGGGTTTCACCATCTTGGCCAGGCCATGTAAAACATTTTAGAAAAAGAAATGTAAGGAAACAAAATGTTTCTTTATAATGTTATACATTGTTTCTTTTTCTAAAAGAAACAATGTATAACATTCCACTACCAAGGGTGCACTTGGCTTTGCAACTTGGCTAGCCTGCTCCCTCTCTCTCCAAAGTTAGCATGCATTTGTTCCCCCTCACTCCTGGGGAAGGCAGGAATGGGGAATTGCTAAGGTAATGTCCTAAACCGCAACAAATACGTGCATCTGACCAGATTCTCAGAGCCAGCTGCTTCTATGGCATCTTGGCGTCTGAGCAAATAATTTACAGAAATTCCACAGGAAAGGAGGTGCTTTAAAGCCTGCAAGAGAGAATAGGCACAGCTGTGACAGCTGGGAGCAGGAGCTGCCACTGATCTGTTTCCCTGCTTATCACAACACCATTAATCAATCCCAATCCCAGCAGGGCCCAACAAACCTTACTCCACTTCTCAGAGCCTGACGGTTCAACTGGAATCTCCTTGAAACCATGTCCTGAGAAGGACATCTCATTGATGCATTACACAATTTGCTTCATTAAAAATATTTAAACTGTGGGTGGGGAAATTTAAGGAAAGAAGAATACAATGTTAGCAGACCTTCCCTAAATTTCCATTACACATAATTTCTCTACTGTTTTATAAGGCATTTAAATGAGGTATTTGTTTGCACTTGAAACCTACTGTTGCTCAGTGAGGCCTGTTATGTGCTGCTCCTTATTTCTGGCAAGCTGAACTTGACCACAGAGGTCACCAGAAATATATTAAATAATCTGTAGCTAATGAAGCTCATCGTCTACAACATCAGATCACACTTACCTTATGCAGCTGGGGAGGAGAACGTACTGTCTCTGCTGCCATTGCAGACATAACAGCTTCTAATTGTACAGAGATTTGCTAAACAATAACTCAAGAAGCAACAGTGGTAATAGCCACCATTAATTAAGTGTGTACTGTGTGCCAGACACTTTAAAAAATTAGCTCACTTGACCCATATAATCATCCTGTGAAGTATTATTATTACTGTTTCTATGTATAGGTAACATTTTGTAGTGTATTTTTATTTCTGTCTCAAAAATTTTTTTGATACAGGGTCTTGCTCTGTCGCCCAAGCTGGAATGCAGTGGCATTATTATGGCTCATTGCAGCCTCAACATCCCAGGCTCAAACAGTCCTCCCAAGTAGCTGAGACTACAGGCACATGCCATCATGCCCAACTAATTTTTTGATTTTTTGTAGAAACGGGGTCTCTCTGTCTTGCTCAGGCTGCTATCAAACTCCTGGCCTCAAGTGATCCTCTTGCCTGAGCCTCCCAAAGTGCTGGGATTACAGGCGTGAGCCACCTTGCCCAGCTTGTAGTGTACTTTAAAATATAAGTCCAAGCTCCTGAAATTTCCCAATTTGACTAAAGTCTTAGGCTCAAGACTACAAATGCAACAGCCATTGGAGGAGTAGGGGCATAAATAATTTTATAATTTTATCTGAAATTTATGTATGAATCAGTTCATCAGACTCTTTACCTAATAGCAAAATAGAAAAGGGAGGTAGGGCTGACTCTTAAAAAAAAAAAGAAAAGAAAAAGAAAGCAGGAAATAAGTGGGGTCCAGAAATGGATACAGCTTGGAAACAATGAAGCAAGAGGAAGCTCCACGCATTTCATGCCACAGCCCCCAGGCCACCCAGCACTTCCTTCAATGCTCAGGGACTGAGGCAAGAATGGTGGCAGCAGCTCATGCTTCATGAACTCACCTCCTAGTGGAAAGGACACCCTAAAAGTTTAGAATATCGCAAACCATCTACTATTTTAGAGGAATTTTCAGAAAACTTGGGAGATAACTTTGACTATAAAGTAATTGCCATAAATAAGTGGCAACAACATTGTCTAAAGAAAACTCTTTTACATATTTTGACAATATCTGTATCTTCTAAAAGGTCATAAAGAGTGTGACTTATTTACATTTTGTATATAATGTAGCCTCTGGCAGGTAGTAGGTGAAAAATCAAGTGATCACACAGACCTGCCTTGTTTTGAGCAGTTATGGGAGGAAAGGGAAAATTCTGCAAAGGATCTTAGTCTTTGCTGTCCATCAATTATATATTGAGGGACAATGAGAACCACCTTCTTTTAAAGCATGGAATCAAAAATCCCCATGATATATTCGAAAAGCCTCTGGTCTCATCTTGACCCTTGAGGTAGCTTATGCTGTCATATTAATGGTCCCAAAGAGAGATTATTAGCTAGAAATTTATGATTAAAACCTGACAAATATCATATTTCAACAAATTTAAGATGCCATGGTAAGACGTCTCATAATTTTGTGTGCCACCCAGAAAAAACAAAACCTGCAATTAAACTGGGTTGTATCATCAATTGCTTGATGCATTCTGATTCCAGATATGTTAAAATGTTGACACATGGATCTGAGAACAAAATATGGTATTTCTAAACTTGTAACACAAAAAAAAGATTAGTCTTCTGTCTTACTTTGGAGTTTGGAATTATTGTATGTGTATATCTTACTTGCCCAACTGTTTTTCATCAAACCCTGGCATCCTTGCCTCTTGAATGTATTTGTCTTCTGCCTTTTTAGTCTCTCAGTCACAAGCCCCCATGACTTCCCAGCTGTCTATGAAAACAGATTTCTAATTGTCTCTGTGCCCCCCAAATTTTAGTCCCTGTGCACATAACACAGTCATCTGAGTACATCATACTGACCTTTCTAGAGGGTCTCCCTCCGCTAGCCCAACCCTTATCAGAATCCTTCTCATTGCCTACAACCATCCTTCTCAAACTAGGGTAAGAGGGCTTCCAGGAGTGTGTGGTGAAGCCCTCAAAACCACTGAATGAACAGAGCAAATTTTCCTGAAGCATTAATTTTATGCAATGGTAAGCAATTTAAGACATTAATTTTTTTTTAATGGAGTCTCACTCTGTCACCCAGGCTGGAGTGCAATGGCACAGTCTTGGCTCACTACAGCCTCTGCCTCCTGGGTTCAAGGCATTCTCCTGCCCCAGCCTCCCAAATAGTGGGATTACAGGTGCCCGCCACCATACCCAGCTAATTTTTTTGTATTTCTTAGTAAAGTATTTTGTATTTTTAGTAAACACTTTTAGTAACATATTTTTGTATTTTTAGTAAAATTTTTTTTGTATTTTTAGATTTCACCATGTTGGCCAGGCTGATTTCCAACTTCTGACCTTAAGTGATTTGCCCGCCTTGGCCTCCCAAAGTGCTGGGATCACAGGCATGAGCCACTGTGCGTGGCTGACATTAATTGTTTATGCTAAAACAAACATTATGGAATAAAACGATAAATTGAGTTAACTTTTATGATAAAACAGTTTATAGAAATAGTATCATTTCAAGTTATCATTCCCCTCTGCTGTTGAAGTGGAGCATTTCCAGATGCTCTGGCCTACAGGATTAGCCTGTTCTCCAGAATATCCCACCATCTTTTCAGTCTTATCACTCTCTGTCTATTCCCCAATGCAAATTATTTTCCTGCCAAATTATCTTCTCGACATTTCTCCCAATTACTCAGCTTTGCTTTGTTGCTCTTGATGGTCATCTGACTTCAACACCTGCTTTTCCTCCTCTCTGCTTTCCAAACCTGATCATGCCTTCAAGACCAGGACAACTCCACCTCCTACCGCAATGCTGCCTGCCTAACCACAGGAGCCCAGATATCTTCTTGTTGTTTTTTCTATTTTTTAGAGATGGGGTCTCACTATGTTGTCCAGGCTGGTCTCAAACTCCTTGGCTCAAGCAATCCTCCCACTTTGGCCTCTCAAGGTCCTGGGATTACAGATATGAGCCACTGAGCCCAGCCCAATTTATTCTTCTTATCCGAAGACACTTATTGAAATACCATAGACAGGGGTTGGCAAACCATAGCCTGGAGTCAAATGCTGCCCGCTACCTGCTGGTGACTGACAGAGTTACAACAGAGACCATAGGGCCTGCAAAGTCTGACAGATTTACTATCTGGCCTTTTACAGAAAAAGTTTGCCAATACCTAGTCTAGGTCCTTATTATCTTCTCTAGCACTAAAATTCCGTTATCTTTTAATATATTACCTTGTTGGCCGGGCGTGGTGGCTCACACCTGTAATCTCAGCACTTTGGGAGGCCAAGGCGGGTGGATCATGAGGTCAGGAGTTCGAGACCAGCCTGGCCAATATGGTGAAACCTGGTCTCTACTAAAACTACAAAAATTAGCTGGGCATGGTGGTACACGACTGTAGTCCCAGCTACTCAGGAGGCTGAGGCAGGAGAATCGCTTGAACCCAGGAGGTGGAAGTTGCAGTCAGCCAAAATCGTGCCATTGCACTCCAGCCTGGGCGACAAAGCAAGACTCCATCTCAAAACAAACAAACAAACAAAAAACAAAATTCTCTCTCTCTCTCTATATATATATATTATATATATTATATATATAAAAAATATATATAATATATATTATATATTATATATATTATATATATATTATATATATATAAAACCTTAATTCACTTTTTATAGATGGCATTTTGCAAATGAGACCACAAGCTCTTTACAATCTTATTCATTCAGCTTCTATCCTAGGACCTAGGAAAGTTCTATCCTTGATGAACGTGCTCCGTGGCTTCCTCTGGTACATTACTAAATAACATATTATCATGGTGCAACTTTAAATATGAAATAAACCTGCTGCTTTCCTTTTTTTTTTTTTGCTTTTTTTTGAGATAGAATCTCACTCCATTTCCCAGGCTAGGGTGCAGTGGTGCAATCTCAGCTCAGTGCAACCTCTGCCTTCTGGGTTCAAGTGATTCTAGTGCCTCAGCCTCCTGAGTAGCTGGGATTACAGGCGTGTGCCATCACACCTGGCTAATTTTGGTATTTTTTTTTTTTTTGTATAGACAGGGTTTTGCCATATTGGCCCAGCTGGTCTCAAACTCCTGGCCTCAAGTGATCCACCTGCCTCGGCCTCCCAAAGTGTTTGGATTACAGGCATGAGCCACTGCGCCTGGCCTAAACCTGCTTTTCTAATGATGATGTAACTGACCGGTATATGGTATGTTTGTCAATCAACCAATCTTCAAATGCTTATTTAGTATTTTTGCTGTGCTAGGTTCCAAGCAGTGATAGATGAGTCACATAAGAAAAACATAAGCTCTTCTTGCCCTCTCAGATTTGACCACCTCATTGAGACCAGACTAACACCTTTGAGTTGAACCAGTTGAGGTGAACCAGTTGTATGATGCCTCATGTTCCAGAGGAAGGAGAAATTGGTGCGGGCTGAAGGCTAAGAGGGGGCACTTAACCCCTATTCAACGAACATATCTTGTGGACACTAAGCAATAAAGTTTGGTAGATGGCATGCAAGAATTATAGGGCTAGGTGCAGTGGCTCACACCTATAATCCCAGTACTTGGGGAGTCTAAGGTGTGAGGATCACTTGAGGCCAGGAGCTCAAAATCAGCCTGGCCAACAAAGGGAGATTCCATCTGTACTAAATAATTTTAAAGTTAGCAGGGCATGGTGGGGCATGCCTGTAGTCCCAGCTACTTGGGAGGCTGAAGTGGGAGGATAGTTTGAACACAGGAGTTGGAGTCTGTAGTGAGCTATAATCACACCATTACACTCCAGCCTGGGCAACAGAAGAAGACACTGTCTCAAAAAGGAATTATATAAAGCAGTTTCTACATTGCCAGAGACCTTTTAATTGCAGTTCTTGGTGCAATAAGCTAAATTCTTCTATGTGTACTCTACAGGTGATAGGAGGAAAATACTCCCTAGCTCACAACTATGTTTAATATTTGTACTGATTTGAATATTTGTAACTCATAACTATGTTTGATATTTGTACTGATTTGAATATTTGTAACTTACCTTTCTTGTTGAACCAAAAAAATTTCAAAACAGCCTAAAACAAATTTATTCATTAATCATCCAACAAATATTTATCAAGTACCCATGGTGTCAATGTTTGTGTTTCCCCCAAATTTATATGTTGAAATCTTCAAGGTGATGATATTAGGAGGTGGGGCCTTTGGGAGGTGATTAGGTCCTAAGGGCCGAGCTCCCATGAATGGGATTAGTACCCTTATAAAACAGGTACCCTGCGGTGGCTCATGCCTCTAATCCCAGCACTTTGGGAGGCCAAGGTGGGCAGATCACAAGGTCAGGAGTTTGAGACCAGCCTGGCTAACATGGCAAAACCCCATCTCTACTAAAAATACAAAAATTAACCGGGTGTGGTGGCAGGCGCCTTTAATCCCAGCTACTCGGGAGGCTGAGGCAGAAGAATTGCTTGAATCCAGGAGGCGGGAGGCTGAGGCAGAAGAATCACTTGAACCTGGGAGGCGGAGGTTGCAGTAAGCCGAGATTGCGCCACTGCACTCCAGCCTGGGCAACAGAGTGAGGATCCATCTCCAAAAAAAAAAAAAAAAAAAACCGGTCACAGAGAGCTAGCTGGCTCCTTGTGACGACACACTGAGAAGGCATCATCTATAAACCAGGAAACAGGCCCTCCACAAACACCAAATCCACCAGTGCTTTGATCTTGGACTTCCCAGCCTCTAGAGCTGTGAGAAATAAATGTTTGTTGTTTAAGCCAACTGGTCTGTGTGGTATTCTGTTGTAGCAGCCCAAATGAACTAAAACAGCCTACTACCTGCCTCTTCTAAGCTCTAGGAATATAGAGATGAATAAGACTGACCAGGTCCTGAACTCCTTCAATGATAAGAGACAATCAGTAAGTAAATATGATCAATACAGACAGCAATAAGTGCTCTGAAGGAAATGAACATGGTGACCCAGGGCAAAGTAACTGGTGCTCAGTGGGAAGAGGTCAAGGAAAGTCTCTCTAAGATCTTCCCCTGAGACCTGGTGAGAGAGAAGCAGCCAAGAAATGGGCTGAAACAGAAGTCCAGAAGCAGGCAGAATGACCGCAAAAGCTGGAAACAGTTCTAAGCTTGGTGTGTGTTTGTAGAAAGCCAGTCATGGATGGAGTGAATGACAGGACAAGAGGCTGGGAAGCTGGTCAGGAGCTAAGCCATGGAGAGCCCTGCAGGGCATTGTTAGGACTTCAGCTTTGATTCAATGGGCAAAAGACATGGTAGAATAATAGAAACGAAATTAGAAAATCTGGGAAGAAAATATTCAGAGTCAAAAGATCTGCTACATCTAAGGACTCACAGCTGTAATAATTGAGCTTCAGATTTGCTCTTGGGTTTTCTACAACCAGAGCCAAAAAGGGCAATATAGATTACTGGCTCTAGTTATCTGAATGAGAAAGTGTAGCAGTTTCTTGGGTGACCAATTTTGTCCTGACACTCAGTTCTACAAGAAATGTTTCCTTTGAATCTTTCTTAGACACAGGACTTTGAGGAATATAATGGTCGATTTCCTAGAAAACAGTTTTCCAGCAAATCCGAACTGGTTTTCTCATGGCTGTCTCCAGTTCCTGTGGCTCAGTGGCTGAAAGGCAACTCAGTGAGGTTTGAACTCATCCATGGGCACCTGTCTCTGGCCTTAATGGTGTTCAAATATGAATCAAAAATTTCTAGAGCAGTATCTTAATTTTAATTGCACAAAGATTGGTCCTGGGCAAAATGCGAGAAAGGTAAAGTTTATCCCTTACGTCTTGGCCTTCAATATTGCTCCTGCGTGACTGAGAGGGCCTTGATATGACCTCAGGTCCTTATTTCTGCCTGGTGGTCAGTGTTTTCAGGACCCTGAACTCCTCCATGGCTACTGGTCAGCAACGAGAGGGCTTGTGTTCTTTGACACCAGACAAGTCTTACAGCGTGCAGCTGGTGACTTGTGGCAAGTTGCTTAACTTCTGAAAGCTTCCATTTCCCCATCTAGCAAGATGACATGAAATAACACATGTAAAGTACCTGGCGTTGAGTGGATGCCTACCACCTTCAGTTAGTTATAGTGGATAGCAAATGAGTGCCAGTGAGGAATGTGGTAGCTTTTGCCCAGCTAAAATGTCTATATTTCTAAGAGACATTTTTAAAAAATACGAATCTTATTAATTTTTAAAACGTACCTAAGTCGTATATGATAATTGAAAACATTTCTACCAATACCGAAATGTAGAAAATGAAAATGTGAAAATGTTCCCTCAATACCTCCTTGATCTCCCATTCTGCAGCATATAAAGAAACTGTAATTAAATACTCTTTGCTGTTGTTAACACACTCGATTTCTGTGGTCTGACTGGTAGCTTTCCAGACCTTTTTATAGCATGGTATGTCTGAGTGTATTTTATGCCTTATATATTAATATTGTTCCCCATGGGCTTCTGCATTTGCTAATACAGCCATCCTCTTCTGTTTGTGCACACACATTACCTAATTTATAATTGCCTTATAATATTCCATTTATCTGGCCGGGTGCGGTGGCTCATGCCTGTAATCTCAGCACTTTGGGAGGCCAAGGCAGGTGGATCATCTGAGGTCAGGAGTTCAAGACCAGCCTGGCCAACATGGTGAAACCCCATCTCTACTAAAAATACAAAAAATTAGCAGGGAGTGATGGTGGGCACCTGTAATCCCAGCTACTCAGGAGGCTGAGGCAGGAGAATCGCTTGAACCCAGGAGGTGGAGTGAGCCAAGATTGCGCCATTGCACTCCAGCTTAGGCAACAAGAGCAAAACTGCACCTAGAAAAAAAAAATCATTTATCTATGCACTCATTTATTCATTTAACAAACATTTATCAAGTGCCTGAGATACACAGTTAGATTATCTATACTTTGTTCCTTTTTTTTTTTTTCTGAGACAGAGTTTTACTCTGTCACCCAGGCTGGAGTGCAGGCTGGAGTTATAGCTCACTGCAGCCTTGGACTCCTGGGCTCAAGTGATCCTCTCACCTCAGACTCCCAAGTAGCTAGGACCTCAGGTGCACGCCACCATGCCTGACTAATTTTTTATATATTTTGTAGAGATGGGGTTTCGCCATGTTGCCTAGGCTGGTCTTGAACCCCTGGACTCAAGCGATTCACCCACCTCAGCCTGCGAAAGTGCTGGGATTACAGGCATGAGCGACCTTTTTTACTATAATAATAATAAATAAATATCTTTATACACATATTCTTGTATACTTGTGTATGAATATTTCTAGAAAACCATTTCCTTTTTAAAAACGGAATTTCTGGGTCTAAATATGCATGCACTTTAAATTTTGATAGGTACTGACAAATTGCCCTCCAAAAAGGAGGTATCAGTTCAGACTCCCATTAGCAGTTGATGCCAATGCCAGTTTCCCAATCCAATAAGTTAAAAACATTATCTTGTTCTAATTTGCCTTCCTTTGGTCACCAGGAGAAGTGAGCTTTTCTATATGTTTTTTAGCCACTTCCATTAATCCTACCAGTTTTCATGTCCTTGACCCATTTTCTACAAGGAATTTTAAGGGGCCCCTAATATTATCAGTTACAAGTTGTTTCAGAGGCATGTCAGGTAGTTTATCATTTCTCATTAATATCGTAATGATAACTCACAGTCATTGGGTCTCCTTAGTGAGTTTTCTCTGACCATACCATTTGAAAAATCACCCTCAGCACCCCGCCCCCAACACTCCTGCTTCCTCCCCTGCTTTATTTTTCTCTACAGCACTTACCACCATGGGTATCTGTTCATATTTTACCAGTTTCCTTGCTTATTTCTGTCTCTCCCACTACAGTGTAACTCCCAGTGAAAATGTATCCAAACAGTGAATAGAACTCTTAGTAATAGAACAGCTGCTTCTGCTTCCTCTTCCTCTTCTTCTTCTTCTTCTTCTTCTTCTTTTGTTTGTTTGTTTTTTTGAGACAGGGTCTTGCTCTGTTGCCCAGTCTGGAGTGCATTGGTGCAATCTCAGCTCACTGCAACCCCTGCACGCCCTACCTCCTAGGCTCAAGCAATCCCTTCACCTCAGCCTCCCAAGTAGCTAGGACCACAGATGTGCACCACCACACCCAGCTAATTTTTGTATTTTTTGTAGAGATGAGGTTTTGCCATGTTGCCCAGGCTGCTCTTGAACTCCTGAGCTCAAGCAATACTCCCACCTCAGCCTCCCAAAGTGCTGGGATTACAGGTGTGAGCCACCATGCCTGGCCATAAAAGAGCTTCTGTGGGTATTACTCCATCTAATCTTTCCAACAACCTTGTGATGTAGGTACTGTATTATAATTACCTCATTTTACAGAAGTAGAAAACGAATCTAAAAGAAATGAAGGGATATGCTCAGGGTTGGTTAGCTGGCAAGTGGGAGGGTCTAAGAGCTTTATGCGGTGATGATGCTGCTTCTAATGATAAAATTGAAGGTTCCCGCGACCCCTTTTGGCATTCATATATCTACATACCTAATTCTGCATATTTAATGAGCACCCAGAAATGATGACTTAGATAGTGGTCTAGATGGGGAAAGGGGGCCGCTCAATCCATTGCCAATGATATGCCTTGCTAAATTACTGAGAGTGAAGAGATGTTTCAGTCCTTTCTGAGAGAGAGGTTCCAGAACAATTAGCTTTTTGTGGGCATTCGGCAAATATTTGAATTTCCAGTGGAATTGGCTATAGCAATTAAAACATTAATTTCTAAATAGAAAGTTTTCCCTTTGTACAGCTGAACTTTCACAGTAGTCAACCTTGATTGCACATTTCCTTGGAATCACCTAGGGTACTTCAAGAAATATTGATGTCGGCCGGGCGCGGTGGCTCACGTCTGTAATCCCAGCACTTTGGAAGGCTGACGCAGGTAAATCACCTGAGGTCAGGAGTTCGAGACCAGTCTGGCCAACAAGGCAAACCCCCATTTCTACTAAAAATACAAAAAAATTAGCCAGGCGTGGTGGTGTGTGCCTGTAATCCCAGCTACTCAGGAGGCTGAGGCAAGAGAATCACTTGTACTCAGGAGGCAGAGGTTTCAGTGAGCTGAGCTCACACCACTGCACTCCAGCCTGGGACACAGAGGGGCACTCCATCTCAAAAAAAAAAAAAAGAAAAAGAAAAAGAAAAGAAAAAAAAGAAATACAAATGTCTGGGCCCCACACTCAGAGATTCAAATTGCCTGGGTCTGGGGTACAACCTGCCTATCGGGATTTTTAAAAGCTCCTTTGGTGATTCTAAAGAACCATCAGGGATGAGAAACACTGATTTATAGTTTCTTCAAATAAAGAGTTGTGTCCCTATTGCAAAGTACCACTTATTACTATTGTGAAAAGTAACACTTATTACTATAGTGAAACTAATACTTATTTCCTATTGAAAAGTAACACTAGGAAATAATACTTGCCAAGCAGCATTCTTCAAGGAGGCAACCATCTACTCTGAAGAACCCTTTGGAGTAAAATTAGGTAGGACCTAGCTCAGAAGGGATCACTGTGAAATGGCACTCCCTGAAGATTAAAAAAAAGTTGCCTTTTGGAGACTCACATTTTGGGAATTTATTTGTGAACAAAGAAGCATCATTTTGTTTTTCTAGAGTAGCACTCTACAAACTTTTTCTGTAAAGGGCCAGATGGTAAATATTTCAGGCTTTGCAAGCCATACGCTCTCTGTGGCAACTACTCAATTCTGCTGTGGAAGCACAGAAGTCATAGACAAGACAAAAGCGAAAAAGTATGCCTGTGTTCCCATCAAACTTTATTTTGGGACATTAAAATTTAAATTTCACATAATTTTCACATTAGAAAATATTATTATTTTGCTTGTTTTCAACCATTTAAAAATGTAAAAGCCACTCTTAGCCTTTGGGCAATGCAAAAACAGGTGGTGGGTCAGATTTGGCTCATAGGCCATTGTTTGCTGACCCTTGCTCTAGAAGGACTTTTTAAGAAACAATTAGGTCTTGATGGGTACCTGTAGTCCCAGCTACTTGGGAGGCTGTGATGGGAAGATCACTTGAGCCTGGGAGGTCAAGGCTGCAGTGAGCCACGTTTGCACCACTGCATTCCAACCCAGGTGAGAGAGTGAGACCTTGTAAGAGAGAAAGAAAAAAGAAAGGAAAGAAAGAAAGAAAGAAAGAAAGAGAAGGAAGGAAGGAAGGAAAGAAAGAAAGAAAAAAGAAAGAAAGAAAGAAAGAAACAGAAGAAAGGAAAGAAAGAAAGAAAGAGAAGGAAGGAAGGAAGGAAGGAAAGAAAGAAAAAAGAAAGAAAGGAGAGAAGGAAGGAAGGAGAAAGAAAGCAAGAAGAAAAAGAAAGAAAGAACAAGAGAAAGAAGAAAGAGAGAGAAAGAGAAAGAAAGAAAGAGAAAGAGAGAAAGAGAAAGAAAGAGAAAGGAAGGGAAGGGAGAGAGGAAGGAAGGAAGGAAAAAAGGAAGGAAGGAAAGAAAGAGAGAGAAGAGAGAGAAAGGAAGGAAAGTAAGGGAGGGAGGGAGGAAGGAAGGAAAAAAGGAAGGAAGAGAGTGAGAAAGAAAAGAAAGAAAAAGAAAGAAGAAATTAGAACTCAATAAATATATTGATATAGCAAAAGACATATTAGGATATAATTTATTTCCTTCATCCCACACTTAATACATCTCATTCTTGCCATCATAAGAAACTCAGACTGGAATTATTTCTTGAACTGCAAGTGTACTTGAGATTCCAGGGTGTTTCAGATGGAGCTTGCTTGTCTTTTAGTTCTTTTCCTACTAGAGAAATTACAGGCTACAGGAGATGTGCAGTATGTCAGGACTGGGATGGATCTAACAAGAACTTAATAACTCAATCACAAAACGTGTGGTTGCCCTATGTGGAGGCTGCTTTTACTGTCCTTTGAGTCATAAAAAATACCAGCTCCCCATTCTCAAGTGAACGGTTTATAGGCATTGATTTACACAAACACTCGTCTATTAAATATGAGCCCAGAAGATTTGGAGAATTCAGAGACATGCAAACCGGAGATGGGAGGGGAAGTGAGTCTTACACCAAGAGGCAAGCGGGCAATTTCTCTACAAGCAATGCAAGTCGAGTCTCTGGCAAGTGAAGGGCACTTTGCTAAAAATCAGGAATGTGGAAGAGAGGAGAGATGCTCTTGTAAATGGAAATGTTTCCTTGCTTCATAAGCAAATCTTTTCTAGTTATCTATCAGTGCAAATGGCCATGCTTAGACATTACACACACTACTCAATCATGGAGACATTGAAATGCAAGATAAATTCTCCTGGTGAATTTTCCAGAATAAATTATTGAAGATCATGGATGAGAGAATTTGGCTTTGGTGGACGAAAGAGAGTGAGAGAGAAGACATTTGGCGATGGTTTCTTTTTGTCTTTGGTGAAGAAAAGATAAGGCAGAAGGAGGTGAGGAGAGATGTGGAAGGAGAAAGACCTGCAGATTGGTATTTGGACACAAGGAGCTGATTTTAGCGACACCAATACCCTTTTGGGAACTTGCAATGGCGGCTCTCAGGCACAGCACAAAACTGCTCCTGTTGTCTTGATGCCGCCAGCCGCCACCCAGCTCTGCCACGGGAGGTGTCGTAAATGTGTTTTATGTGTTGTGTTGCTCGCTGCAGCCTCATCGTCCCCAGGCTGTTGTCATCTCCTAATTGTACAGAACAAAGACCAACGTCTGACCAGAGTGACGAGTGAAATTACCCACCTGACCCTCACCTCTCTGATGGGCTTCATTTTCAGAAGCTTGCCCAATCCCATAGGTTGGATCCGGAGACCATTTTTGTAGCGACATTGATGCCTTTTTCCAGTCTCACAGGGGAATTTTCCAATTACACACACAAAAATAAAACCCCCAAACCTGACAGCGGTAGGAGGAGGCTCCAGAACTATTGCTGAGACACCAAAAGCTGCTTCTCATTAAAGGTGAGATTTAGTGCACAAGTTTAAACTGGGAACTTGCAAGAGAAGGTAGGTGCTGCAAGCTCTGTCATACTTATTTCTACCTGAGACAAAGCAGCGGATGGGGCACTGGGGGTGGAAGGAGCATGAGTGACCCAACACCCTTCTTGCTGACTTAGTAAACTGTACCCATTCTAGGCCACCCATAGCAACCTGCCCTCCCGCACCACTCTGAGGCTTTCCTTCACACACTCCCTCCTCAAAACCCACTCTCTCTCTCTCTCTTTTATTTTATTTTATTTTTTTTAGAGACAGGATCTTACTCTGTCAGGCTGGAGTGGAAGGAAGAAAGGAAGGAAGGAAGTCATATTGCATATGACTATGCAGTAGTATAGTCATAGCTCACTGCAGTCTTGAACTCCTGGGCTCAAGTGATCCTCCCACCTCCGTCTCCAGAGTAGCTGGGACTGCGGGGGTGCATCACCATGCCCAAAGGCCCACTCTCCTCTCTGAACTCTTAGAGCAGGGTTTTGGTTTCACCTACCGGATCCTCACCCCAGGCTGCCCTTTTTTTTTTTTTTTTTTTTTTTGAGACAGAGTTTCACTCTTGTTGGAGTGCAATGGCATAATCTTGGCTCACCACAACCTCCGCCTCCCAAGTTCAAGCAATTCTCCTGCCTCAGCCTCCCGAGTAGCTGGGATTACAGGCATGCGCCACCATGCCTGGTTAATTTTGTATTTTTAGTAGAGACGGGGTTTCTCCATGTTGGTCAGGCTGGTCTCGAACTCCCAACCTCAGGTGATCTGCCCAACTCGGCCTCCCAAAGTGCTGGGATTACAGGCACGAGCCACAGTGCCCGGCCCAGGCTGTCCATCTTCATGCTGCTGTGTGCTGACTTCTCAGTCTACCGCAGCTCTTTTGGGGCAGCAATCCTGTCTTCCCGACATTGCTGATTTCAGCAATTTAAATTGTCTTGATTATGTTGATTTCTTAAGGGTTATTTTTAAATGTGATGAAATATTTTATCTTTACATGACTTTTTTATTTTATTTTATTTTATTTTATTTTCATAGAGACAGGGTCTTGCTATGTTGCCCAGGCTGGTCTCAAACTCCTGGGCTCAAGTGATCTGCCTGCCTTGGCCTCCCGAAGTGCTGGGACTACAGGCATGAGCCACCACACTCAAACTTTTACATGACTTTATATAAGTAAATGAACAAATCAATAAAAACCATCTTCTAGAAACACATGACTATTTTTATTCTGAAAACATGATCACTATACATTTCTTCCTTTGACAAATCATTCTTGATACCTGCTGGGTATCTGACACATCTGGAAATGATGAACAAAATAGATACATCATCACTGCCCTGATGGAGTTCACAGTCTAGGCAGGGAGACAATCCAATAAGAAAACAAATATGACAGCTGCCCGCAGTGGCTTATGCCTGTAATCCCAGCACTTTGGGAGGCCGAGGTGGGCAGATCACGAGATCAGGAGATCGAGACCATCCTGGCCAACATGGTGAAACCCCGTCTCTAATATAACACAAAAAATTAGCCAGGCGTGGTGGCGGGTGCCCGTAGTCCCAGCTACTTGGGAGAGTGAGGCAGGGAAATCGCTTGAACCTGGGAGGTGGAGGTTGCAATGAGCCGAGATCGCACCACTACACTCCAGCCTGGCAAGAGAGAGAGACTCTGTCTCAAAAAAAAAAAAAAAAAAAAAAAAAAGAAAAAAAGAAAAGAAAAGAAAAGAAATATGACATATTAAAAAAAAAAAAGGGCTTGGGTTTTTAAAATTGGCTCTGGAGCCAGATAAACCCATGTTCAAATTTTGAATCTACTATTTACTAGCCCTGTGACCTTGAACACGTTGCTTAACCTCTCTCTCTCTCGGTTTCCTTGCTTGTAAAGTAACAATAACAATAGTATTTTTCATACCTGGCTAGAGTGAGGATTAGACGACATAATATATGTAAAGCCTTTAGAACAGTGCCTGACATATAGTGATATCTCAGTAAACAACAACTTCTGTGATTATTATTATTAATAAAGCTCTCTTTTAAGGCATCATCTCCAACCACGTCTAATGAATTGCCACTCAGCATTTGGTTCTCTGAAAAAGAAAACACATAGCTATGAATTAAAACTAAGCAACAAACAAAACATTACCTAAGTTCCATTCTAGGCTGGACAGTCTTATGAGCACTTCAAGGATAAACACTGCTAGAAATTCTCCCATTAGCTTTCAGTATCTCTGGATGTCTCTGAGTGAATGAGTGAATGTCTCATTCTTTTTTTTTTTTTTTTTTTTTGAGACGGAGTCTCGCTCTGTCGCTCAGGCTGGAGTGCAGTGGCACGATCTCAGCTCACTGAAACCTCTGCCCTCTGGGTTCAAGCAATTCTGCCTCAGGCTCCCAAGTAGCTGGGACTACAGGCGCCCGCCATGACGCCCGGCTAATTTTTGCATTTTTAGTAGAGACAGGTTTTCACCATGTTGGCCTGGCTGGTCTCGAAGTCCTGGCCTCAAGCCATCCGCCCACTATGGCCTCCTAAATTGCTGGGATTACAGGCGTGAGCCACCATGCCTGGCGTTTTTGTGTTTCGTTTTCTTTTGTTTTGTTTGTTTGTTTTAGACAGTCTCACACTGTCGCCCAGGCTGGTGTTCAGTGGCGCGATCTCGGCTCATTGCAACCTCTGCGTCCCGGGTTCATGTGATTCTCCTGCCTCAGCCTTCCAAGTAGCTAGGATTGCAGGCACCAGCCACCACGCCCAGCTATTTTTTTTTTTTTTTTTTTTTTGTATTTTTAGTAGAGATGGGGTTTCACTATGTTGGCCAGGCTGGTCTCAAAGTCCTCACCTCGTGAGCCGCCTGCCTCAGCCTCCCAAAGTGCTGGGATTACACGCGTGAGCCACCGCGCCCAGCCTTTTTTTTTTTTTTTTAACCAGGAAAAAAATGAGAATTTTATCAGCAGCCTCAATCAAGACCAGCTCCCAAATGTGCATGGAAAACCAAGAATAGAAATCAAGCTCAAAGGGCACTCAGAAACTGACTCAGAAAACTCCAAAAGCCTCGTGCACACACAGTCAGTGTTCATAAACTTTAATAACTGCATTATTTCTATTGGCCTCCAGGTATAAAAATGGATATAAAATGTCACAAGAGAACATTTTGAGAGTGTTTAGAGATATTTCTTTTCACAAGTTTAAGAACAAAAAATCAATATTTTTATGCTGCTTCTTTCATCTCTCTTTAGTTTGTTTTGAAGTTAAGACTTGAAGTCCAAGAGCAAATACCCATTAGTGCCCCAGAGTGGGTCATCATATTCCTGTGAGACACTGCCATCTAGTGGCCAATGTGAACACAACCGTGGATGGCTAGACCTCTTTGTCCCTCAAACTCGAGGTTTTATTGTGCAAACCTATGCGATTCCTTTCACTGGTACTCCCACTGATTATACTGCCAATAGCTTCTAGGCTCTCAAATGAATGTTTTTCTTTTCTCAATATGAAGGGCACAAATGGGCTATAATAAAAACCATAAACTACTTGGGTTGAATAATTAAGTATTTTTTATATTTGGAAAAATGGTGTTTGGATAGAAGGAAAACCCAGCTAATTTGTAAACAGTGAAAGTGATAGCACAAATCTACTATTTTGAGATTTGAGGGGAAAGCAAGCATTGTGTGAATTCTGTGTCTTAACAATAATAGCAAATAATACTGAAAACATATGATCAATGCAGAATAGGTCATTTACATGTATGCAAACATGATAGGGGCTTCATATATGTTATTTCATGCAGCCCTCACAATGGCACTGCAAGCTCCATTCATCCCTACCTAGCAGCTCAAACAGATGAAACTTACACAGCTAGTAGGTGAGGATTCAAGACCAAGACTATATTTTCCTGAAGGCAGATACTCTGCAGTCCTATCTTCTTAGCTAGTATCTGGCACATACTGACTGTTCAGTAAGTATTTATGAATGAATGAGTGCATGAAGAAATGAATGAGTCCTGCCCAGGCACGGTGGCTCACGCCTGTAATCCCAGCACTTTGGGAGGCTGAGGCGGGAGAATGACTTGAGGTCAGGATTTCGAGACTAGACTGGCCAACATGGTAAAACACTGTCTCTACTGAAAATACAAAAATTAGCCAGGTGTGGTGGCAGGTGCCTGTAATCCCAGCTACTCAGGAGGCTAAGGCAGGAGAATCGCTTGAACTCGAGAAGTGGAGGTTGCAGTGCGCCAAGACCGTGCCATTGCACTCCAGCCTGGGTGACAAGAGTGAAACTCCGTCTCAAAAAAAAAAGAAAAAGAAAAAGAAAGAAAGAAATGAGTCCTATGGCAGAAACCACTAGTAATCACCACATCTGTGCTCCTCACTTCTTCCTGGGCACACTGCTAGACTGCATTTTCCAGTCTCCTTTGAGGTTAGGTGTGGACAAGGGACTAAATTCTACCCATTGGAAACATTATGTCCAGACCTGGCCTATTAAAACATTCTATATGGGATGCTCCTTTTCTTTTCCCATCTGCTGGCTGGAAGGAGAAGATCCAAGAACCTAAAAGAGGGTGGAGCCACAAGGTAGAGTTGGATCCCTGCATGACTGCATGGAGTAGAGTGCCCCATTGACCCACATTAAAATGTGACATGAGTGAGAAATAAAGTTTTATTGTGTTAAGCTGCTCAGTGTAAGAGTTGTTTGTTAGAACAATCAGCTTGCCCAGACTACTAAAACTCCCAGATAGTCCTTTTGAAATTGTGAATATTGGCCGGGCGCAGTGGCTCACGCCTATAATCCCAGCACTTTGGGAGGCCGAGGCGGGCGGATCACAAGGTCAGGAGATCAAGACCATCCTGGCTAACAGGTGAAACCCCATCTCTACTAAAAATACAAAAAATTAGCTGGGCGTGGGGGTGGGCGCCTGTAGTCCCAGCTACTCGGGAGGCTGAGGCAGGAGAATGGCGAGAATCCGGGAGGCAGAGCTTGCAGTGAGCTGAAATTGTGCCACTGCACTCCAGCCTGGGCAAGAGTGCGAGACTCTGTCTCAAAAAAAAAAAGAAAAGAAAAGAAAAGAAATTGTGAATATTGCCTTCTCTATACCAGAAAGATATCCAACATTGTTACTACTTTAACTTAAACCCTGTGCAAGTGAATAAAGATCTTTAGATTTACTTTTATAAGTAGCTCACACAATCACTGGACAGTCTATAAAATCAGGGAACTTCTCTCCCTCTTTCTTTTTCTTAGATTTCCACTGAAGCTGAGTTAGACCAAAGGAGAAAGAATTTTTGCTCAGTCGGCTTAAAATGCTAAAGTTTCCATCAGGGTTTAGTATGCAGCCTGTGAGACTCCATGTTTCGTGAAATAAAGCTAAGTCTGCTCTCCAACACATCTATTTTTAAGATCCCCAGCATCTGATCCTGACTCAGCTAAGCGAATCATGCTTAACTCTGTTGGTGACACATCAACCCACAGAATGAAGGGGTGTAGGGCACAAAACACAGTGCAGCTGGGTTTATACTGACACAAGCTCTTTACTACCTGCACAGAGAGCATTCCAAATTATGAAGGAAACACAGTTGTGGCCATTCTCTTGAATGTGTACAATCTATTTACAATTAAAGACATTTTGACTCTTTTTACATACATGTGCATGTAATTCTACTTCTGCAATTGCCCACTTAACTTTCTAGTAGGTTTTAAGGCATCTACTAATTTTTTTTCCTTTCTAATTGTTCTGACAAGGAAATACATAATGTTCAATACTAGTCACCCAAGAGAGCTATTATCTGCCTCTAATTTTCCTCTCTGTCATCTGCCGGGGACTTTTAAGAGGCTTTCTCCTGTTGGATTAGAATTAGCAAGACACCTGAGAAAAGAGGCAGGCACATTCATGGGAGAACGCTTTATTTCAATTGGTGCATAGGCTTATAAAATTCAAAATTTTTTAAATTTGACAAAATCATTTTAGCATATATCTGAAATAATAGACAGTTGAGAATAGTTAGAAAATTCTGACAGAGAAGAATGGTAAGGAAGGATCTGCCTTACCGGATATTAAAGCAAATTGAAAGGCACATTCACTGAAACAACGTGGTAGTGACACGAGAATAAGTCAATAGATCAATGAAGTACAAAAGATGGTTCTAAAATGGACCCTAAAATATTTAAGCTATTAGGATATGGTATGGTATGGTATTTTTAAAATCACAAATCAATGAGGAAAGGATAGAGTGTGAAATAAATACAGTTTTTACAAATGGTTAACTACTTGGGGAAAAATCCTTTTTAGAACTCATCACACAGCAAAACAAGCCCCAAATACATTAAAGAATTTAATGTGGGATGGGCCCGGTGGCTCATGCCTGTGATCTCAGCATTTTGGGAGGCTGAGGTGGGAGGATCACCTGAGCCCAGGAGTTCATAAAAGAAAAACTATAAGTGGTTGCTGGACGCGGTGGCTCATGCCTGTAATCCCAGCACTTTGGGAGGCTGAGGCAGGCAGATCACCTGAGGTCATGAGTTAGAGACCAGCCTGACCAACATGAAGAAACCCCATCTCTACTAAAAATATATAATTAGCCGGGCGTGGTTGAGCATGCCTGTAATCCCAGCTACTCGGGAGGCTGAGGCAGGAGAATCGCTTGAACCCAGGAGGCAGAGGTTGCAGTGAGCCAAGATCGTGTCACTGCACTCCATCATGGGCGACAGAGAGAGACTTCACCTCAAAAAATAAAAAAGAAAAAGAAAAAATATAAGTGGTCAATTAACACATGGAAAAAATGTGTAACTTCATTGATAACTGAAGCATGAAAGTGAACCAAAAGTAAGATGTAATTTTTCACCTATCAAACAGCTTAAAATTTTTAAAAATGATAATACTTATTGTTGATAAGGCTATGTTGAGACTGATGTTTTCATATAATGGTGATGGAAGGATAAATGTATTAATGTATATTAAACTCCTTTGCAAATGTCCTATCTAACCAGAAACAGTGGCTCACACTTGTAATCCCAGCACTTTAGGAGGCTCAAGCAAGAAGATTGCTTGAGGCCAGCAGTTCGAGACCAGCCTGGGCAACATGGCAAGACCCGATCTCTACAAAAAAAAATGTAAAATTTAGCTGGCATAGTGCTGCTTGCCTGTAATTGGGAAAGCTACCCAGGAGGCTGAAGTGGGAGGATTGCTTGAGCCCGGGAGGTTGAGGCTGCAGTGAGCCATGATTGTGCCACTGCACTCCAGCCTGAATGACATAGCAAGACCCTGTTTCAAGACAAAACAACAACAACAACAAATTCCATACCCTTGGATATTATAATCCCACTTCTATGGATATAGCCTCAGGAAATAATCGGAGATGTAAGTATTTATGTACCAAAATGCTTGCTGAAGCATTATCTGTAGTAGTGACTAATTGGAAACAACACAAATCTCCCAAGCTAGAAGAATGGTTAAATAAATGATGGTGCATTCACAGAAATGGATTTATGCCATCAGTAAAAATCATGCTTTAAAGGAATATTGAATGCTACAAGGGAATGCTGATAATAAGTAAAGAAAAGCAGGGTACACATTACATATATACGTACATGTATTTGCACATATATATTACATTCGAGACCTAAACAGATATAAAAAGTTTCCTAAATGTTAACATAATTTCCCTGGGAAGTAAAATTGTGGATGATTATTCTGTTCTTTTTGCTTTTCTACCTTTCTAAATTTTCCTACAGCAGGACTTAATTATTTTTAAAAAATTTACATTTTTAAAAAACAATTGGTGTGGCTATTGTTCCTTCAACATTAGTTTGAAATGATCTTTAATATATTTGGGAAGTGGAGGACACATTTCTTGGGATTCTTTTTCAGATGATTCTTACTCAAAAAATATCCAAATGACATTTTCAGAAAAATTATTCCCATTGTTTATGACGTGGTATCTGGAGTCCACATGGGAATTTTTTTTTTTTAAGAGACAGGGTCTCGCTCTGTCACCCAGGCACTGGAGTACAGTGGTGGGGTCACAGCTTGCTGTAACCTCAAACTCCTGAGCTCAAGTGATCCTCTTGCCTCAGCCTCTGGAGTATCTAGGACCATAGACGTGTGCCACCTCACCTGGCTAATTTTTTTATTTTTTGTAGAGATGGGGTCTCCCTATGTTGCCCAGGCTTGTCTTGAACTCCTGGCCTCAAATATTCCTCCAGCCTTGGCCCCTCAGAGTGCTGGGATTATAAGTTTGAGTTACTGAGCACTGCCCCACATGGGAATTTTTTTTTTTTTTAGACCAAGTCTTGTTCCGTCGCCCAGGCTGGAACAGCAGTCAATCTACAGAGTATAGGCAGGACATCATTCCAGCTCTGACCTCTTCCCCTGCAACTGCCCACACAACCTCTGGTCCCAGTATCTCGAAGACCTGTAATCTGACCCCAAACCACCCTTCCCAATCTTGCCTGCTCCTCTCTCCAGCATTGCTGTGATGTTCTCTGTGTCTGGGGAGCACACCTCCCCCTCGCCCTCATTTGTTCTGTTCCATCCACCCGCAGGGAACAATGCCTGGGATAGCCCAACCGCAATTCTGCCCATGAGGTCTTCTCCAAGCCCACCTCCCTCCAGGAAGTGTCCTCCAAACTACACAACCATAATGGCAGCCCTCTCTTCTTCTCCGATTAGTAGCAAGATCCTTTAGAGCAGGGATTTTGGCACAAAGCTTGCATAGGACAGGCACTCAGTAAAGGCGGGTTACTTGGTGGTATGGAAGGAAAAAAGAAAGAGAGGGAAGGGGAAAGAAGGGAGGAAGGAAAAGGGAGGGAATAGAGCTCACTGACAGCTGGAGGCTCAGGTTCCTTTTGAAGCTAAAGGCAGAGGACTGGTAGCACTCCAGTGTTTAGAGTGTTTGATACCTATTCTTGATTCTTTAAAAATACAAGAAAATGGGATTGAATAAAGAGAAAGGATAAAATAAAAAGTCTTGGAGAATGCAAGTACCTCAGATTGACTGCTTTGTATCTCTCTAAGTTGATCAGATAGCAAAGAGCTAAGCACTGAAATTCAGTAATGCCTATGCTATGCTATGCTATGCCATTTACCCTATTAGACACTCACCTGGGCAGGCTAATTTTGTTTTGTTTTGTTAAAAAAGAGCTGAAGACTGCCTTCCTCCTCATTTCAACATGAAATGACATTTGCCTCAATTCATCCCATGCCTTTCAAACTTCCAGATCCATGTAGTGAGAGGCCAAAGCATATATTATTCCCTCATACATATAAAATAATGAATTATACTGTTATTCATTGAAGCATTGTAATGATAAAAGATGGAAAAATCTAAATGTCAATTAATGAGGGGTGAGGCCAGGTTTGGTGGCTTATGCCTGTAATCCTAGCACTTTGGGAGGCCAAGGCTAGAGGATCACTTGAAGCCAGGAGTTTGAGACAAGCCTGGGCAACATGGCAAAACCCTGTCTCTACAAAAAATACAAAAATTAGCCAGGCATGGTGGTGTGTGCCTGTGGTCCCAGCTACTCCAGAGGTTGAGGCAGAAGGATTGCTTGAGCCCAGGAAGTCGAGGTTGCAGTGAGCTATGATCCTGCCACTGCACTCCAACCTGGGCAACAGAGTGAGAATCTGTCTCAAAATAATAATAATAATAATAGAATAATAAGGGATGGATTGACTATATTATGGCCTAGACAATTGAATACTAGGCAGCTGTGAAATAGAATGGGAAGCTCTTTATGAACTGCTTTTGAGATGATTTCTAAGACATTGCTATGGGAACCAAGCAAGGTGGAGAAGAGTATGCACAGAACACACTATTTGATTTAAAAGGTGAAAATTATATATATTTGCTTATAAATGCATAAATATCTATGGAACAACACATAAAAAACTGGTAAAACTAGATGGCTGGGGAGGGAAGAAGGCTTTTTTTTGCCACCCTTTTGTGCCTTTTGGATTTATTTTTATTTTTATTTTTTGAGATGGAGTTTTGCTCTGTCACCCAGGCTGGGGTATAATGGCACAATCTCGGCTCACTGCAACCTCTGCTTCCCCAGTTCAAGTGATTCTCCTGCCTCATCCTCCCAAGTAGCTGGGATTACAGGTGTGCGTCACCACCCCCGGCTAATTTATGTATTTTTACTAGTGACAGGGTTTCACCATGTTGGCCAGGCTGGTCTCGAACTCCTGACCTCAGGTGATCTGCCCACCTTGGCCTCCCAAAGTGCTGGGATTACAGGCGTGAGCCACTGCACCTGGCTGCCTTTTGGATTTTTGAACCAGATGAATGCATTAACTCTTAAGGAAATGAATAAATAAAGCCTCTTATCAGGGACATTTGTGGATGGGTTTTGGCTGGGTACTGTACACAGTGATTTACACAGATATGGCCTCTGCCTGCCAGGAGCTTGGGACAGAATCAAACCTTAGGGAGAGGAGAGGCCCAAACAAGAGCCCCACTAAGAGAAGCCAGTGATGGGCAGCCGGAGGGCTGGAAGTGCCCTCCCACCCAGAACCGAGCTCTGCCCTGCCATGCTTCCCACTCCGGGCTCTCAGACGTTGGTGTGTTGTGAATCATTTTAGGTTTGTTTTCTTTGCGTTACAACTTGACCTGTTCTAATTTGTTCTTCTAAAAGAAATGCAGTATACGGGTTTGTACTTACGAATCCGATGAGTCTCACAGGAATAAGAACAGAACTGTCAGAGGAGATGCATCAGAGCAGACCTGTGGTACAAAACTTCGTGTCTGATGTCCCTGGAGTGTAGCAGCACAAATCAGGGAACCCAAGCTGGAAGATTCTGTGAATTTATCATGACCGCCAACAAAGCATTATCATGGTCTTTACATTATTTATTTATTTTATTTTATTTATTTATTTTGTTTTTGAGATGAAGTCTCTCTCTGTCACCCAGTGACAGAGTGCAATGGCGCAATCTTGGCTCACTGCAACTTCCGCCGCCTGGCTTAAAGCGATTCTCCCACCTCAGCTAGCTGAGTAGCTGGGACTACAGGTGTGCACCACCATGCCCAGCTAATCTTTGTATTTTTAGTAGAGACATAGTCTCACCACGTTGGCCAGGCTGGTCTTGAACTCCTGATCTCAGGTGATCCACCCGCCTCAGCCTCCCAAAGTGCTGGGATTACAGGCATGAGTCCCTCGCCTGGCCTATTTATTTATTTTAGAGAAAGAGTCTCACTCTACTGCCCAAGCTGGAATGTAGTGGTGCGATCATAGCTCACTACAGCCTCGAACTCCTGGGCCCAAGTGATCCTCCTGTCCCAGCCTCCCAAGTAGCTGGGACTACAGGCATGTGCCACCACACCTGGCTGATTTTTAAATTTTTTGTTGCGACAAGGTCTCACTATGTTGCCCAGGCCAGTCTCAAACTCCTGGGCTCAAGTGATCCTCCCACCTCAGCCTCCCAAAGTGCTAGGATTACAGGCATGAGCCACTGCACCTGGCTTATGGTGGGCTTTATTAATGTAATTGCTGGCTTCTTGCCCAGTGTACTCTCAATTTTACTATCTTCAAGCCTCAGGAAAAATCTAAATTGACTAGGATTTTTATTTTCTTCTGGTAATGGGGAGAAACTCATCATTATGAGAAATATTTTATTAAGTGGTATATTAAAATACACTTAAGTTTTACTGTGAGTTCTGCTGACACTTCATTTTCAGCCAGGTCACCTAGCCCTGTGACATCATCAATGGAAATTAATGTTCTGGAATAATGACAGTGCACACAGCCTAAGTTACCAAGGAAAGATCTACTTGTGCATGCCCATATAAGGACATTTAAATCACATTCTGAGAAATATTTGATGACACAGGAAAGTGTGCATGAAATATAAAATGTTAAGTGAGAAAGGCAAGATGCAGCATGCCAAACATCTTTTGTGTGTGTGTGTGAGAAAGACTGGAAGGAAATTAAAATTGTAAAGCTGTTATTATTTCTGTGCAGTAAAAACTATTGGTGATATTTATTTTCTTCTTTTTCTTATCTACATTTTTACAAATGAGCTAATGAGTTTTTTTTTGTTTTTTTTTTTTTTTTTTGGAGACAGAGTCTTGCTCTGTTGCCCAGGCTGGAGTGCAGTGTTGCAATCTCAGCTCACTGCAACCTCCGCCTCCAGGGTTCAAAGCAATTCTCCTGCCTCAGCCTCCTGAGTAGCTGGGATTACAGGCGCGCACTACCACATCCGGCTAATTTTTGTATTTTTAGTAGAGACGGGATTTCACCATGTTGGCCAGGCTGGTCTCGAACTCCTGACCTCAGGTGATCTGCCTGCCTCTGCCTCCCAAAGTGCTAGGAATACAGGCATGAGTCACCACGCCCAACCTAATATTTTCATAATTAGACACAAAGTCTAATTTTTAGAAAGATTTCAGCCTGGGCAACATAACAAAATCCCATCTCAAACAAAATACAAAAATTTGCTAGGCGTGGTGGCACACACCTATAGTCCCAGCTACTTGGGTGCCTGATATGGAAGGATCACCTGAGCCCAGGAGATTGAGGCTGCAGCGAGCCGTGATCATGCCACTGTACCCCAGCCTGGGTGACAGAGTGAGACCCTGTCTCAAAAAAAAGAAAAAAGAAAAAGAAAGAAAAATTTATTTGTATTTAGTGTACTCTACTAGCTAGGGGCAATAAATTTGAGCAAGATATCCAGCAACTCTGAAGTGCTGAAACAAAAATACTCAATTTGCTAAACCATTGCTCTCCCCTACTCACCGATGAATTGAGGGTTCCTGTGCTTTGAACAACATTTCTGTGATGAACAGAGTTTGCTGCAGGGATCATAAGCGCCTGGGGTCAGCTGCTCACCTGAACACATTCTATCCTGTGGAAATGTGTGGGTGGTGGCCAAGCCTCTCACCAACAAAGGAGGTTGTGTGGCATTTCTTGCAACCTGATGCGTCTTGATTGATTCAGACCTGTTAGTGGGGACCATTAGGAGGATAAAGTTAATGAATAATAAATAGCATATTTACACAGCCCTCGCGATCCCCAAAGACCTTAAAGTGCTTTATAAAAGAATAGATAAATTATATATTGGGGACACATTCTCTGCTACTGAAACGCAGCCTCTTCTGGGGGGAAAAGTGGCAGTTGTTAAATGGTGCACAGTCCAGATGGACAGGAAGCCCAGAGGTTCTTTTTTTTTTTTTGAGAAGAGGTTTGCTCTGTAGTCCGGGCTGGAGTACAGTGGCATGATCTCGGCTCACTGCAACCTCCACCTCCAGGGTTCAAGAGATTCTCCTGCCTCAGCCTCTCTAGCTGGGATTACAGGCGTGTGCAACCATGCCCAACTAATTTTTTGTATTTTTAGTAGAGACAGAGTTTCACGATGTTGGTCAGGCTGGTCTCGATCTCCTGACCTCAAATGATCCACCCACCTTGGCCTCCCAAAGTGCTGGAATTACAGGCATGAGCCACCGCGCCCAGCCTCAGAGCTTCTTTTAAAGTTAATTTTACCATTAGCCAGGCGTGGTGGTGCTCACCTGTAGTCCCAGCTACTCCAGAGGCTAAGGCATGAGAATCGCTGTAACCCAGAAGGCAGACGTTGTAGTGAGCTGATATGGGACCACTGCACTCCAGCCTGGGTGACAGAGTGAGACCCTGTTTCAAAAAAAGAAAAACAGAGGTTAATTTTACCAGAGGAATGCAGATTTAAAAAAACAACCAGTCACTGGACAATCAAGGAAAAAGGTAGAGGCACCCAGCCCTTAGCAAATGGAAGGAGTAGAAAGAAGGAACCCACATTTGTCCAGAAGGAACCAGAATCCCACCTCAGCCTGCTCTATCATCTCTTCAGAGGCTGTGGCCAACGAATGCATCTTCCTGGTCAATTGACAAGCATTAGCTGTTGCTGGGGAAATCACCTGAATTGCACAAGCCTCGGTTTCCTCATCTGTAAAATGAGGATGATAATAATTCAACTGAGGCTACAGCCATGCTGGAAGGATTAAATCAGATAAAACAGGAACAGTGCCTGTCTGAGAGAGGTGGTAAAGGGACAAAGTTTCTTTCCTTTTTTTTTCTTTTTTTTTTTTTGAGACAGAATCTTGCTCTGTTGCCAGGTTGGAGTGCAGTGGCGCTATCTCAGCTCACCGCAACCTCCGCCTCCCAGGTTCAAGCGATTCCCCTGCCTCAGCCTCCCGAGTAGCTGGGACCACAGGCACGTGCCACCATGCCCAGCTAATTTTTTGTATTTTAGTAGAGACAGGGTTTCACCATGTTGGCCAAGACAGTCTCGATCTCCTGACCTTGTGATCCACCCGCCTCGGCCTCCCAAAGTGCTGGGATTACAGGCATGAGCCACAACGCCCGGCCCTTTTTTTTTTTTTTGAGACAGAGTTTCACTCTTGTTGCCCAGGCTGGAGTGCAATGGCACCATCTCGGCTCACTGCAACCTCCACCTCCCGGGTTCAAGCAATTCTCCTGCCTCAGCCTCACAAGTAGCTGGGATTACAGGCATGGGCCACCACGCCTGGCTAATTTTGTATTTTTAAAAGAGATGGAGTTTCTCCATGTTGGCCAGGCTGGTCTTGAACTCCTGACCTCAGGTGATCCACCCACCTCAGCCTCCCAAAGTGCTGGGATTACAGGCGTGAGCCACCGTGTCCAGCCAACAAAGTTCCTTTCTACTTTACCCATGACAACATTTTTGCATGCCTGTCAGGTTCAATGTAAATATGGAATTTTACTTTCAAAAATGATAATTGTGTGGGATCTGGATTTTAACTTTTAAAAAATGATTAAAGGTGAGTTAGGAAAATACCTCATACCTCAGACTTTGTTGAGGCCCTTGAGGTTACTGGGTTCTGCACGTATTCATTATTCTGTGTCAGACTAGAAGAAGCCACATCTTCCCGAGCAATGTTGACTGGACTATGGAAGATTGAACACAAAATTAACACTGAGTCCTGTCTCAACAGATCTCCAAGGAGGTACCTTGTCTAACCTGGAAAACTGTCACATCTCCTCTGAAGCTGGCATAAGATTTATTCCAAGCTCAGGCCTCACAGAAATCTAGATTTGATACATCTTAACCCATTCAAAGACAGAGATAATGGCAAGGGATAAAGAAAAAACCCTTCCTTCTAGAAATATAATCATGAAAGTTCTCACTCTCAAGGGGTTGTCCAAGGGGTGTTCAGGAAAAAGGGCTCGTGCTATAAATTTTCCTCAGCGCTGCAATTTTTTTTTTTTTTTTTTTAGACAGGGTCTCACTGTGTCACACAGGCTGGAGTGCAGTGGTGCCATCAGAGCTCACTGCAGCCTCAATCTCTCTGGGCTCAGGTGATCCTTCCACCTCAGCTTCCCAAGTCGCTGGGACTACAGGCACACACCACCACACCCAGCTAATTTTGTATTTTTTGTAGAGACAGAGTTTCACCACGTTGCCCAGGATGGTCTTGAACTCCTGGGCTCAAGCAATCCACGTGCCTGGACCTCCCAAAGTGCTAGGATTACAGGCATGAGCCACTGTGCCCAGCCAGGACTACAAAATATTCTATCACCCAGATTAGTGGTGGAGGTGGGAGGTTAATCCTAAAGCAATTCTCTAGATCAAAATAAGAGCAAAGCTATTCTGGATATTACTGGTAATGATAGCCACCACCTCTGGAACACTTACGATGTGTCTGGCCTGTGATAAACCTTTGAGATAATCCTGGCGGCTCACAGTGTGATACATAGACCAGCAGCATTGCCATCACCTGGGAGCTTGTTAGAAAGGCGGACTCAGGCCTTGCCCCAGACCCACTGAGTCAGATCTGAGTTTAACAAGACCCCCAGGTGATTCGTGAGCACACTATGGAGTGAGAAGCACCAAACTGCAGATCTCATAAGCAGCCTTTCAGAACACTTTGCAACTTCATCCCACGTGGTCCTTACAACTCTGCAATGTGGAGTTTCGAGTAACCACAAGGAAGTGTTATTTGCCCAAGATGGCACAGAAAGATACAGAGCTGGGCCAGGAACAGTGGCTCACACCTGTAATCCCAGCACTTTGGGAGACCAAGGCAGGTGGATCATCTGAGGTCAGGAGTTCAAGACCAACCTGGCCAATATGGTGAAACCCCGTCTCTACTAAAAATACAAAAATTAGCCGGGCGTGGTGGTAGATGCCTATAACCCCATCTACTTGGGAGGCTGAGGCAGGAGAATTGCTTGAACCTGGGAGGCGGAGGTTTCAGTGAGCTGAGATCGTGCCACTGCACCCCAGCCTAGGCGACAGAACAAGACTCCATATCAAAAAAAAAAAAAAGAGGCCTGGCGCGGTGGCTCACTCCTGTAATCCCAGCACTTTGGGAGGCCAAGGCGGGTGGATTACCTGAGGTCAGGAGTTCAAGACCAGTCTGGCCAACGTGGTGAAACCCCCATCTCTACTAAAAATACCAAAAAAATTAGCCAGGCGTGGTGGTATGTGCCTATAATCCCAGCTACTCAGGAGGCTGAGGCAGGGGAATTGCTTGAACCGGGGAAGTGGAGTTTGCAGTGAGTCAAGATCGCGCCACTGCACTCTAGCCTGAGCGACAGAGCAAAACTCTGTCTCAAAAAAAAAAAAAAAAAAAAAAGATGCAGAGCTGGAACCTAAGCTCAGGTCACTGATTCTCTTTCTTATGCTGTTTTTAGATGAAAGTTGTCCTAACCTGGTTTTCCTTTTTTTTTTTTTTTTTCCTTTTTGAGACAGGATCTCACTCTGTCACCCAGGATAGAGTGCAGTAGCGTGATCACCACTCACTGCAGCCGCAACCTCCTGGGCCCCAGTGATCCTCCCACCTCAGCCTCCTGAGTAGCTGGGACTACAGGTGTGCACCACCATGCCTGGATGGGTTTTGTTTGTTTGTTTGTTTTGTTTTTTGTTTGTTTGTTTGTAGAGATGGAGGTCTTACTATGTTGCCCAGGCTGGTCTTGGGTTCCTGGGCTCAAAGGATCCTCCCACCTCAATCTCCCAAAGTGCTGGGATTACAGGCATGAGCCACCACTCCAATGGCTATAACATGGAGGGTAGAATGGGGTACAATGGAGACCCAGGTGACCCTGGCACCCAGTGTCCCCTTGCTGGGCATGTCTGAAAGGTCAAGCCACTGCTTCCCTTCCTGACGTGAGTAAGTTTAGCCAGACTTTTCTTCCCTGAAACTGCAGTTTCTACTCAGCACCATGTCACTGCCTATCCAGATTGGAGTACTGCAGCTGAGTGAGTAAACAACTGCTAATTCACAAACACCTCCCAGTGCCTCCTCTACTCCTAACTGCTCCCTGATATTCTGTAGCAGCAGGTGGGCTCCAGGTCTCTGGAGGAAGGAAAACAGGTGAAGAGCTCAGAGGAGATTTTCAGAGCTTGCTGGCTGTGAGGGAGGCCCTATACTAGGTGCCGTGGGGTGGTTGGGAAGTGGTTACCTCTAAAAAGCAAGAATTTGAGAAAGGGAGATAAGGAAAGAATAGGAAAAAAATTGAAAACAGCTTTGACTTTTCTCCAGACTTTGACATCTACCGATTTAACCTTTAATTTTGTACTGAGTTCCACAATTTAGAAAGATACTTGGGCCAGGCATGATCGCTCATGCCTATAATTCCAGCACTTTGGGAGGCTGAGGCGGGCAGATCACTTGAGGTCAGGAGTTCAAGACCAGCCTGGCCAACATGGTAAAACCCTGTCTCTACTAAAAATACAAAAATTAGCCGGGTGTGGTGGTTTATGCCTGTAGTCCCAGCTACTCAGAAGGCTGAGGCTGGAGGATCGCTTGGACCTGGGAGGTGAAGGTTGCAGTGAGCCAAGACTGTGCATTGCGCCACCACACTCCAGTCTGGGCAACAGAGTGAGACTCTGTCTCAAAAAATAAAAATTAAAAAATTAGAAAAAAGATCTTTGATCCTCAAAAACTAAAATAAATGAAAATAAAAGTAAAATAAAACCCCATCCTGGATGCAGGAATCTTTTCACTTCCACACCCCACCTGCCACAACCTCTACTAGGGACCTAAATTCTGACACAAAGTCATGACTAATGGTGGAAATCCTAGCACTGGAGAAGGCCACTTAGATATTTGGGGGGCAGAGCGAGAGATCTTTCCAATCCCCTAGCGATCACATCACATGGAAAACAGTCTCTCTTTGTAAGCCAGCATCCAGCTGCAGAAGGCTGCATCAGCCAAGAGCCTGTCATGTTTGAACTTGGGAACCTGGAGGTGAGGATTTTTGAAGAACACCTTCAGGAGCAGTGAAGTGACTCCAGGAGAAACAAGAGGATTTGACGGAGAAGAGGCTAAGTGAGCATTCCAGGCCTCGCCAAGAACAGCATTGGTTGCCTATAAATCATGCCTCATTAACTAGTGCCCTGCCTTTTCTCTTCACAAATCTATTCTGAAGTTAGCTGAATAGACAAAAAAGAAAAGAAAAACCTTTGGAGTTCTCTGGTTCCCATCGTGTGCTCTTTTAAGTAAAGGGCTTCTCTACATTGCCAAAAATCCCTGCAAAGATGACTTCCCCAGACTTCTTCCCCAAATGCCTTTTTAATACTGTGTGATTATTGCTCAAGGGACATCCAGGAGCCAAGTCTCTCTGCATAAATCACTAGGAACTTTAAAGGAGACCCATTCTTACTCTGAGGATTTAGAAAATACCTAGTGAGTAAAAAATCTATTACATCACAATGTGTGCATTTTCCAACAATGATTACCAGGGTTATATTCTGCGGCTGGTAGATTAAAACGTGTCACCGCCAATACTTCTATTTCTTCTAAAGAATAAGGCAGGGAAACCAGCCACTGAGAAGACAGCATTGTAACTGCTGAGTCAACTTCATTAATGTTGTTGTGGTTATTCTAACTCTTAAAAAAAGAAAAAAAGAAAAAAGAAGAACTACAGAAACATGAACTGTTACTGTTCTAGAAACCACTGAACTTTCTGACAATTGCCTGTCTACTTCAGAGGCAATGAGGGTAAACTGGAAAATTCTAAGCACAGATAAAATAGGGCAGGAGCCTCTGGGAAGCACTCGTGTATTTGTTACTAACCCAGTTGACTAATCCCAGGACCAACAAGGTCCAAATTGATCTAGGTTTCACCAGAAACATGATAGCTTCACTTACAGTGTTTCCTGGAATTTTTTTTTTTTTGAGATGGAGTCTCTCTGTTGCCAGGCTGGAGTGCAGTGGTGCAACCTCGGCTCACTGCAACCTCCACCTCCTGGGTTCAAGCAATTCTCCTGCCTCATTCTCCAGAGTAGCTGGGACTGCAGGCGTGTGCCACCACGCCTGGCTAATTTTTGTAGTTTTAGTAGAGATGGTGTTTCCCCAAGTTGGTCAGGATGGTCTCGATCTCTTGACCTCGTGATCTGCCTGCCACAGTCTCCCAAAGTGCTGGGATTACAGGCTGTGTGCCCCTCCCTGAGCCACCATGCCGGTCCTAGTGGAAATATTGATATAACCTTCAATCAAATTTGACATTTTGCATGTGTTTCCCAACAGTGTTTTCTGAGTATTGGGCCATGGGTATCAAATATATGAAATTTCAACCATCCTTCAATGCCAAAGTAGCAATGCACTTACAAGAGTCATCTGATCCAGGTTTTAGACCTTCATGGAAGGGTTATCCTATAAATATCAGAACATCCTTACAATGACGTAAAGTGAATAAGTGAAAAAGCATTCCTTTTGACAGTAGGTTACAGAATACCCAGCCCCACTGTAGGACAATGATAAAGTGTTAAGAAGCACATTTACACCTGCAGCAGATGCCAAGGGTAACAGTTGAAGGTGTGTTTTGCAACAGAAAGGGCAATCACTAGAAACACTCCTCAGGGCCACCCAAAGCTTGACAAATTGGGCTGTGCTTGTTCCAACAGCTGGCTCACTACCCATCTGCCAGTCCCCCATGGGGAGCTGAGAACTGGTGCACCTGTGAAATCAACCTGGGGGCCTGGGGAGGCATTGCACCCCCGCAGCTCTGACACCCGCACCTCCTCTCCACTCTGAAAGCCAAGCTCCGAGAAGTCAAGGCCTGTATGTCTTCCTGGGTTCCCCCAAGGGACCAGAGGTCAGAAGAAGCCTCATCTTTCCTTAGACAAGCTGCCAGTAGAGTTGTACTGCTTTCTGTCTCCATACCAGCCACCATGCTGTTTCCTGGAAAAGCTGAAGATACTTGCTCCAGCCCATAGCCCTGTCTTTCCTGGGATAAAAAAGGCTTTTCAGGCAATATGTGACCAGGTTCAGAGAGGGGCCCACCGCCTGCCAGGCCCCCACGCTGGGGGCTTCTGGGCCTGACTGTGGGCAGAAATGGGCTGTCTGGACTCTTTCCTGTCATGGAACTGCTTGCCTCTTTGCCCGGTCTGATGACCACACCTACCAGTTGAGCCCCTTCAGCAACCTTTCCCCAACCCCCAGACGTTAGCACTGTTTTGGTTATTAGTCATGGAAACTTAACTGCCTCATGTAACCCAAAAGTCCAGAAGAGCAAATCCTCTCTTCAGACACAGCTGGATCCAGGAAGTCAATTGACATCCTTAGGCCTCTGTTTCTTTTTCCCTCTCCTTGGTCAGGCCTAGGCCACATGACCATGGCCAAGGATGGGACACTGCAATTGGAATCAGATTCACATGATTTAGAATAAGGAAAAAGCAGTTCACCAAATGCATGAGGGATGCTGGACAGAAAAAAAAAAATCACTGTTCAGTACAAGACACTCGGGAGCTTCTCAGACTGGGGATTCTACTCTCAGCTACCGTGGCCATCCATCCCCAATCTCTAAGGAAAAATGTGCCCCACCATACTCCAGATGACAGAGACACTCAGAGCCCTTTCATTAGGCACGCCACAGATATTTGGCTGGCTGTCAATCATGTCTTATTAAGCCCATCCTCCTGAGGCTCAGCTGTTTTACACGATGCCTTTCTACTGCCCCTCCTGAAGGCATTTTTGTGATTTCTTATGCTACTTCCTAGAGACACAACATTTATAGCCAATCACACAAGAATTCTACTGTGCCTGCTGGACTGCCAACTGGCTATGTGACTTTGGGTACTTAAAAATAAAGAAGTGGCCGAGTGCAGTGGCTCATGCCAGTAATCCCAGCACTTTTGGAGGCTGAGGCAGGAGGATCGCTTGAGCTCAGGAGTTTGAGACCAGCCTGGACAACATAGTGAGACCTCATCTCTACTAAAATTCAAAAAAAATTTAGCCAGGCGTGGTGGTACACACCTGTAGTCCCAGTTACTCAGTGGCAGGGGTATGTGGGTGGGGGGTTGAGGTGGGAGGATTGTTTGAGCGGGGGAGGTTGAAGCTTCAGTGAGCCCTGATTGTGCCACTGCACTCTAGCCTGGAGAGCAGAGCAAGACCCTATCTCAAAAAATAATAATAATAAAATAAAATAGGCCAGGCACAGTGGCTCACACCTGTAATCTCACCACTTTGGGAGGCCGAGGCAGGGGGATCACCTGAGGTCAGGAGTTGGAGACCAGTCTGGCCAACATGGTGAAACCCTGTCTCTACTAAAAATACAAAAATCCCAGCTACTTGGGAGGCTGAGGTAGGAGAATTGCCTGAACCCGGGAGGCGGAGGTTGCAGTGAGCCGAGATTGTGCGACTGCACTCCAGCCTGGGCGACAGAGCGAAAATCCGTCTCAATAAATAAATAAATACATAAATAAATAAAGATAAAATAAAATAAACAAAGAGGTATAGCACGTGACTTCCGTGTTCTTCGTATCTCCGCTGTTCTGTGATTCATCGGTCCTAGACGTCATGTGGTCTTTGCTAAGGGAACTAGGATGATGCTGTCATTGAATTCTGCTTAGTAACTCTCTGTTCAAATTGCACTTACGCTTTAAAGAGTTGGGAAGTTAACTCTATCATTACTTTAGTGTGGGATCAGTTACCTTATTCTGGGATTGTCTCCACAAAAGCTGGGTGGTTGCCCTCCAGGTATCCTTATCGAAGCCCGGTCTACTCAAATGAAAACCACCGCCACTGGGCCATGCCCAGCTTGGACTGAGCACATGAATCACGTGGCTGTGAGTGATTGTCCCAGCCCAGGACAGTCCCCTGCTTTGTCCTTGCCCATGGGAACTAAGGAGCATCATTCAAAGAATAAAGACCAAGCCCAGAGCTGACAACTAGCTGCCTGGTTGTTCCATCCATGGCTCAAACTCAAAAGAAGAGAAGTGCAAAGCCACTTTAAGAAATAGTAAGTGTCAGCAGAAAATCAGGTTTCAAAAAAAAAAAAAAAAAAAAAAACTGCATAACTGAAAACACCATGAGTGACTCTGTGAAGCTCTCCCATTAACATAAGGTCTCAAAGAGGCTGCAAGAGGGGAACAGGACCCCTCAGCTGTAATTAGAGCCACTAACATAAAGCAAGCCAGATTTACTGGAGTTTGTTTGTTCTGAAAGCTCAGAAAGGTGAGGTGGCCTGATTTCCTGGGTATTATACAGCTTGGGGGGAAGCCTAACAGTTATAAAACTGGTTCAAAGCTGTCTGCATGATTTCATATTTTAAAAGTGAAGTGTGAAAAATCTTTTTAAATTTTACCTGCATTAGATCACCTTCTAAGGTTACTAAAGCTCCTAATTAGAGGGCAGGATTCATTTAGAATGAAAAGTGGTTACCATTTTAACCAGTGATAAAAGCTGGCAGACCCTAAGAAATGACTAACAAGAATGGAAGGTAATCAGGAAGCACTTGTGTTTTACTAAACTGTAGCACCTTTTGCAAATATTGCTAAGTGGTCACCTCCAGCAGCGAGGTAGGATGTTTGAAGGTGAGACCTCTCACCAGAGTGCACTAGGTTCAAATCCCAGCCCTGGCCCTTGTTAGCTGTGTGAATTTTAACCTCTTCTCCGTGTATAAAATGGTGAGCTTAAGGGGCTCTGTAAAGATTAATGAACAGTGTCAGGCAGTATGTGAGTGTGTAGGCATCTCTTTAAATGTGCTTATCCACCAGGTATGGTGGTTCACACCTGTAATCCCAACACTTTGGGAAGCTGATGCAGGCAGATCACTTGAGACCAGGAGTTCGAGACCAGCCTGGCCAACATGGTAAAACCCCATCTCTACTAAAAATACAAAAATTAGCTGGGCGTGGTGGTGCACACCTGTAATCCCAGCTACTCAGGAGGCTGAGGCAGGAGAATCACTTGAAGCCGGGGGGCAGAGGTTGCAGCGAGCCAAGATCGTGCCACTGCACTCCAGCTGGGGCAACAAAGTGAGACTCTGTCTCAAAAAATAAATAAATAAAATAAATGTGTTTATCATATTTCCAGAATGGTTAAGCATATACACTCTCATTTTTGTGGATTGCATTGGTTGGCTCTGTGCTCTATGTCATTTTTCTGCCTCTCCTAGAGGCTTTGGTGTTTGCAACAGGAATTTCAGTCTTCTTGACTTGATAGGGAAAAAAGATGTGGGGGCTACAGGGCCACCCTGTAAACCCGACCCCATTAGGTGACTGCAAACCTTACAGAAATAAATGAACATGTCAGTGCTGGTTTATGTGTGAAGTGAGGTGTGTTCCCTAACCTGTCAGCAAGCCATATTTTATTTGGATAAAGACCCTAAAATCAAACACCTTTACAGGCTGTTGCAGCCACTCCCATTCTGCTCAGCTAAGCAGCTGCACCCCCTGCGTCCCCACAGTGCAGCTGTGATCCTTCCTCGGGTCCCTGGGCTCCTGCATTCAAGCTAGTTCAAAGCATCTAGGCCACACCACCACATCCTCTGCACTCCATAGACGTGCAGTGGAACTGAGCCCACATTAAGCCAAAACCTCCAAAGAAGCAAAATTTTGCATTTTGTAATGGCTGGTGAGATCGGCATCTATGCTGCCTTACCATGCGCTATCCCGGGGAGATCTCAGAGAGGACACTATTAAAGTCTCCCACACCTCGCCCATGTCACTTCCCTGAGTATGATGTCAGGTGAGAATATGGTCCTATAGCAGAAGACAGGTATTTGTAGTAGAATCTGCTTGTGCCTGCATGTGTGTGTGTGTGTGTGTGTTTGTGTGAGAGAGAGAGGAGAGAGAAGAAAGAAAGCCACAGTTAACACTTATTTGGCACCAACTTTGCACCTGGGCACAGTGCTAAGTCACTTTCACACAGTCTCCCTCCTCCTGCAACAGACAAAAGGGCCTTTTCCCTTTATGCCCTCTCTTTCTGAAGACCTATCTCCTTCCGCTCTCTGCAGACTTTCTTTCCCCCAGAAGTGAACAGGTTTCACGGGTATTGCATGTTTTCACAGCCTCTGGTGGGAGGGTGGGCCCCAGCCTCCCTCTCCGTTTCGCTGCTGGGTAGAGGAGATGGAGCAGCTTCTAGTCCCAAGAGGGAGGGGAAAAGGGCAGGGAAGAAAAGATGTGGGGTGATTCCTTTTCTCCTTGTTGCAGTTTGGTAGATTCCCTCCCCTCCATTTGTTTTTCTTTGATTATCACTTAGGAAAAGGGAAAGTCAATCCTATTAATAAGCCTCATCACGTCTTCATTCAAGATCAACTCCTCTATTAACATGACTTTGACTTTATTACGTGAATGAAACATTTGTCCCCATCCCATCTAGCGTTTCTTACAAAGTCCTATTCCATTAATTTCACACTGGAAGGCAGGCACTATGCCCAATCTCTCTATCCTAATTCTTTTTTTTCTTTTCTTTTTTTTTTTTTTTTTTGAGATGGAGATTTTACTCTTGTTGCTCAGGCTGGAGTGCAGTGGCGCGATCTCAGCTCACTGCAAACTCCACCTCCCAGGTTCAAGCAATTCTCCTGCCTCAGCCTCCCAAATAGCTGGGATTATAGGCACCCGCCACCACGCCTGGCTAATTTTTATATTTTTAATAGAGACAGGGTTTCACCATGTTGGCCAGGCTAATCTCAAACTCCTGACCTCAAGTGATCTGCCCGCCTCAGCCTCCCAAAGTGCTGGGATTACAGGCGTGAGCCACCACGCCTGGCCTCTCTATCCTAATTCTTGAATTCCCCCTCCAATGGGGGAAGAGACTGGGAAGGGCATTTCCTCCACACTCCCAATAGGACCTTGAAATTTTTTGCTTTTCTGGGTCTAAACTAAATCCTCTTCCACTTGGCTGTATGCTGGGGAGGCTGACCCATATGGCCCATTCCAGGGGGTTCCCTTGCCTTGTCTGGCTTCTTGTTGGATTTGGCCCCAGGGGGAGTCTGGAGGGAGGCAGGAGAGTGAGGACTAGGCAGTCATTTCCCCTGCTCCCTCCCTCACTATGGGATCACATCAGGCTAGTTAGGTCCCTGACCAAATGGACTCTCAGGTAGCACACTCCACAAAGCCCACTCGACTTTGCTGTTGTTGTCGTCTAATTAACAACAACAGTTAATCAATTCTTCCTGTGTGGGTTTATCATACTGAAGACACTTTTTTTTTTTGAGACAGAGTTTCACTCTGTCACCCAGGCTGGAGTGCAGTGGTACAATATCAGCTCACTGCAACCTCCACCTTTCAGGTTCAAGGGATTCTCCTGCCTCAGCCTCCCAAGTAGCTGGGATTACAGGTGCCCACCACCACGCCCGGCTAATTTTTGTATTTTTAGTAGAGATGGGGTTTCACCATGTTGGCCAGGCAGGTCTCAAACTCCTGGTCTCAAGTGATCCACCCGCCTCGGCCTCCCACAATGCTGGGATTACAGGCGTGAGCCACCATACTCAAGACTTTTAATCCATGGTCATGTTGACACCAATACGGATAACTTGTTCCTGCTTTACAAAACACAGCCAATTGTCCCAAACTTTGTGGATCCCACGCTGCTCCCTAGTTGGATCTTGGTACAGGTTTCTAATATTTCGTGGTTGTTTAATAAGCTTAGACTTCAACAGAGCCTCAAGGGAAGATTTCCTGACCCCCAGATATGTATGTGAACTATTTCAAGTGCTGGGATAACATCCTTGCCAAAGGTTCATTTTTATGAACTCTGTAAGTTTGGTCCTGTGTGACTGGAGAATAGTCTATTGGAGTTTGTGGGAGGACAACACTTGATGACCACCACTGTCTCCCCTTGTGTATCTACTGACTTCTGGTCTTAGCCCCAACAGTCTATTCCCCATACAGCAGAAAGAGTGAATCTTCCGAAAAAAAAAAAAAAAAAAAATGTCAGATCTGTCATTCCTCTACTTACAACCCTCCAGTGGTTCTCTACTCGGAGTCAAATCCAAAATCCTGGCCAGGCATGGTGGCTCATGCCTATAATCCTAGCACTTTGGGAGGCTGAGGCAGGCAGTTCCCTTGAGCCCAGGAGTTCGAGACCAGCCTGGGCAAAATCGGCAAGGCCCTGTCTCTACAAAACAAAAACAACAGAAAAACCAAAGTCCTTACAAATATCTATGAGGACCCTCTGTGCTCTGTCCTCTCCCCTTACTAATCGAACTCTCATCTGCTGCCACTCCCGCATGTACCCAGCTTGAGCGCCTAGGACCCCGTCCTGTCTCAAGCCTTGGGATTTGCTGTTTCCTCTGCCTCCAATGCTCTTCCCTGGTATCCACATGACTGGCTTCATCATTTCTTGCAGGTCTCTGCTGTTACATCTTATCAGTGAGGTCTTCCTTGACCACCCTACATAAAATAGCAACCCCTACTCATATGACCCTAGCACACTTTCTTCCTTTTTTTTTTGAGACGGAGTTTCACTGTGTCACCCAGGCTGGAGTGCAATGGTGAGGTCTCGGCTCGCTGCAACCTCCACCTCCCGGGTTCAAGCGATTCTCCTGCCTCAGCCTCCCAAGTAGCTGGGATTACAGGGGCCTGCCACCACGCCCTGCTAATTTTTGTATTTTTAGTAGAGACAGGGTTTCATCATGTGGGCCAAGCTGGTCTTGAACTCTTGACCTCAGGTGATCCACCCGCCTTGGCCTCCCAAAGTGCTGGGATTACAGGTGTGAGCCACCGCACCAGGCTACCCTAGCACTTTCTATCCCTTGCAGTCTTTATTTTCTCCATAGCACTTATCACTATCGGATATAGTATAACTATTACATATAATGCATATCAGAACAGTTATGAAATTAAGATTTTTGTGGGCATCTTAGATTTTTTCAATTATATGTATATTTGATACACGGTCTCATTCAGTAGCCCAGGCTAGAGTGCAGTGTTATGATCATGGCTCACTAGAGCTTTACCCTCCTGTGCTCAGTTGATCCTCCCACCTCAGCCTCCCAAGTAGCTGGCACTACAGGCACATGCCACCATGCCTGGCTATTTTTTTTGTATTTCTTGTAGAGATGAAGTGTTGCTATGTTGCTCAGGCTGGTCTTGAACTCCTGGGCTCAAGTGATGTGCCCACCTCAGCTTCTCAAAGTGCTGGGATTACAGGTGTCATCAATTATATTTTAAAAGGTTATCTGTTTCAGTTCCCAAAATTATATATGCATATCTTATAGCCTTATTCAGCATTTAGATGTTAATAGGGTTTAAAGCTTTGGGCTAAAATCAAATGTTGCACAGAAAGATCTACACTCTGTATTAGCACTGAAAAGCTTAATGGTCAGTTTCAGGTAATTTCACCTGGTTATATTGCATAAGAAACATTAATATATTGTTCAAAGAATTTGTAATATTAAGATGTTAATTTGTATCTGCATTCTGTCCTCATTACATAGAAAACCCTTGAAGAATGACCATGTTTCCTGATTTTTGTTGCAAATGCCAAATGGATGTGTGAATGGGTTGGGTTTGTGCCATTTTCCGTTTGGCCTGCAGTGTAGATTGGAGTTGTCAGGCAGCGAGAACTAGAACGAGGCAGCATTGAGATTCCCCACACAGGGACTGGGCACGGTGGCTCACGCCTGTAATCCCAGCACTTTGGGAGGCCGAGGCGGGCGGATCACGAGGTCAGGAGATTGAGACCAGCCTGGCCAACATGATGAAACCCCATCTCTACTAAAAATACAAAAATTAGCCAGGTGTGATGGTGCATGCCTGTAATCCCAGCTACTCGGGAGGCTGAGGCAGGAGAATCACTTGAACCTGGGAGGAGGAGGTTGCAGTGAGCAGAGATCATGCCACTGCACTCCAGCCTGGGCAACAGAACAAGACTCCATCTCAAAATAATAATAATAATATTAATATTAATAATAATAATAACTTAGGCTGGGCACGGTGGCTCATGCCTGTAATCCCAGCACTTTGGGAGGCTGAGGTGGGTGGATCACCTGAGGTCAGGAGTTCGAGACCAGCCTGGCCAACATGGTGAAACCCTGTCTCTACTAAAAATACAAAAATTAGCCGGGCATGGTGGTGCATGCCTATAATCCCAGCTACTGGGGAGGCTGAAGCACAAGAATTGCTTGAACCCGGGAGGTGGAGGTTGCAATGAGCTGAGATCGCACCACTGCACTCCAGCCTGAGCAACAGAGTGAGACTCTGTCTCAAAAATAATAATAGTAATTTAAAAGTAACTATGGATTCAGAAAGTTCCTCTTAGATGGTAATTTTTTAATCACACAAAGAGTAACTAGGGTTTTTTCTTTTCTTTACAATTTGTTTTGTTCGTTTGCTTCATTTATTTATTCAACAGGTATTTACTGGCGCCTACCACGTGCTGGGTGTTGTTAGGTGCTAGAGATACAACAGTGTGCACAACAAATGAAAAATTCCTGCTCCCACAGAGCTTACCTTCTAGTGAAAGGAGATAAACAGTAAATAAGAAAAATAGGCCTGGCGCGGTGGCTCACGCCGGTAATCCCAGCACTTTGGGAGGCCAAGGCAGGCAGATCAGGAGGTCAGGAGTTCGAGACCAGCCTCACCAGTATGGTGAAACCCTGTCTCTACTAAAAATACAAAAAATTAGCCGGGCGTGGTGGTACACACCTGCAATCCCAGCTACTCCCGAGGCTGAGGCAGGAGAATCACTTGAACCCAGGAGGCGGAGATTACACCATTGCACTCTAGCCCAGGAGACAGAACAAGATTCCATCTCAAAAAAAAGGAAAAATAAGGAAAAGTTATGGCATAGTATCTAGCTGGTAAAAGAGCCAAGAAGACATTAAATCAGGGAAAGAGGACAGAGGGTTGTGAGGGAAGGGGAGGGAGGGAGGCCTTGTGGAAATGACACTTGAGTTAAAACCTATAGGAAGTGAGATGGAGCCACAGGGATTCCTGGAGGAAGAGCGTTCCCTGCAGAGGCAGCAGCAAGCGTGCTGCTTAATTAGCTTCCAACGGGAACTTATTTTAGAAGAAAGGGATATAGAGCATGGACTTTGGCCCAGGAATTCTGGTTCTGAGATTCTGTACTGCAAAGCCAAGAGGCCTCATTTTCCTCATCTGCGAAATGGGGATCATAATAGCACTCACCTTCTGGGGTTATTGTGAGGATCAGGTGTGGTCAAATGGATAATAAGCCTACGATTTTTGGTCTGGGTGACTTTGTGGACGGTGGCGTTTTCAGCTAAGATAAGGAATACAGGAAGAATTAGATTTAAAAAGTATAGGGTTGGGAGGCTGAGGCAGGAGAATCGCTTGAACCCAGGAGGCAGAGGTTGCAGTGAGCTGAGATAGCACCACTGCACTCCAGGCTGGGCAACAGAGTGAGACTCTGTCTCAAAAAAAAAAGAAAAAGGAAAAGATATAGAGTATGAGTTAACTCTTTAGATACCTTTAGATTTAAGGTGCTTGTATTATAGCCAAGTAGACAATTGAATAAGAGAGCTCAAAAGAAAGAAATGTACATTTGGGAGTATCAGCTTATAAACAGTGGTTACATCACTCAAGGAGATAAAATTAATAATCATGGCCACCATTTCTTGAGTTATCATGCATCGGGTTTTCTGTGCTAAGTGCTCGTGTCTGTGAGGTGGCGTGTCACTTAGCCCTCAAAGCCATGACCCTCAAGGTACCAGTTTAGAAATAAGAAAACAGAAGTTCTAAGAGTTAAGGAGTGAGCAGAGAGGTAGGGAGTAAGAAGCAGAACCTCTAGAATCCACGCCCTCAACAGCTTCACTATGCATTGATCTCTAGGGAAAGTAAGGAGACTGCAAGGAAAAGGTCACACTGGGCACCAAATTTTCTTTCTTTCTCTTTCTTTCTTTCTTTCTCTTTCTTTCTTTCTTTCTTTCTTTCTTTCTTTCTTTCTTTCCTTCCTTCCTTCCTTCCTTCCTTCCTTTCTTTCTTTCTTTCTTTTTTTTGAGATGGAGTCTTGCTCTGTTGCCCAGGCTGGAGTGCAGTGTGCAGTGGCACAATCTCAGCTCACTGCAACCTCTGCCTCTCGGGTTCAAGTGATTCTCCTGCCTCAGCCTCCCAAGTAGCTGGGATTACAGGTGCACACCACCACGCCCAGCTAATTTTTGTATTTTTAATAGAGACAGGGTTTCACCATGTTTGCCAGGATGGTCTCGATCTGTTGACCTCAAGTGATCCACCCGCCTCGGCCTCCCAAAGTGCTGGGATTACAGGCGTGAGCCACCGCTCCCGGCCTGGGCACCGAATTTTTCTGTATGAATTTATGGAGTACACATGACATTTTGTTACATGTATATAATACGTAGTGACAAGTAACTTAGGGTACTTAGGGTATCCATCTCTCAAGTACAATACATTTTTGTTCAACCAACACACAGAATTCTAATATTTAAAAGACCTGGTGGAGAATAAGAAGCTCATGAAAGAGATGAAAAAAGAACAATCAGAAAACTCAGGCATATTCTACTGTGGAGACATGAGAGGAAAGAATTTCCAAAGAAAGGGAGCAATTAAGTGAGATTAAGACTGAAAAATTCCTTTGGCTTTTGTAATTAGAAGTTAACTGATGACCTTGGTGAGAGCAGTTTCAGCTGGGGGAGTTGAGGCAGAGGGCAGTGGGGTGACTGGGGAGAGAAGGAGGGGAAAATGGTGATCACCCATCACAGCACCCAAAACAGGAGGCTGGAGAGACAAAAAGGGAGAAGAAAATGGGCAAATATCTGGCATCGCAATTTGTGCTCATCATCACTAATCATCAGGGAAGTGCAAACCAAAACCACAATGAGATTTCATCTCACACCCGTTAGGATGGCTGTGATCAAAAAGACAAGAGGTAAATGTTGGCAAGGATGTAGAAAATAGGGGGCCCGGCCGGGCACGGTGGCTCACGCCTGTAATCCCAGCACTTTGGGAGGCTGAGAAGGTCGGATCACAAGGTCAGGAGATCGAGACCAGCCTGGCCAACATGGTGAAACTCCGTCTCTACTAAAAATACAAAAATTAGCCAGGCGTGGTGGCACGCACCTGTAACCCCAGATACTCAAGAGGCTGAGGCAGGAGAATCGCTTGAACCCGGGAGACAGAAGTTGCAGTGAGCTGAGATCATGCCACTGCACTCCACCCTGGGTGACAGAGTGAGACTCTGTCTCAAAAAAAAAAAAAAAGAAAAGAAAAAAAAGAAATTAGGGGGCCCTTGTACACTGTTGGTGGGAATGTAAACTGGTATAGCCATTATAGAAAAAGGTATGGAGATTCCTCAAAAACTAAAAATAGAACTACCATATGACTCAGCCATCCCTCTTCTGGGTATATACCCAGAGAAAGTGAAATTAGCACCCTGAAGAGATAGCTGCATTCCCATGTTCATTGCAGCAATATTCACAATAGCTAAGATCTGGAAACAACCTAACTGTCCATTGATGGATGAATGGATAAAGAAAATGTTACACACACACACACACACACACACACACATAAACACACACACACATACACACACTCACACAAACAGGAATATTCTGCCTTAAAAAAGGAAATTTTGCCACTTGTCACAACGTGGAGGAAGCTTGAGGATGTTGTGCTAAGTGAAACAGCAGACACAGGAAGACAAATACTGTATGATCTCACTTGTGTGAGGATTCTTAAAAAGTCAAATTCATAGAAGCAGAGAGGTGAAGGCTGTTTGCCAGGGGTTGGGGGTAGGGTGAGGAGAATGGAGAGATGTTGATCAAATGATACAAACTTTCATTTATCAGAAGAATGAATTCTGGGAGTCTAATGTATAGCAAGGTGTATAATAATACTGTATATAGTAGGCCGGGCGCGGTGGCTCATGCCTGTAATCCCAGCACTTTGGGAGGCCGAGGAAGGCGGATCACGAGGTCAGGAGTTCGAGACCAGCCTGATCAACATGGTAAAACCCTGTCTCTACTAAAAAATACAAAAATTATCCAGGAATTATGGTGGGCATCTGTAATCTCAGCTACTCAGGAGGCTGAGGCAGGAGAATCACTTGAACCCGGGAAGTGGAGGTTGCAGTGAGCCGAGGTCCTGCCCCTCCACTCCAGCCTGGGTGACAGAGTGAGGCTCCATCTAAAAAATAAATTAAAAAAATAATAATGCTGTATAGTATACTTGAAATTTGCTAAGAGTAAATTTTAAGTGTCCTTACCCCCTACACGCACATTCACAAATCGTAACTATGTATGGTGATGAATGTGTTAACTTGATTGTAGTAATGATTTCACAATGTGCTTGTATATCAAACCATCACATTGCACACCTTGAATATACACAATGTATTTGTTAATTACACCTCAATAAAACTGGGGAAAAAGCTTTATTTTTTTTTTTGAGACGGAGTTTTGCTCTTGTCACCCAGGCTGTAGTGCAATGGCGCCATCTCGGCTCACCACAACCTCTACCTCCCAAGTTCAAGTGATTCTCCTGCCTCAGCCTTCCGAGTAGCTGAGATTACAGGCACGTGCCACCACGCCCGGCTACTTTTGTATTTTTAGTAGAGATGGGGTTTCACCATATTGATCAGGCTGGTCTTGAACTCCCGACCTCAGTTGATCTGCCTACCTCGGCCTCCCAAAGTGCTGGGATTACAGGCGTGAGCCATCGTGCCTGGCCTTTTTTTGTTTGTTTTTTAAATAAAGACCAGGTCTCATTATGTTGGCCAGGCTGGTCTCGAATGCCTGGGCTCAAGTGATCCTCCCATCTCGGCCTCCGGAAGTGCTGGGATTATAGGTGTGAGCCACCATGCTTGGCCCGTAAACACACACACACACACACACACACACACACACATATATATATATATATATATATATATTTTTTTTTTTTTTTTTTTTTTGAGACAGAGTCTTGCTCTGTCGCCAGGCTGGAGTGCCATGGTGCAATCTCGGCTCACTGCAACCTCTGCCTACCGGGTTCAAGTGATTCTCCTGCCTCAGCCTCCCGAGTAGCTGGGACTACAGGCGAAGCTAATTTTTGTGTTTTTTGGTAGAGTCAGGGTTTCACCATGTTGGCCAGGATGGTCTAGATCTCTTAGCCTCATGATCCGTCCATCTCAGCCTCCCAAAGTGCTGGGGTTATAGACGTGAGCCACCATTTTAAAAAGAGGGGGATGTAGGGCCATAGAAAGTGATATCCATTTTCCAAATTTCAGAGATTCTCCATCTTCTTGGTGGACAGCACAATCTGCTCTTCGTGAAAATGAGGCCCCCTAATGGGCAGATGCTCGCTCTTTAGACAAATTCAGAGGTTTTCACTGAATATTAGCCAGAGAAACAAAAGCCTGTGACTTACCACAAAATCGCTCTTAAATTCTTTTTTTTTTTTTTTTTTGAGATGGAGTTTCACTCTTGTCGCCCAGGCTGGAGTGCAATGTGGCCATCTCAGCTCACTGCAACCTCTGCCTCCTGGGTTCAAGCGATTCTCTTGCCTATGCCTCCTGAGTAGCTGGGATTACAGGCGCGTGCCACCACACTCGGTTAATTTTTGTATTTTTATTAGAGACGGGGTTTCACCTTGTTGGTCAGGCTTGTCTCGAATTTCTGACCTCAGGTGATCCATCCACCCCGGCCTCCCAAAGCGCTGGGATTGCAGGCGTGAGCCACCGTGCTCGGCTAAATTCTTTAAAAACCTATGATTCTCTGAGCTTAGGACCATTCAGCAACAGGACATATGCAGTTTCCAGTTGCCGTCTGCTTAATCAAAAGTTTACCCCTGAATTCTGTCTTGAATAAGTCAGCGATTCTCTGGTGGTTCTCCTGTATGTTCAAGTGTAGCGTTTTTTGTTTGGTTTTTTGTTTGTTTGACAGTCTCCCTTGGTCTCCCAGGCTGGAGTGCAGTGGCGCAATCTTGGCTCACTGCAACCTCTGCCTCCCAGGTTCAAGCAATTCTCATGCCTCAGCCTCCCGAATAGCTGGGATTATAGGCATGCACTGCCATGCCTGTTTATTATTGTTTTTTTTAGACAGAGTCTCGCTCTGTCACCCAGGCTGGAGTACAGTGGCGCGATCTAGGCTCACTGCAACCTCTACCTCCTGGGTTCAAGCCATTCTCCTGCCTCAGCCTCCTGTGTAGCTAGGATTACAGGCGTGCCATGCGCCACCATGCCAGCTAACTTTTGTGTTTTTAATAGTGATGGGGTTTCACCATGTTGGCCGGGCTGGTCTCAAATTCCTGGCCTCAAGTGATTCACCCTCCTCAGCCTCCCAAAGTGTTGGGATTACAGGCATAAGCTACTGCACCCGACTTGAGTTTAGCGTGTTTAGAGGTCTTTGGCATCGAGAAAATATAATGTTATGAACAACTGGGATCCAACAAGTTGGGCCTTTCAAAAGTCCATGAGGCAATCTAATCTTTTTCAGGTTGCTATGGCTTAACACCAACAGCATACCTAGCATTAAGTAAATAATTATTAGAATGAATGAATGAACCTAGCTATCAGATACTAAAACAAACTAAATGGCCATGCTCCACATCTAAAAATCCCATAAACTAATATTGGCTAAAGGAAGAAAGATGGAAAAGCTCAGTCTTGATTATATCATGCAATGACTGTAACTTGCAAAATCCAGAGCACAAACTTACCTGATGAATCATGCACAGGAAGCTGGGCACATAACCTTTTTTTTAACTGAACCAAACTACTGATATCTTTTCCCCTCACCTGTGATTAATTCTTACTTTCCATATTTAGGGAAAACCTTGAAATGCTTATTGGCACATAGTTAGGCTCTGTAAACTCAAGTATGCTAGTTAGCTAACTAGACAAAACAGCCTTTTGCTAAACCTTTCAGATGGACTGACTCCATGGAGGACACATAGCACATTATACCTTCTTTAAGAGCAGTAAGATAATGTTTAGTTATCTTTATTGTCCATTTATTATCACGGAACAAAATGACGGCAGATATATTTTCAGGTATGCCATAAAGGACTGCAATACAATTTGGCACATTGGCAGAATGTTATAAATGGCATATGCCTGCACCAAGTGTGATCTTATATACATAACAAGGGTTTTGTAGCTGGTAATGAAAAGGACAGAAAATAAATTCACTAACAGTCTACTACTTGCCAGCAGTTATTCCCACATTTTTCTCACTAAGTGCTCATAGATAGATAGTCCACGAAGTGGGTATTACTTTTCTTTCTGCAGATGAAGGAATGGGAGTGAAGACAGTAACATGTCTAAGGTCATGTAGTTACTAAGCAGCCTAGCTGGGATTCACACTCCAAATGTGTGAAAAATATGTCAAACTCCAAAGCTCATGCTCTTTCCACATGCCACATGGTGATAAATCTATTCCAGGCATAATCAACTAAAGAGAGGCAGAACAATGTTAAAAAAAATAGTTGTTATGACAATATTAATATGTTTAGTGTTTCCTAATTATTAACTTGATTTGCAACACTAGCCTAGCTATTATCAAGGCAGAGCTATTTTGAATGAAGAGTAAAATAAACAAAGAAAATCAGTAAAATAAAAGAGCATAGACCAAGAAGCAATTCTAATGCTGAAAAGATTTATTAAAGGCATTCTCTTTATAACATTTCTTGTCAGTGCACATAATTCCAATAGCAAATATTTTTTCACCATTCATTCAAATACAGTATCACAATGTGTTTAGTATAAATATGTATACAAAATTTTATAAAGACACTAAAAAGTTTCTGACCAATTAAGTCATGAGTTTACAAAGCACAAACTGAAGATTAATACTGAACATTAAGATGAAAACTACTATACAGGTACTTTAGGAAGTTCTTCAAAGAAGTGCACCTCCCGGGAAATCCTCATATGTACATCTACACTCCAGCAAACTGGACAGGCAAAGTGCTACTTGCCAGAGTACTGACTAATAAAAACACATATAGAGCTTCAGAAAGAATACAAGGTCAAATGCCAAAAATAAAAAAAGAAATGAAAGCAAATGTGCTACATTGTACCATTTTAAAGAGCTTGAAAACATCACACAAGGTTCACTAATACTGTTCTGACTGCAATGACCGTATTTACTTACAATCTCTTCCTAACAAGGAAACTATCAGATTTATTCATGGTACGAATGGCCAATTTCAACTAGTTATGCCAAATGTACAAGTAGTATCTGTAAATTCGAAAAGGGCAAACGAAAGGATCAGGTTATTTAAATGAATTATTCTTTAGGAACTGCTCAATATCACCCAAGCATAGTTACGAAGTATCTCTTCAAATTATACATACTCTTGAGGTCAAAAATGTCAAACTATTTCCTTAATGTAAGATCCCACAAGTAGAATATTATCTTTATTACTTGATCATAAATAAAGGTTTTTTTTTTAAAGCTGTGGAAAATAAGGGTCTTTAATCTTCATCAAATCATATACAAATTATTTCATTATACCTTTAACAAAACAAGCATTATCAAGAGAAGGTCCAGCCTCTGATCTCCTAATCTCATCCAACAGTTTAGTATAATTCTGGCAACATTTAATTAGTTTTAAATAATATTCATACAGCCCCCATTATGAAACACAGATAACAGGGTAAACTACTATGCCAGCAAGCCATATTATTAATATATAATTATACTATATTTAGGTAGCTACTTATAATTTGGAAAGAAACAGGAAGCTACACCCTTGAACATACTATTCAAAATGGCAACCAGTTAACCCTTTGAGAAAAGAATTTTTGATTAACAATGCAAGTTAAGTTGTCTTAGTTAAACTTGTATAGGCCATTTCACCATAAACATCCCAGCTGTCTGAGGAGAGAGAAGGCATAGGCACAAAGGTAACTGATTGTTCAGGTTTCCACTCATGAGAAAATAACCCTTTATAAACAGACTAATGAACCAACTACAGACAGTATACCAATGTTAAACACTTTAAACATAAAAAGATATTTTATTTATTTATTTATTTATTTATTTATTTATTTTGACTAAGTCTCGTTCTGTTGCTCAGACTGGAGTAAAGTGGCATGATCTTGGCTCACTGCAACCTCTGCCTCTCAGGATCAAGCGATCCTCCTGCCTCAGCCCCCCTAGTAGCTGGGATTACAGGCACGCGCCACCATGCCCAGCAAATTTTTGTATTTTTAGTAGAGACGGGGTTTCGCCATGTTGGCCAGGCCGGTCTCGAACTCCTGACCTTGTGATCTGCCCACCTCAGCCTCCCAAAGTGCTGGGATTACAGGCGTGAGCCACTGCGTCCGGCCTTTGATAAATAGATATTTTAAAGATAAAAAGACATGGACTTTTTTGAAATATCTGTACTGATTTCTCTTAAACTCTCCTGCATAAAGAAAATTGCCTAGCAAGTGTTCTTTTTCTTTCATGGGTGGTCATAAAAGTGCCTACACATCAGTATTCACACCCACTGAATCCTACTGGGTGTGCATTCCTCTGAGCTCACTGCTGGGGATGAGCCATGGAGCTCATAGACACGCTTTGGTACACCTTTATTCTTACTGCCGTCAATCCCGCTTGATTTAGATTGTTGGTGTTCTTCTTTGGTATTTTGATTATAAGTTTCCCAGGGTTTCAACAGATCAGGGCTTTCTTCAGATTCAAAACAAAAGAGGAGAGACTTAGCTAGAGATTCTAGTTCCTGGTGGACAATGTGAGTTACTCTACTCTCATAGCTGCCAACAGAAGTAGAAGGCACACTGAAGTCACTGTAAAAATCACTGCCCAAGTTGCAAATACTTTCAACACAAGTCTGGAGAAGATTTATATCACTATGGCATCCTATATGCAAGAGAGAGAGGGAAAAGTTAATTAGCCTTTTCAGTTTTCATCAGGTATTTATGACTTTTATAGACTCTAGATATCTTTTAAGTCAAAGTGACCCTATCAAAACAATTCCAAACTACTTAAGATTAGTCAACTAAAGTATTTATTTGCTAGATAAGCCCTTGGTTTTTCAGGATCTAATTATTTAGGTAGAAGTACTGATATACATATTAAGTGAGAATTTAATTATAAATACAAGTTCCTATATGGGTAACTAATATCAGTGAAGTAGCATTGGGTAGGCTTCAGTTAATGACTAAAATAATGAAAAGTTTAGAAATAAAAAGGAAAGATGTCAGCCGGGGACTGTGGCTCATGCCTGTAATCCCAGCACTTTGGGAGGCCAAGGTGGGTGAATTGTTTGAGGTCAGGAGTTCGAGACCAGCCTGGCCAACATGGTGAAACCCCATCTCTACTAAAAATACAAAAATTATCCAGGCATGGTGGCACATGCCTGTAATCCCAGCTACTTGGGAAGCTGAGGCAGGAGAATCGCTTGAACCCAGGAGGCGGAGGTTGCAGTGAGCTGAAATCGAGCCACTGCACTCCAGCCTGAGTGACAGCGCGAGACTCCATCTCAAAAAAACAAAAAAAGATGTCTAAGGTTCCTTAAAATATAAAATTCTGATTATAAACTCCATTTGGAGAATCATACCTTTCAGTGCAGAAATAATAATTTCAATAGCTTTCTCTAAGCAATGTTTTAACTTTAAGAATTCTGGAGCACGATTAACCATCCTCTTGAAATCTTGGTATTCAAAGTTTTCTTCTTGTACTTGCCTTCTGAAACTTTTCTGTATAAATAAAGTTAATATTTAAAATAATACATTAACAGGCTCAATGGCAGTAAGACTCAGTCAATATGATTTTAATTGCCAGAATCTTCTCTTTAAGAAAGACAGTTTAATTTCCTCACCAGTGCTTAAATCTATTTCTATAAGCAAGACCAAAATACAATAGTAATTACTGTTTTCAAAAGAAATCAGAATTTTCAATTAATTTTCAAAGTCTGTCATCCTATTACATGAGAATGGAATAAAGTAACAGTGCCATTTATTATTCAATACTTTAAAAGATACATTTATTTCATTTTTAAGAGCTCAACTTTATAATAGTTCTCATTTATTTAAATAAAAATTTTCAAGCCATAGCAATTACTCTCCTTTTTAACACATTGATCATATAATTTTTCTCTTTACCTGTGACATGGGAATAATCTATCTAATTCATCTGTATTTTAAAATCTTTGAGCACAATGATTATTAAACACAATTTTTTAGCCTATAATGACCCATCCAAGCAAAAGCTGACAGTTATTAAACCAGTAGCAATAAGAAACAGACATATTAATAAATTTCTATACAATCCTTTATCCATTACTAGACCTAGTAAGTTATGACACACATAAAAAAGACAAAGAGCTATCCTACATGCTACAATTAGACATATACAAAAGAGTTGTCTCTGGCTAAGGATAAACACTGAAATAAAAATATCTACATTTGAACCAAGCGAAATGATAAAAAATAAGCAAAATTAAAATCAATTTAAAGCTTCTCTTACAATTTTCGATTCAGCAAAGATGTTTTCAAGAGATCTAATCAATCCCATGGCATTAGTTTTCATTTCTTTGGTAACCTATAGAGAATGTTAAAATATTTTATTATACTTTATTATTCAGAAGCACAAAAATCATAGAATTGCATGGGACCAGACTTTTAAAAAATTCTAGTCTAGAAGCCCAAAGATTGGAGTTCTATTTCTGGGATTGCAATTAAATAGCTTAAGAGTACTTAAATCATACATGTGAAATTTCTTCAAAAATAAATTGCATATTGACTTCTTTCCAAATAAGTTTATTTCACTTTTAAGAGCTCAACTTTATAATCTCTCTCATTTATTTTATTTACATAAAAAATTTCAAGCCATAGCAATTACTCTCCTTTCAAACACATTGATCATATACTTAGTCTGTATTTCCTATTTACCTGTGACATGGGAAAATAATCAGTCTAATTCACCTGTATTCATTAATAATTTCTTTCAAAATAAATTGCACATTGATTTCTATATTAAATATGGACACCCTCTAATATTTGTTATAATAACAGATTTTGTGTTATACTTAAATATTTATAGATACAAAATTTCTAAATTTCCCTTGGAAGGGGGTAAGTAACATATCAAGCAAATACTATACTCTAAGAACTTTACAAATGTTTTGTTATTTGATTCTCCATTATAGTCCTGTGCTGCCCATTGTATACCTCATTTTATAGGTAAGGAAACAGACCTTGGTTCCTAACTCCTAAGACTGAGAACTAGGGTGGGAGCCCACATCTAAATTCTAAGCCTTTGCTTTTATTCTATCCAATGCTGCCCCCTAAGGTGCTTTCCTGCTCAATTTCTGCCAGGGGATTCTTTTTCAGTGTTTAATTGGCTTTACTCACAGAGAGCTTCCCTAGCCCTAATTCAGATTTGCTCTATGTGGTTTAAAAAAAAAAAAAATCCAAAAGAATATCCAAATTATTTTTCCTTCCTGACTCCAGCTTTAAAATTGTAGCTCCATGCCTTTTATGTTTCAGCTCATTTTCTATCTCTTTGGATACTTTATTCTTCTATAGGTTCTTAAAGGAGTTTTAACTTACAAGAATAGATAAACTAAAACCCTACCATGAACAACAAAGTACAGGTTTGTCATACTATAGAAAGAAAATGAGAGAAAGGAGGGTATGCAGATAGGGTCAATTGTATACAGGATGGGCCTGGCCCTTTTGCTGCTTATTTCCTCAAAACAATACCAAGGCTAACACCTGCACCTACTTCAACAGCTTACTAAACACATTCCCATATATTATTTCATCTATATTTTTCATTAATTGATTCTATACCCTTCTGCACTTATTGCCAGCAGAAATTCTTTGCAATAGTGATAGACTGCAAAAGTGGTATCACTTTGCAAATATGGTGAAGTGTTTTAGTGATAAATGGTGCTGCTGCTGAGCAAAACCAAATTTGAGACGTCACTGGTGGTCTGAATGAGCCTTTGACAGCCCAATATATCCCTTTCTTCAAAGCTGCACTATGGAACTGAAATCAGCCTCATGCCTATTTGAGCGCAAGCTTGATTTAGTGACAATATGAGCTCCTAAATTTAGTAACAATTTGTTTTTACTTTTATTATTTATTTATTTATTTATTTATTTTTGAGACAGAGTCTTGCTCTGTTGCCAGGCTGGAGCGCAGTGGCACGATCTTGGCTCACTGCAACATCCACCTCCCGGGTTCAAGCGATTCTCCTGCCTCAGCCTCCTGAGTAGCTGGGACTACAGATGTGCACCACCGCGCTCAGCTAATTTTTGTATTTTTAGTAGATAAGGGGTTTCACCAAGTTGGCCAGGATGGTCTCGATCTCTTGATCTCGTGATCTGCCCACCTAGGCCTCCCAAAGTGCTGGGATGACAGGCATGAGCCACCGCGCCCAGCCGTGTTTTTATTTTTTAAAACAAAAAAACACAAAGTGAGAGAGGCAGACATATGTTGAGAAAAAGAGAACACGTGCAAGTAAGATGAATGACTTAAGATTTGCCAGGCACTACATTTTTAGCATTTTCATATACGTTGTTTCTTCATCTCATATGATCCTCAGAACAATTTTATGAAATAAGTATAATCATCCTCATTTAAAAATGGAACGACTGAGGCACAGGTAAGTTGTTCAAGGCTACATAGGAAGTAGGAGAGCAGCTTAATGTTCCATGTCTTTCCCCTATTCTGAGATGGAGTTTTTCTGGGCAGAGAAATCTGTATAATCCTGTAGTATGAGCAAAGGGATGGAGAATCTCTGTGGCTTACACAGTTTCACCTCAGATTCTAAGATGAGCTAGAAGTACATTAATACCAAAGTTTTTCTAAACAACAACAACAAAAAAACTAACTTATTCCATGCCTTCCCAGAAACAACCACCCAGAGGGACAGAAGCCAATAGTCCTCTACATGATCTACTTTTCTAGATCAATCAGTATGTACATAAATGAGGAGACATCCTAGTAGCTAAGATCTCAGGAACCTAAATGTCCCCAGGTAGCACTGCCCCAGCCACCTGACTCCAACAAGAGCAATGGAATGGACAGGGATGGTTTTTGTTTGTTTGTTTGAGACAAGGTCTTGCTCTGTCACCCAGGCTGATATGCAGTGGTGCAATCACAGCTCACTGCAGACTCAAACTCCTGGGCTCAAGTGATACTCCTGCCTCAGCCTCCGGAATAGCTGGTACTACAGGTGCATGCTACCATGTCTGGCTAATTTCTGTATTTTTTGTAGAGACAAGGTCTCGCTATGATTCCCAGGCTGGTTTCGCATTCTGGGCTCAAGCTATCTTCCTGCCTTGGCCTTCCAAAGTGCTGGGATTACAGGCATGAGTCACCATCCCTGGCCAAGGATGGTTTTAATATGTTGTTACAAGACTCTAAAACAGACAAGTCTCTGAAATTCAGTCTCATAAGAATTTGAATTTGTATCTTCCTAGTCCCCACTTCACTAACAATAATTGTCAATAAAGAAAATTAATGCATGAACAATAGTTTTAAAAACTTATTTATGTAGCATGTTGAGTTTTGGAGTCACGCAGAATATAAAATCCTAGCTCAGGGCTTAATAGTTGGGTAATTAGGCAAAATACTCTAATTCAATGAAATGAATATAAATTCCTACCTTGAAAAATGATATGAATATGAAATATGATATTCATAGGGCTTTTTCTTACTGACAAAGTACAAACCCGTTATAGAAATGGCTAAGATTTACCACTGTTACATGTAAAGCACCTAGTCCAGTAACTGTCAGACGAAATTAATCAATAAATAGTTTAAAGCCTGTGATGTAGGTATGCTTACATGACAGGGTCAGAGCATTAAGTGACTTGCTAAATGATAAGTGGAAAGTGATAGAACCAGGTTTCAAATACATGTCTTCTAATATTAAAACCCAGATCTTTCCTAAGGTACTAAGTAATGTTAGCTGGAGGATGGGAGGACACATATTTTAGGAAATCACTGAAATGCTTATTGGTTCTGTATCTTGATATGAAATATCTTATGTGAATGCCCCAGAAAAATATTTAGTTCAAGATACTGAATCAATAAATGTTACTAATAGTTTCCATTCTTAGAAGAGGAGAGGACTAAACAAAGCTAAGGAAGAAAATGACAACCAGAAAGCGAACACTAGGTGTCACTACCACACTCCACTCTCTGCTTAGGAGTTTACAGACTGAATTCTTGAAAATAGCTGCAACAGGACCAAGCAAAATATTAACAATAGAGGCTGCAGTGACTCAAGAATAACTTGGGAAAATATCACCATAAGATCATGATGTCAGCCTCTTCAGTGAAAAATAACTCAAAACAAATTAAAACATATGAATTTATAGAAATCTAATTTGTTGACTGAAACAATCAACTTTATATATTATTTAGTACTGTACGGAATATTCTTTTATTCATCTTACCTCATTTTTTGTACACTGCCTAAAGAGTTCATGCTGAAGTTCTTTTGCTTTTTCCAGTCCAGAATCTAATAAAATCTTCATTCCTAAGCCTACACCATCACAAACAGCATCCATGAATTCCTCCTAGAAAAAGAATTTAAGCATTAACTAGAAAATTTAGCTTTTATATATTTTAATTTATTTAAATTTAGGTTTTATATATTTTAAATTATCAAGTAATTAAGTTATATTTTCTGCTTACTTTAGGACTATAATACATCCCAAGTTTATTAAGTTCAACTAAAGCTAGAATAAGAACTAACAGTCTGTGGTCTGTAAAGAAATAAAATTAGCAAATCTGTAATTTAGTATCCCATATATAACATATTGCAAAGAATGTTTATCATATTTTAAGCAGGGCTCTATATTGCTAGAACACAGTAACATTCTTTTTTTTTTTTGAAATGGAGTTTTGCTCGTGTTGCCCAGGCTGGAGTGAAATGGCACGATCTTGGCTCACTGCAACCTCCACCTTCCTGGTTCAAGTTATTCTCCTATCTCAGCATCCTGAGTAGCTGGGATTACAGGCACCTGCCACCACACCCAGCTAATTTTTATATCTTTAGTAGAGACGGGGTTTCGCCATGTTGGCCAAGCTGGTCTTGAACTGCTGACCTCAGGTGATCCACCAGCCTTGGCCTCCCAAAGTGTTGGGATTACAGGCGTGAGCCACCGCCCCCAGCCAGAACACAGCAACATTCTAATATAATACAATGTTTTCAATAGCATAACTAGTGAAAGCAAGCAGATACAAATTATCTGGTATTACAACGTTTTTTCATGTGTTGATTGGCTGAGAAAACCCTCCACGGTAGATGACTAGCATCAAATTAAGGATCTGAAAGGTAAAATAAGGTTTGCAAAATAATCCAATATATTTAAAAGTTTTTTGGTTGTTTGGTTTTGTTGGGTTTTTTTTGAGATGGAGCCTTACTCTGTCACCCAGGCTGGAGTGCACTGGCGCAATCTCAGCTCACTGCAACCTCTGTCTCCTGGGTTCAAGTGATTCTCCTGCCTCAGCCTCCTGAGTAGCTGGGATTACAGGTGTGGGCCACCATGACTGGCTAACTTTTGTATTTTCAGTAGAGATGGGGGTTTCGCCTATTGGCCAGGCTGATCTCGAACTCCTGACCTCAAGTGATCCACCTGCCTCGGCCTCCCAAAGTGCTGGGATTACAGGCATAAGCCACCACACCCGGCCCAAACAGTTTTAAATCTTATTGCAAAACTACTAAAAGTACAGGCTATTTTGAAAACTTAAAAAGAACTTGCCATGTTTAGTACTGTACTATTATCAAAAGACTAATGTTCCCTCAGATGAAGTCTGTCTAAACTAACATTGCTAAATTACCTGGACACTGGCAGCTTTATTGTTACCGTTTTCTAGAAAATGCAGCTTGCTCCCTTTCAGAACTGCTAACTGCCCCACATACTTTACAGCTTGTTGTACAATTTGGATTGCATTCTTTTGAGCCTCTTTTATCATTGATGAAATATCCGAACAGCATCCCTGTAAGATAAAAATAGACAAGTGTATCAGATACATGAGATTATAACAGGTGGTAAAGAAAAGATAAGGGCCGGGCACAGCGGCTCACGCCTGTAATTCCAGCAGTTTGGGAGGCCGAGGCGGGTGGATCGCCTCAGGTCAGGAGTTCAAGATCAGCCTGGCCAACATGGTAAAACCCTATCTCTACTAAAAATACAAAAATTAGTCAGGCATAGTGGCACACGCCTATATCCTAGCTACTCAGTAGGCTGAAGCATGAGAATTGCTTGAACCCAGGAGGCAGAGGTTGCAGTGAGCTGAGATCATGCTACTGCACTCCAGCCGGGGTGACAGAGTAAGACTCCATCTTAAAAAAAAAAAAAAAAGAAAAAGAAAAATGTCCCGGGCACGGTGGCTCACGCGTGTAATCTCAGCACTTTGGGAGGCCGAGGCAGGCAGATCACAAGGTCAGGAGTTTGAGGCCAGCCTGGTCAATATGGTGAAACCCCATCTCTACTAAAAACACAAAAATTAGCCAGGTGTGGTGGCGGGCGCCTGTAGTCCCAGCTGCTCAGGAGGCTGAGGCAGGAGAATCACTTGAGCCTGGGAGGTGGAGATTGCAGTGAGCCGAGATCGCACCACTGCACTCCAGCCTGGGTGACAGAGCGAGACTCTGTCTCGCTGATTTTCAAAAGAAAAGAAAAGAAAAAGAAAAGAAAAGAAAAGAAAAATCATCTGGAGAAAATAAATTCTGCATTTATTGATACAGTGATCTCACTTCATAAATGTCTCAGTCAGAACCAGAAAACATCTGTGGCTGCTAAAGGTGATAAAATGAGTAAGATATAGTCTCCACCCTCAAAGACCTTACACACTAATAGGAGACATAAGTAAGTACAAAATTAACTACATAAAAGACAGAATTAATAAGTAAAAGCCAAAAGAAAGAATAAGAAGGGTGGCTCTTTTGCATCTGAACTTTTACTGTTCTGATAACCATCTGACAGTTAATAAAGATATGATTTTCTCAGGGGAAACGAAATCGAGAGGGAGAGGAAGGGGAAGCAAAAGGGATGAAAAAAACCCCAAACATCTTCAAACAAAAGACTTCCCACATGCACTCAGAGTACACATATAAAAAAGGAATGAGGAAGCTTCTCTTGAGCTTTTCTTCTTTCTGTTACCTGCCCCCTGTAGTGTCTCTTCAAAATATTTCTCCTGGCCTGCTTTGGGGAATATGCTAATTGTATTGCTACAAGAAAAGGATTCTCAAACCATACTTAGTAGAAACTGTAGTCACTAAATTCAGGTTTGCTAGCTTAACACAAGTCTGTCCTGAGCTTAATCTAACTTCCCCTCCAAGTCACCTGGTCTCTCCATCCTTGATTCCTTGTATAAGATTTCCCACAGGGCTATGAGTTGAAACCCACAAGTTCAGTTCAAAGTGTTCTTCTCAGAAAATGAAAAGAAGGAAAGAAACTACACACCAGTTACTCTAAGAGAGACATTCTCATAACATTAATTCATCTGATCCTCACAGCAATCCTGCCCGGTAGGCATTTCTAGCTTTATTTTCCTGTGAGAAACAGGAGACTCAAAAATTAAAGCAGTTTGCCCAAGGACGCACAACTAATTTAGCATGGGTTCAAACATCAGTTTTTCAAGTGCCAGTAGTGAGTTTTTGTTTTGTGTGTGTTCTCCCACTATTCTAGTACTGCCTCTAAAATCTGAGAGCCAACCAAGCACTGACCATCCTTCAACAAGCTTCCTTTTCTAGGCTCAAACTTAAGTCAGACCCTTCACTTCTGGCTCTCTAGCTTTGCTCTCTGGCCAATCCTACCTTTCATTTTCATGATTCTATGCTGTCAGAAATTCTCCTTCATCTACTACTTCATCCACACCTGTTTGCAGTCCACCAGCCCCCCCACCCCTTGTCTTAGTCATCCTATTTCCTCATTACCTATATCCAAAGTCATCCTTCATCCCATATGAATTTATAATTAATTCAATAACAAGTATCCAACCGAACATCTATCACATAATGGCGCCTTGTGAAAAAAGACACCCACTGTCCTCTAGCTTCTTAGAGCTAACTGTCCATTGAGATGTACAGGCTTATAAATAGTATGTTATATTAAAAGTCATAACGGGTGAAGTTTAGGGTTATTAGAGAAGCAAATAAGACAGGTGCCTAACCAAGTCTTGGGGAGACCTAGAAAATCCTCCTGAGGGAGAACAACGGACATTAAAAACAATCATCTGATTTCAAGTTCACTAGTTAGATCAGTTAAAGATTTCCATATCCCAGCTAGTAAATAGCCCATTCAGGAAGTATTTGACACAACAAAAATTCTACTGCAATAATAGAATGTGGAAAGTCTTTTGGTGGGCACTATAACATAAAATTTGTTCAATTGTTCTATAACATTTTATTACATGGTCTAATTATCCTTTTTTAAAAGTGAAATCTAACCCTCTTAGTATTTTCTTTTTTTAAATAGTTTATTTTTTGTTATTATTATTGAGACATGGTCTCACTCTGTCATCCAGGCTGGAGTGCAGTGGTGCAATCATGGCTCACTGTAGCTTCGAACTCCTGGGCTCAAGCAATCCTCCCACCCCAGCCTCCCAAGTAGCTGGGACCACAGGTACATACCACCAAAAAATCAGCTGGCTGATTTTTTTTATTTTTTTAGAGACAAAGTATCTAATAAGTTGGATATTTGTTATTATTCGCTATGTTGCCCAGGCTGGTCTCAAAGTCCCAGGCTTAACTGATCCTCCTGCCTCAGCCTCCCAAAGTCCTAGGATTATAGGCATGAGCCACTGTACTCGGCCATTAATTTCTTATCTGCTCCTTTTGCATATCAAGGAATTTTTAAGAAGGAATTTGTTAATATGGTAGATGACTAAGTATTCTCCAATATCAATTTTCCACTTCTTCCACAGATCCCTTGATTTCTGGCTTGGCACATAGGTGTCCAGAATTTTTTTAAAAAATACATTTCCTCATGATACTTGCAGCTAGATGTAGTCAAATGATAAAATTCTAGCCAGATATATAAATAGATGTGGCATACGGTGATTTCCAGAAACCTCCCTTAAAAGAAGGCAAATTTCAGCCGGGCGCAGTGGCTCATGCCTGTAATCCCAGCACTTTGGGAAGCTGAGGGGGGCGGATCACCTGAGGTCAGGAGTTCGAGACTAGCCTGGCCAACATGGTGAAACCCCATCTCTACTAAAAATACAAAAATTAGCCGAGCATGGTGGTGAGTGCCTGTAATCCTAGCTACTCGAGAGGCTGAGGCAGGAGAATTGCTTGAACCCAGGAGCAGAGGTTGCAGTGAGCCAAGATCGCGCCACTGCACTCCAACCTGGGTGACAAGAGTGAGACTCCAGCTCAAAAAAAAAAAAAAAAAAGGCAAACTTTGCCCTATCCTTCTCACCACTCCTTCCACCCTGCTGTGCTGAGCTCAGATGGGGCTCCTCCATGGTGGGTCATGAAATCAGGGGCTACACTTTGGGCATGGTGGAGGGGACCAATGGGAGGAGCCTGGATCCTGAGGACTCTGTGGATCAGAGCCACTGTGTCTACATCTAGATTTTACGTGAGAGAGAATAAGCTTTCATCTTACTTCTTCTTACAGCCAAACCTAATCTTATCTGATACAAGACAAGCAGGAAAACAAAATTATTTCCTTGTCTCTATGTCAGCAGGATTGTGGCCAATTCAGTCTGAGTTGAAACCCAATCCCATACCCAGAGAAAGACTCTGTCTCTCTTCCCAGTATCCCTTATTGAGGGCCAGCATGGTATAATGGCAGAGCATGAACTGGGCCCAAGGCTGCCTGGGTCCAAATCCAACTCAGTCATTTACTAGTTAGGTAACATTGGATGGTATATTTATTTTCCCTGTGCCTCAATTTCCTCATCTACAAGATGGTGATAACAACAGTGCCCACTGCTGGGGTTGTTATAAGGATTAAATGAGTTAATATTTGTAAATCACTTAGAACTACTCGTACATAGAGAGCCATGTAAGTCTTTGTTTAACAAACCAATTACAGACAACCACAGTCTCAGAACTTCAAAACAGAATGTACTTTTGAAAATCATACAGAGCTAATTTGGGGGAAGATATAGACAGTAGAAAGCCAACAAATAATTATTAAATGAATCCTTCAAATGATAATAAGCAAATCAATTTACCTGCAAAAATAACTGTAAGTAGCCTCCCAGTTTTTTAACTTCTTGTCTCAATTCATCCTCAAGTCTTGCTATGTTGGTACAAGGCAGTAAATCACTCAGCCAGTGTTTCATTAGCACTACTAGCTGCTCAAAAGCACATGCAATCTGAATAGTAAGTGACTGGATTGCTCGATCAGAAGAAAACACTTTGAAAGAAGAAGAAAAATTACTGAATGAAATATTATCCAAATAAAAGAACTCATATATGATCATCATTAAAACATTTAACACAGTTAAAAGATGCATGCCAGATGTGCCAAATAATCATTCAAAACAAAGTGCAATGTGCAGAAAATAATCATTTATGTGAGTTAACAAAAGCAGTGAGATTGCTTACAGTTATCTTGACTTTCTTCATCTTGTTCTTCATGAGCCTTGGAAATAGCAAATAGCCCATTATAAATTTTAAGAAAACTATTAATTAGGCTGTCTGCTATAGTTCTTTCTTCATCATAACTCTGTCCAAAAAAATCTAATGAAGAACCAATCAATTCTTTGCAAATTCCAGGAAGAAATGACTCTGCTGAATTTGAGTAAATAGTGCTTGATTTGTCCATTAAACCTACATCAACAGAAAATAGCCATTTTAAGCTTGTTTTCAGGAATAATACTTTCTTTTTTAAAAAAAAGGGATCCTTACTTTATGTACTTCTGCATTACTGAAATCTATTACAACAAGAAAGCATTTTTGTGTTCACTGTGGAATTAGAAAAACAAAACTATTAGTATATATAACATCGTATGCTATGCTGTACTTGGAAGTATATCTTCCATGCTATACTTGTGTATGTTGATTTCCAGGGTGCTCCATAATGCTAATTCTGCAGAAACTACCCCTCTGCTGCTTGCAAATATTACTTGTATACTATTGCTCTTCCAAAAATGTTCAGGCATAATACTTTCAAACAAATGTTTTAATGTAAGCATATTATAGGATCACTGATCAATAAATTCAAAGTAGGCTATACTTATTTCAATTCAGCCTCATTTCTATATGCTAAAGTGAAAACACAATTCCATTCACGGATCAATTAACCTCTCAACCGCATCAATCCATAGATTTAGTAGCTCCCTGACTATACTATGAGACAATAGAGAATCCAAATATCCCACGTAACCACTGGGTTAATCTCTTTCTTTACTTTTTGGTAGGAATTAATTTTCTTTTCTTTCTTTTTTTTTTTTAAGAGACAGGGTTGGGCCAGGCATGGTGGCTCACGCCTGTAATCCCAGCATTTTGGGAGGCCGAGGCAGGCAGATCACGAGGTCAGGAGATCGGGACCATCCTGGCTAACGTGGTGAAACCCCATCTCTATTAAAAATACAAAAAAATTAGCTGGGCGTGGTGGCACAAGCCTGTAGTTCCAGCTACCCGGGAGGCTGAGGCAGGAGAATTGCTTGAAGCCAGGAGGCGGAGGTTACAGTGAGCAGATATGGCACCACTGCACTCCAGCCTGGGCAACAGAGCAAGACTCTGTCTCAAAAACAAAAAAAAGAGAGACAGACAGGGTCTTGCTCTGTTGCCCAGGCTGGAATGCAGTGGTTACTCACAAGCGTGATCATAGCACACTGAGCTTCAAACTCCTGGGCTCAAGCAATCCTTTGGCCTCAGCCTCCACAGCAGGTGGGACGACAAGCATGTACCACTATGTCTGGTGGGATTAATTTTCCCTAAAGAACTGTAATTGATGAAAACAATGACAGTTACATAAAATTAGAAGTATAATTGGATTCATAAACTGGAAAAGTAGGCAATGATAAACTACATTAAAAGTAGTGTCTCAGCCGGGCACAGTGGCTCATGCCTGTAATCCCAGCACTTTGGGAGGCCAAGGTGGGCGGATCACCTGAGGCCAGGAGTTCAAGACCAGCCTGGCCAACACGGTGAAACCCCGTCTCTACTAAAAATGAAAAATCAGCCAGGCATGGTGCTGGGCACCTGTAATTCCAGCTACTTGGGAGGCTGAGGCAGGAGAATCACTTGAACCTGGGAGAAGGAGGTTGCAGTGAGCTGAGATCGTGCCATTGCACTCCAGCCTGGGCAAAAAGAGTGAAACTCTGTTTCAAAAAAAAAAAAACGTAATGTCTCAGTACTTCTACCTTACAATAGTTTCTCTTTGAGGTATACTACAATCAAGATAGGCTAAAACCAGCCGGGCACGGTGGCTCACGCCTATAATCCCAGCACTTTGGGAGGCTGAGGCAGGTGGATCACGAGGTCAGGAGATCGAGACCATCCTGGCTAACACAGTGAAACCCCGTCTCTACTAAAAATATTTTTAAAAAATTAGCCGGGCATGGTGGCAGGCGCCTGTAGCCCCAGCTACTCGGAAGGTTGAGGCAGGAGAATGGCGTGAACCCGGGAGGCGCAACTTGCAGTGAGCTGAGATCGCGCCACTGCACTCCAGCCTAGGAGACAGAGCGAGACTCCGTCTCAAAAAAAAAAAAAAAAAAAAAAAAAAAAAAAGATAGGCTAACCAACTGATTATCTACAGTTAATACAGCACATCTGTGAGGGATGGATTTTCTAAGCACTGTCTAAACCAGAAATAAATGAGAAGCTTGACTCATTCAGAGCCTCTGGAAATAACTTTATCCTGGAGTCCTAATATATTGGGTATAATTATTCTTATTTAATAGACAAGATTAAGTTTTCTGGTCTACTTCATAGGTGCTTAAAAGCAGCAAACTAAAAGGAGGTAGAATAAAGGCATAGGGTGGGGAATATTAAAAAACTAGAACAAAGGTAAGAGTTTGGTTTGTAAAGAGAAAAAAGAAAAGCTACAAAACCCAAAGCTACAGTAGGGTAATGATGACTCAATATCATTATGATGATAATGACTATAGTAGAGTCATCGAGAAGAGTTAACTATATATTCTCTATTTAAGAAGACAATTGTATTAATGCATTCTAAAATCCAACAAAAACATTTTAGAAAGACCTGCAAAAATACAGTAAAATATATGGCCCTGAATTTTAGAAGTTAAGATACTTGCTCAACTTCCCAAAGCTAGAAAGTGCTAGACACTGGGGTACAGCCCCTCACCCCCAGGCCTGGTCCCCCTTCCACCACTCACAGCTGCCCAGACGGGGTCCTACTAAGTTCACATGTGGGTTTCCATTACTGTCTTTGAAAACCACAAATAAGCAAAGACCTTTTCTATCTCTGACTTCCCTTAAAATTATTTTTGTAAAATATCTTACTCAGATAATACCAAATAAATAAGTTGCTACCACAGATACATATCTTTTTATTTTGCTGGTAAATAAAAAACCCACAGCATATTTTAATCTACCTTAGATTAAATAAGTAGTAGGATCATAATTATCTTCCTAAAAGAAACCCTAATTTCTAAAATTTAAAGTCAAGATGAGATATAATACCTTTTATGGCTACTCATATTCCATTAGAACTTTTATCAAATAGATTGTTACATAATTATTTTAAAATTTTTGTTTACTAAGTATAATATGTGTACTGTAAAGTGTATATATCTTAAGTGTACAGCTGATTTATATATGTGTAAATCTGTAAATCCCACTTAGCTCAATGTATACAAAATTTCCACCATCCCATCCCAACAGGTTTCCTCTTCCCAGTTACTAACTCCCAACAGAGGTAACCACTATTCAGTTCTAACCTACTCTGGCTTTTGTCACCATAGTTTAGTTTGCCTGTCCTTAAACTTCATATAAAAGGAATCATGTAGTATATACTCTTTTGGATCTGGCTTCTTTCACTCAACATTATGTTTCTGGAATTCATCCAGGTTATTGTGTGAATCAGTCATTCCTTCTTTTTTATTGCTGCATAGTAGTCTACTGTTAGCAGGTAGTAATTTTTTTTTTTTTTTTTTGAGATGGAGTTTCACTCTTGTTGCCCAGGTTGGAGTGCAATGGTGCTATCTCAGCTCACCACAACCTCTGCCTCCCAGGTTCAAGCGATTCTCCCGCCTCAGCCTCTCGAGTAGCTGGGATGACAGGCATGCGCCACCACACCCAGCTAATTTTGTATTTTTAGTAGAGACAGGGTTTCTCCATGTTGTTCAGGCTGGTCTTCAACTCCCGACCTCAGGTGATTCACCCACCTCAGCCTCCCAAAGTGCTAGGATTACAGACGTGAGCTACTGTGCCCAGCCCAGCAGGCAGTAATTTTTAAATTGTAATTATTACAGGTAGTTACACATATAAAATTTACAGTGTATCCTCTCCTCCTACATTTTAAAATAACATTATAATAAATATTGGTAAAAAATAATTATTCAGAGGAATAATTCCTTAACTTTTTTTTAAAAATTGAAATAATTTTGGGATAGATGATACACAGATCATTATGCAAAATTCAGAAGAAACCAAAGGGTATGCAGTGAAAACGGTGCCTTCCTTCCTGTCCTGTCTCCATCCCCAAGCTCCCATGTACAACCAGCACTTTGGGGTTTTGGTGTAGTTCTCCAGAGAGATCTTATTCATTTACAAGCACCTATGTCCACATCTTCTTTTTTCTCCTCCTCACACAATGATAGAAATAAAATACATAATCCACTGCACTTTGCTTCCTTTCACTTGTAAGGAAGTAATATTCTCATACATTTTGGAACATACACATCTTCCACATTTGAATTAGTTACTCTACTAAAAGGCTTTGAAATAAATCACAGAGCACAGAATTTTTGAAGTGGAAGGGGTCATTGATCCAACCTCCTCATTTTACACAGGAATCAGAAGCTTCCAGGAAATGAAATGATTTGCACACGGATAAGAAAAAATGTAATGGTGGAACCAGGACTCAATGCTTTTCTCACCATAGGGAAAATGTGAAGAAAAAAATACCTGATGAATGTGAAGAATGCAAATTCTTAATTGGATGGACTTGTATGTCATGTAAACAACCAGAAATTCTTCTGTTCTTCATCAAACTCCTACTCCTGAAAAAAGACAAACCACAAGATTAGCAGTTCTATACCACATGGAATAATATTATTAAGAATATTTATAAGTTCTCTAAAGAAAATGGACATTCATGTGTGTGTTTTTCATTAAAAATTTTCATCAAAGGAAAAATTCATTTGGTTAATTGAGCAAGAATTTTACTATTTACAGGCACTGTTCTAGGCAGATAGTTAATTAAATAGAATAAGTATTGATTAAGCACTACTATTTGCAGGCTCTGGATATTGTGGTAAAATGTGGCAAACATGGTTTCTGGGCTCACTAGGCTTAAAGTCCAGAACAAAAGAGATAAATTAGGCAAATAATTACAATAAAGTGATGAATGTGATGAAGGCATAGAGTGTTGTGGTAGATTGTATAAAAGAACTTGACCTGGCCCAAGAAGTCAGGGGGGTCTCCCTGGAGCAGTAACCCTCAAGGATAAGTAAAACTTAGCCAAACAGAGGGCAGGCTTGGGAAGCAGGGAATAGTGTCTCAGACACAAGCAACAGGAAGACCTGATAAATGAAAGTAGTGTACATGCGAAGAACCAAACGAGGTTCAGAAGGACTGTGGCCTATGATGTAAGAGAGAGAGCAGCAAGGGATTAAGCTGGGAGGTGCACAGGGGCCAGCTTGAGGTGGTCTTTGTATGTCAATAAAGCTTAGATTTTATCCTGAGCAAATTATCCAGGGAAGGATTTTATCTTATTTTTTTAAGTGGCCGAGTTAGGATTTATTTATTTTCTTTCAACTTTGATTTTAGGTTCAAGGGGTACATGTGCAGGTTTGTTACATGGGTAAATTTCATGCTGTGGGGGTTTGGTCTACAGATAATTTTGTCACACAGGTAACAGGCATAATACCTGATGGTATTAAAGAGTTTTTCAATCCTCACCTTCCTCCCACCCACCATCCTCAAATAGGCCCCAGTGTCTATTATTCATTCCTTTGTGTCCATGTGTACTCAATGTTTCAAGGAAAGATTTTAAACAGGGAAGTGATTTAGGTAAATAAACATTTAAGTAGGTATCTGCTACACTGTGTACAAAGCATAATACCTGTGAAGTGCAGCAGTGGTACAAATGGAAGAAATGTTTCTATCTCCAATTGCTCTTTTTGCTGACCTCTTTTTCCTCAGCCTGTAAAAATGCCCCAATTTCTAGCCGGGCGTGGTGGCAGCTGTCTGTAGTCCCAGCTACTCCGGAGGCTGAGGCGGAAGAATGGCGTAAACCCGGGAGGCGGAGCTTATAGTGAGCGGAGATCATGCCACTGCACTACAGCCTGGGCGACAGAGCAAGACTCCATCTCAAAAAAAAAAAAAAAAAAAGCCCCAATTTCTGCTTTGAGTTTGCTTGGCTGCCTAAGCTGTTATTTTCTTTCTTTCTGTTTGCTTCTTAAAAATGGAGGCTACCCTTTCTGCTACTGGAGAAAGCAGCCTATCTCCATATTGCCGTTCATCTATAAATTTTCTAAACCCAAACTCCAATTCCTATGTCAATGAAACTAACAGAGCAGTGATCTAGATCTAAATTTAGTGGATCTTTTGAAGTATTTTTCCTAACAGAACTCTCTATTACAGTTGGCCACTCAAAGAAAAATACTATTTGTCGAAAAGATTATTAAGCCAAAGCATTCTATCACTAGTAGCCTAGATGTTTCAAATATAAAATTTCCCCCATGAACTCCTACAAGAAAAACACAGAAATAAGACTGATAAAAGGGAAAGGAAATATCAATTCTCAAATATTACAGTTTTTCTACTTAGGGGTGAAAAAAAGTATATTATTACAGCAAGTCTAAACTAGGAAAACAGCTATTCTTGCAACAATATCATAGTTAAACAACGTTTAAACCCAAGTAAAGTGCTTGTCATATTCCTTTCAAAGAGTTTTTACTTAACCTCAGAGGGAAATTTACTTTTAATTGTCAACAGTATGTATCAAAATTTAAAGGCAGCCAAACCAGTCTATTTTATTGCAGAACGACTGTGGCATATCATTGCCCAGTAGAAGTTCTGTAATTAAGAATCTGTCAGTGTTTCCATTGCCTGCAGGCATTCTCAGAGTTTGGAATTCTGTCATAAACATTCTTACAAGGCTGAAACTTCATATACAAGGTCTCAGACTAAGAGCAATTCATTTTTTAAAAATATGATACTTTTAAATTATAGAAGTACCCAAAAATCTCTGTGAAATGAAAACATCCAATTTCGAAATCTTAGAAAACGTTGAGATGTTTTGATTTTTGGTAACATTTTAAATTTCTGCTGATTCTCTAATTATTAACTTAAAAGTCAACAGAAAATAAGATGTAAATTACCAACATCCAGGAGGCTAAAAGTCTTTTTTTTTTTATAGAGACGGAGGCTCGCTTTATCGCCCAGGCTGGAGTGCAGTGGCGCGATCTTGGCTCACTGCAAGCTCTGCCCTCCTGGGTTCACGCCATTCTCCTGCCTCAGCCTCCCGAGTAGCTGGGATTACAGGCGCCTAATATCACGCCCAGCTAATTTTTGTATTTTTAGTAGAGACGGGGTTTCACCATGTTAGCCAGGATGGTCTCAATCTCCTGACCTTGTGATCCGCCCACCTTGGCCTCCCAAAGTGCTGGGATTACAAGCATGAGCCACTGCACCCAGCCCCGGTAGGCTAAACGTTTAATGCTCATTATTAATGGTCATATTGTGATTTACAATTCTAAATATACAAAGTTTAAATCTGTTTATAATAAAAATAATACAAAACTAGTAATCCTAAAATCCAAAGATATTCATAAATCATTGATGAATTTATTGGTCTGGTTTAAATTTTTGGGTTACTCTAGGTTGGCTTAAATATCTCAAGCTCTATCTACCCAATTTCACCTAAGGACCATATTTAGCTCACTTCAGTGCCAAAGGCCAACTCTGTCAAGTCCTCAAGACAAATCACTTGAAGATATTACCATCTGTTACTGGTACTGGACAGAAATCATAGCTTCTCTGTATTCTAAGATTTAATCTTATCCAATATATATTAAGCATCCAGTAATAATCAGAGCTGCCATTTATTGAATGCCCACCCACTGTAATAGGAGCTTTATATGCACTATCTCTAATCCTCGTAACAACTCTGCAACATAACCATCATCAGCCCGATGTTGTCAATCATGGTGGTCATAGTAGAAGCAGCAGGAGCAGCAGCTGCTCTGTACATAGGACCTCACTTAATCTTAATAGTAAATCCCTGTAAAGTAGGTATATATTACTGTCTTCATTTTATAGATGAGAAAATTGAAGCCTAGGGATGTAATGTCACTTGTACATGACTACACTGAGCATGGATTAGAACCCAGGATGCTGATATCAGACTTTGTGACCTTTTTGCTATGCTATATTGTAGGGGGATGCAGACATGTTCCCTACACTCAAGGAGCTCATTTCTGTGTAAAAGATATGCTTTGTATTTCATTCACGATAATGCTTGCTATGTATTAGCAATTTCTTACCATAGCTTAGAGGTTACCATGTGACCAATAAAGCAGAAATAATGGGGGAAAGTTGCTATAAAATAGTTTCATCTCTTTGAGGAAAATCATAAATGAGTTTAAAATAAGCCAAGTCAAAAACAAGGCTATAGGCCTAAAATGATTTAGAAACCCAAATGGATTTTGATCTGCAGCTGAAGGCAATGAAGTTTAAGAAAACAAAAAACAATTAGCTTAAACAGAAGGATGCTACCCTTTCATATACAATGGAGAGGTGATATGGCATAGCAGTTAAGAAAATCAGGAGCTTTGGAGTCACCCAAACTTGGATTTGAGTAATGGCTCTTCCTCGTATCAGCTCTGTGACTTTGGACAAGTCACTTAACCTCTCTAAATTCTCAGTTTCTTCATCTGTAAAATGAGGGTAATGACAATATCTACTTCATAGGTTTGTGGTGTGTACTAGGTGAGATAAGGCTTAGTAAGCATTTAATAAATGCTCTTAATAACAATGATGCTTCTGCTGACAGATAAATACTATTGACCCTTACATTCTGAAAATCCCCAGCTCCATCCACCAAAGTTCTAAACCCAAATATACACCTGGATGTCCCCTCAGAATCTCAAATTCTTCATGTTCAAAATTAAACTCCTCTTAAATGCTCCATCTCAGGCAACACGACTTTCCCCTAGTCAGTCACCCAATTTAAAACCAGGAGTCATCCTTGCACCCTTCACACCTTCAGCCCCACAACCAGTCTCTGCATCCTATTGATTCTGCATCCTGAGTATGTATAAAACTCGACTTTCCTCTTCACTGCATTTAAAATCCTCCTGTCTAGCCTCAGTTCAGGTTTTTATCAACTGCTCCTGCCTCTACTTTCCTCAATTCCTGGTCTTTCAGGACAGAGCGTACTTTGTATTCATCTTTGCTTCCTCAGGGCATAGCAGACAGTAGTCATCAAAGAAATAGTTGCTTAAAAACCAAACCAAACTAGGAGGCTAAATTGGCTCCAAGGCCTTTCCATAATACCATTTTGCCTCTCTATAATCTAAGCATCCGAGGTCTAAGCAGAACTAGTTTTTCCTTGAAAAGCATCTATTATTCACTATGGAGGTCTTTTTTTTTTTTTTTTTTTTTGAGACGGAGTTTCGCTCTGTCGCCCAGGCTGGAGTGCAGTGGTGCGATCTTTTATGTTTTGAGTTAACAAGCAACATTTGTCATATATAGAAGTTGTCTATCACTATGATTTATTCTTTTGTGGAGTTCATACAAGCTTTACTGCATTTAAAATTCTGTAACTTACAAGAAAATATCATAGAATATGTCAAGTTCTTGAGAAAGGGTAATTTTTTTTTTTTTTTTTTTTTTCTTTGAGACGGAATCTCGCTCTGTCGCCCAGGCTGGAGTGCAGCGGCTGGAGTGCAGTGGAGCGATCTCAGCTCACTGCAAGTTTCGCCTCCCAGGTTCATGCCATTCTCCTGCCTAAGCCTCCCGAGTAGCTGGGAGTACAAGTGCCTGCTCCCACACCGGGCTAATTTTTTGTATTTTTGGTAGAGACGGGGTTTCACCGTGTTAGCCAGGATGGTCTCGATCTCCTGACCTCGTGATCCACCCACCTCGGCCTCCCAAAGTGCTGGGATTACAGGCGTGAGCCACCACACCTGGCCAGAGAAAATAATTTAAAAGTAATAAATACTGTTCATTTTTACGGAAAATTTAATTTATGCTACTCTAAGTTGCTCTTAAGACATATGATGGAACACTGAAAAACTGGTTTCTCTTCTAACTGACCAATAAACAATTTAATGCCCTAAGTGCTATAATTTGACCAATAACATATTATTCCTCTTACAGTTCTGGGTTTCCTGTCCAGACATCTATCATGACAACGGTTCTTTTAAAATAAGGAAATAATATATATGATATACAATTTACACACACACACACACACACACAAAGTGCAAGAAAACTAGTAACAAAATTGTCTTTACCTCCTTCTAGAAAGTGAAGAAACTGGTGCATCTGTAATGTCGGGTTCCCATTCATCTTCAGGATCACAAAAGACATCTTCACCCCTGTTACTACCATTACTCTAAGAAAAATATAATATATAGTTTCAGTAAATTTGGGGTGAAAAAATGTTTAGCAACTAAGAAAAAAAAGATTAAATCCTTTGTTAGATTTAAACCATAAAATTAGCAGATTATATATTATCTGATAAGTCTAAAAAATCATTCCTGATCAAATTAAAAGTCAATCACACGATGATAGGGATGATATTAAAAGACATCTGCTTTTAATAAAAACAATAGAAATCATTAAATAATTCAGGAATAATAAACGAGATTTATAATAATAGTAAAAACATAAACAATAAAATCCTTAGGAGAGACATAAAAGAATAATCTGACAAAGTTAAGATGTAGTCACTTTCTGGTCGAATATATTGATCAGGATTATAGTCTATATATTTTTTTTTTTTTTTTGAGACGGAGTCTCGCTCTGTTGCCCAGGCTGGAGTGCAGTGGCGCGATCTCGGCTCACTGCAAGCTCCGCCTCCTGGGTTCACGCCATTCTCCTGCCTCAGCCTCCCAGTAGCTGGGATTACAGGCGCCCGCCACCACGCCCAGCTAATTTTTTGTGTTTTTAGTAGAGACGGGGTTTCACCGTGTTAGCCAGGATGGTCTTGATCTCCTGACCTCGTGATCCACCCGCCTCGGCCTCCCAAAGTGCTGGGATTACAGGCGTGAGCCACCGCGCCCGGCCTATAGTCTATATTTTACATATTTAACGTAATAACAATTACAGTTCTAGCAAAATGCTACATAGAACTTGATTCAGAGACAGTATAATTATACAGAAAAATAAAAACTGCAATGAATGGTTAAAAGTAGGAGGTAAGTTAAACCTAGGGTAATTCAACCACTAGGTTTTAAAGTATATATCAAGGCAAGAATAATCAAATGACCTCCATACTACTTTTGTTGTTCTAAAAATACAAGCAATTCATATTAATTGTAGAAAATTTGGAAATTATTAATACATATAAACACAAAGAAAAAAGTTAAAACCACTCATAAACCCATCATTTTCACATAAACATTGTCAATGCTTTGGTATGATTGCTTTCAGCCTTTTTGGATTTTCTATTATGAATATACTTCACATTTATGACATAAACCCTACTTCTTCATGGTGTAAGAATTCTCTTTTTTTCTTTTGTAGAGAGAAGGCTGGTATCAAACTCCTGAGCTCAAGTGATCCTCTCATCTCAGCCTCCCAAAGTGCTGGGATTATAGGGCAACCTTGACCTTCCGGACTCAAGTAATCCTCTCACCGCAGCCTTCCAAGCAGCTGGGACTCCAGGCACGCAACACCACATCTGTCTAATTTTCAGATTTTTGGTAAAAGAGACAGGGTCGGCTGGGTGTGGTGGCTCATGTCTGTAATCTCAGCATTTTGGGAGGCTGAGGCAGGCGGATCACCTGAGGTCAGGAGTTTGAGATCAGCGTGGCCAACATGGTGAAACCTCGTCTTTTTTAAAAAAATACAAAAATTAGCTGGGGCTGGTGGCAGGCACCTGTAATCCCAGCTAATCAGGAGACTGAGGCAAGAGAATCGCTTGAACCCGGGAGGCGGAGGTTGCAGTGAGCTGAGATTGCACCATTGCACTCCAGCCTGGGCAACAAGAGCGAAACTCCGTTTCAAAAAATATATATATATATATATTTGTAAAATGCAAACTGGTAACATTGGTAAATGGCAATATTTCTGGCAAGCAATTTGTCGGTGAGCATCAAAGTGTAATAAAAAGTTCATATGTTTAGTTTCATTTTGGAAAATAAAAGATGACAAAATAAGATATTAAAAACTAATATGTGCAAAGATTTTTTAGTTGTGACTATAACAGGCAGCAGGCAGTTGGAAGCACTCAAAGCACAGCAACGGAGAAATGTAAATATGCAAAAAGGTACATTAGGCATAGGAAGATCATTTCAAATGATGTAATATGATTTATGTCTATCAAATTTCTTCTTTCCTTAAGCTTAAATGTAAAAATTTTAAAAATATACAATTATGACAATAGATTCCACTCTTACATTTCTCTATTATACCTATAACTGTATTAAAACAATCCAATAAAACTCCATTTAAATGTAAAAATAAATATATATGTCCCTCTCCCTCTCCCTCTCCCTCTCCCTCTCCCTCTCCCTCTCCCTCTCCCTCTCCCTCTCCCTCTCCCTCTCCCTCTCCCTCTCCCTCTCCCTCTCCCTCTCCCTCTCCCTCTCCCTCTCCCTCTCCCTCTCCCTCTCCCTCTCCCTCTCCCTCTCCCTCTCCCTCTCCCTCTCCCTCTCCCTCTCCCCAAGGTCTCCTTCTCCCTCTCTTTCCACGGTCTCCCTCTGATGCCGAGCCGAAGCTGGACGGTACTGCTGCCATCTCAGCTCACTGCAACCTCCCTGCCTGATTCTCCTGCCTCAGCCTGCCGAGCGCCTGCGATTGCAGGCGCGCGCCGCCACGCCTGACTGGTTTTCGTATTTTTTTGGTGGAGACGGGGCTTCGCTGTGTCGGCCGGGCTGGTCTCCAGCTCCTAACCACGAGTGATCTGCCAGCCTCAGCCTCCCGAGGTGCCGGGATTGCAGACGGAGTCTCATTAACTCGGTGCTCAATGGCGCCCATGCTGGAGTGCAGTGGCGTGATCTCGGCTCGCTACAACCACCTCCCAGCCGCCTGCCTTGGCCTCCCAAAGAGCCGAGATTGCAGCCTCTGCCCGGCGGACCCCCCGTCTGGGAAGCGTGGAGCGTCTCCACCTGGCCGCCCATTGTCTGGGATGTGAGGAGCCCCTCTGCCTGGCTGCCCAGTCTGGAAAGTGAGGAGCGTCTCTGCCCGGCCGCCATCCCATCTAGGAAGTGAGGAACGTCTCTGCCCGGCCGCCCATCGTCTGAGATGTGAGGAGCGTCTCTGCCCGGCCGCCCCGTCTGAGAAGTGAGGAGACCCTCTGCCTGGCAACCGCCCCGTCTGAGAAGTGAGCAGCCCCTCCGCCCCGCAGCCGCCCCGTCTGAGAAGTGAGGAGCCCCTCCGCCCAGCAGCCACCCCGTCTGGGAAGTGAGGAGCGTCTCCGCCCGGCAGCCACCCCGTCCGGGAGGGAGGTGGGGGGATCAGCCCCCCGCCCGGCCAGCCGCCCTGTCCGGGAGGTGAGGGGCGCCTCTGCCCGGCCACCCCTACTGGGAAGTGAGGATCCCCTCTGCCCGGCCAGCCGCTCCGTCCGGGAGGGAGGTGGGGGGGTCAGCCCCCTGCCCGGCCAGCCGCCCCGTCCGGGAGGGAGGTGGGGGGGTTAGCCCCCCGCCTGGCCAGCCGCCCCCGTTCGGGAGGTGAGGGGCGCCTCTGCCTGGCCGCCCCTAATGGGAAGTGAGGAGCCACTCTGCCCGGCCAGCCACCCCGTCCGGGAGGGAGGTGGGGGGGTCAGCCCCCCACCCGGCCAGCCACCCCGTCCGGGAGGGAGGTGGGGGTGTCAGCCCCCCGCCCGGCCAGCCGCCCCGTCCGGGAGGGAGGTGGGGGGGTCAGCCCCCTGCCCGGCCAGCCGCCCCGTCCGGGAGGGAGGTGGGGGGGTTACCCCCCCGCCTGGCCAGCCGCCCCCGTTCGGGAGGTGAGGGGCGCCTCTGCCCGGCCGCCCCTACTGGGAAGTGAGGAGCCACTCTGCCCGGCCAGCCGCCCCGTCCAGGAGGGAGGTGGGGGGGTCAGCCCCCCACCCAGCCAGCCGCCCCGTCCGGGAGGGAGGTGGGGGGGTCAGCCCCCTGCCCGGCCAGCCGCCCCATCCGGGAGGGAGGTGGGGGGGTTACCCCCCCGCCTGGCCAGCCGCCCCCGTCCGGGAGGTGAGGGGCGCCTCTGCCCGGCTGCCCCTACTGGGAAGTGAGGAGCCCCTCTGCCCGGCCAGCCGCCCCGTCCAGGAGGGAGGTGGGGGGGTCAGCCCCCCACCCGGCCAGCCGCCCCGTCCGGGAGGGAGGTGGGGGTGTCAGCCCCCCACCCGGCCAGCTGCCCCATCTGGGAGGGAGGTGGGGGGGTTAGCCCCCCGCCTGGCCAGCCGCCCCGTCCAGGAGGTGAGGGGCGCCTCTGCCCGGCCGCCCCTACTGGGAAGTGAGGAGCCCCTCTGCCCGGCCAGCCGCCCCGTCCGGGAGGGAGGTGGAGGGTCAGCCCCCCGCCTGGCCAGCCGCCCTGTCCGGGAGGGAGGTGGGGAGGGTCAGCCCCCCGCCCGGCCAGCCACCCCGTCCGGGAGGTGAGGGGCGCCTCTGCCCGGCCGCCCCTACTGGGAAGTGAGGAGCCCCTCTGCCCGGCCAGCTGTCCCGTCCGGGAGGGAGGTGGGGGGGTCAGCCCCCCGCCTGGCCAGCCGCCCCCGTTCGGGAGGTGAGGGGCGCCTCTGCCCGGCCACCCCTACTGGGAAGTGAGGAGCCCCTCTGCCCGGCCAGCCGCCCCGTCCGGGAGGGAGGTGGGGGGTCAGCCCCCCGCCCGGCCAGCCGCCCCGTCTGGGTGGGAGGTGGGGGGGTCAGCCCTCCGCCCGGCCAGCCGCCCCGTCCGGGAGGGAGGTGGGGGAGTCAGCCCCCCGCCTGGCCAGCCGCCCCCGTTCGGGAGGTGAGGGGCGCCTCTGCCCGGCCACCCCTACTGGGAAGTGAGGAGCCCCTCTGCCCGGCCAGCCGCCCCGTCCGGGAGGGAGGTGGGGGGTCAGCCCCCCACCCGGCCAGCCGCCCCGTCTGGGTGGGAGGTGGGGGGGTCAGCCCTCCCGCCGGGCCAGCCGCCCTGTCCGGGAGGGAGGTGGGGGGGTCAGCCCCCCGCCCGGCCAGCCAACCCGTCCAGGAGGGAGGTGGGGGGGGTCAGCCCCCCGCCCGGCCAGCCACCCCGTCCGGGAGGTGAGGGGCGCCTCTGCCCGGCCGCCCCTACTGGGAAGGGAGGAGCCCCTCTGCCCGGCCACCACCCCGTCTGGGAGGTGTACCCAACAGCTCATTGAGAACGGGCCATGAAGACAATGGCAGTTTTGTGGAATAGAAAGGGGAGAAAGGTGGGGAAAAGATTGGGAAATCGGATGGTTGCCGTGTCTGTGTAGAAAGAGGTAGACATGGGAGACTTCATTTTGTTCTGTACTAAGAAAAATTCTTCTGCCTTGGGATCCTGTTGATCTGTGACCTTACCCCCAACCCTGTGCTCTCTGAAACATGTGCTGTATCCACTCAGGGTTGAACGGATTAAGGGCGGTGCAAGATGTGCTTTGTTAACCAGATGCTTAAAGGCAGCATGCTCGTTAAGAGTCATCACCACTCCCTAATCTCAAGTACCCAGGGACACAAACACTGCGGAAGGCCGCAAGGTCCTCTGCCTAGGAAAACCAGAGAACTTTGTTCACTTGTTTATCTGCTGACCTTCCCTCCACTATTGTCCTGTGACCCTGCCAAATCCCCCTCTGCAAGAAACACCTAAGAATGATCAATAAAAAATAAAAAATAAAATAAAAAAAAAAAAAAAAAAAAAAAAAAAAAAAAAAAAAAATAAATATATATAATTGTTAATACTGGTTGGTTTAGGTAATTGATAGATTGCCTTTTATTTTCCAAATTTTCTATATGGAGAATATGTCACTTTTATATATATATTTTTTTCACCAAAAGCAGGTACTTGAACTTTTATACTTTTTTATTTTAAAAAATTTATAGAGATTTTAATAATATTCCAAACCTCATAAAGTTCTTTCATTGCTGCAAGTTTAGATTCAAACTTTTCCAGACTCCAGAATGTTGAGATTCCTAGTTTCAGGTTACGAACTCGAATAGAAGTGTCAGAACTACTTTTATCGGATATATCATGTCTGAAAGAAAAACAAACAAAAAAAAGCTTATCCTGAAACATACACATCCATTTATACTAAGAGTTTTCTGGAGTAGAATAATTTCCCTAAAAATTCCATCCACTGATTAAGTCTTTCCACAGTTAAGTATTTTTATTATAGTAATAATCATATAAGTATAAAACATATAAAAATAACATAAAAATTTTTTAAAATCAAACATTTCTAATAAGGTATGTTCCTTTTGAACAATGAAATACTGATACATTTTCAACTCAAAAGAAAATTAGCAAATTCTTAAAACAACTAAAATTATTTTATTTATAAATATACTAGTATGTTAATTGTTGAAATCTCTCTTAATCCAAAATGACCTCTGAAAGGATAAAGTCTCACTGGGGATTCTGGGGATTCTGATACCAGCTCTTTCCTATAGCTGTAGAATGGACTTCAGAGAAACTAAATGATAGCCAGGCACAGTGGCTCACACCTGTAATCCCAGCACTTTGAGAGGCCAAGTCAGGCGGATCACTAGGTCAAGAGTTTGAAACCAGCCTGGCCAACGTGGTGAAACCCCATCTCTAACTAAAAATACAAAAATTAGCTGGGTGTGGTGGCGCACGCCACCCAGTAATCCCAGTTACTCAGGAGGCTGAGGCAGGAGAATTGCTTGAACCGGGAGGTGGAGGTTGCAGTGAGCCCAGATTGCGCCACTGCACTCCAGCCTGGGCAACAGAGCAAGACTCTGTCTCAGAAAAAAAAAAAAAAAAAGAGAAACTAAATGATATAAAGGCCAACTTGTTTAAAACATTTATAATCAGGATAATTAATTACTCACCTGCCAAAAACATAGTATGTTTTCAATTTGCTGCTGATAGCATTGGCTTCCTGAATCATCATTGAGAGTTTCATAGAGCTCCAAGTTGTCTGCACTAATACAAAGCACACAGAAAAGATTCAAAATACATACATGGACACTAACATATACCATTAGGCAAAACAATTCCTAAAAAAAAATTACTGATTGTAAATGAACGTTTTTTTTTTTAATGAATGGTTTTAACTCTATATTGCAGAAGGATAAGTGATATTTGAGTAATTTGGTGAAATAAAACATTTTTCCTATAAAATGAGGTTTTTGCCTGTGGGAAGATGTAAGAAAATGAAAGTTGATATAAAAAAGATAAGCCAAAGACAATGCTTTACTTTCTAATATCTAGAAAAAAAATTTTTTTCTAATGTCTTTTTTCTTTCTTCCTCATTTCTAAATTATTTCAAGTATTGAGTATTCTATAGTCTTACTTATGTAGAAACATGTCCTTTTGTATTTTGCCTAAAAATTTAAAAAAAATGTATATATATATATGTCAGGACATTAAAATAAAAAAGGAAAATAATTTAGTGCACAATTTCACTTTCCTTTTTTTTTTTTTTTTTTTTGAGTCAGGGTCTCACTAGGTCACCTAGACTATAGTACAGTGGCTCAAGCATGGCTCACTGCAGCCTTGACCTCCCCAGGCTCAAGTGATCCTCCCATCTCAGCCTTCCAAGTAGCTGGAACTACAGGTGCATGCCACCACACCCAGCTAACTTTTTTATATTTTGTAGAGATGAGGTTTTGCCATGTTGCTCAGGCTGGTCTTGAACTCCTGGGCTTAAGCAATCTACCTGCCTCAGCCTTCCAAAGTGCTGGGATTACAGGCATGAACCACCACACCCAGCTCCTAATTTGAATTTAAGATTATGACTGGGCACAGTAGCTCATGTCTATAATCCCCACATTTTGGGAGGCTGAGGCAGGAGGATCACTTGAAGGCCAGAATTTCAAGGCCTGGCTGGGCAATATAGTGGCACCCTATCTCTAGAAAATAAAATAAATTAGCCAAGCAAGGAAGCACGCACCTGTAGTCCTAGCTACTGGAGAGCCTGAGACAAGAGGATCACTTGAGCCCAGGAGTCTGAGGTTGCAGTCAGCTATGATGGCACTCTGCACCCCAGCCTGTGTGACAGAGCAAGACTTTGTCTCAAAAAAAAAAAAATTTATCATAAATATTTTCTATATTGTTCAGGCAAACTTATAACCAGTAATCTACTAAAAATAGCTCTTTGGAAGGATAAACTCATTCACATGAATTAGAAAATCAAGTAATCATTGTAAGGCACTGTCTAGGCCCTCAGAAGAATAAAAGTATTGCCTCCTGGCAATAGATACAAAGAGTATTGGCTGGGTGAAGTGGCACACACCTGTAATCCCAGCACTTTGGGAGACCAAGGCCGGCGGATTACCTGAGGTCAGGAGTTTGAAATTAGCCTGGCCATCATGGTGAAACACTGTTTCTACTAAAAATACAAAAATTAGCCAGGCGTGGTAGCGGATGCCTGTAGTCCCAGCTACTCGGGAGGCTGAGGCAGGAGAATTGCTTGAACCCGGGAGACAGAGGTTGCAGTGAGCTGAGATTGCACTACTGCACTCCAACCTGGGTGACAGAGCAAGACTCTGTCTCAGAAAAAAAAAAAAAAGAGTATTAATATTTTAAAAGTTATTTTAAAGAAGTTACAGAAAGTACACAACATACCTACCAAGTATTCTTGCTAAAAAACTGAACCTGAATTTGATAGGCCTGAAGATCTAACTACCACTTTCTAGGGAATACTGGAACAGAGGAGCCTGTTAAGTAACACCAGGCAGACACAATCAGCAAAATCCAGAATCCAAAAAAACTCTACAGGACAAATCATCTGATTTCTTCAACAAATTACTAGATGAAAGAGAAGAGTGAATTTACAGATTAAAAGAGACTTAAAAGGCACATCTACCAAACGCAATGTGTAGATCATGTTGGTATCCTGATTCAAACAAATCAAGTTTTTTTTTTAAAAAAAGGATGAAACAATCCAGGAAATACGAATATGGAGTAAATATGTGATGTGTAAGAAATTATTATTAATATAGTTATGGCAATGCTTAAAAGAGTGACAGAGAAAGAGAGGGAGAGCAAAAAGAGAGTCCTTACCTAATTTAGAGATACACAGTGAAGTGTGTACACCTTAAATGATATGGTGTCTGGGATTTGCTTCAAACTAGTCCAGGGAAGCAGTGACTGAGGATAGCGGCAACAAGATTGAACATGTGTTGATAATCATTGAAGCTGGATACATATATAAAGGCTTACTGCAGCAATCTCTACTTTTATAGCTTGTTTAAAATTTTCCATAATAAAAAAGTTTATATTAAAAATATGCTGTGTTTTACCTAGAAATGTACCAAAAAAAGTGCAATCAAAAGTCTCCCAGGACTTGGCTAGGCATGGTGGCTCACACCTGTAATCCCAGCACTTTGGGAAGCCGAGGCAGGCAGATCACCTGAGGTCAGAAGTTTGATACCAGCCTGGCCAACATGGTGAAACCCTGTCTCTACTAAAAATACAAAACTTAGCTGGGCATGGTGGTGCATGCCTGTAATCCCAGCTACTCAGGAAGCTGAAGCAGGAGAATCGCTTGAGCCTGGGAGGCAGAGGTTGCAGTGAGCCAAGATCACACCACTGCATTCCAGCCTGGGCAACAACAACAAAAAGACTTTAAAAAAAAAAAAAAAAAGTCGGGCCAGGCCCTGGTGGCTCACACCTGTAATCCCAGCACTTTGGGAGGCTGAGGTGGGCGGATCACGAGGTCAGGAGGTAGAGACCATCCTGGCCAACATGGTGAAACCCCATCACTACTAAAAATACAAAAACCGTACTCCCAGTTACTTGGGAAGCTGAGGCAGAATCGCTTGAACCCGGGAGGCGGAGGTTGCAGTGAGCTGAGATCGTGCCACCGTACTCCAGCCTGCCAACAGACAAGACTCTGTTTCAAAAAAAAAAAAAAAAAGGTCTCACAGGACTTAATGGCTTCACTGGTGAAGTCTACCAAACAATTAAAGATGAATTAATGCTAACCCTTCTCAAACTCTTCCAAAAAGCTGAAGAGGAGGGAACATTTCCAATACCTTTTGCAAGGCCAGCATTACCCTGATACTAAAGCCAGACAAAGACACTACAAGAAAAGAAAACTACAGGCCAATATCCCTGATGAACATAGATCCAAAAATCTTCAACAAAATACTAGCAAACCAAATTCAACAGCACATTAAAAGGATCATACATCATGATCAAGTGGGGTTTATCACTGGGATGCAAGGATGGTTTAACATATACAAATCAATAAATGTGATATACCACATTAACAGAATAAGGATAAAAATCATATGATCATTTGAATAGGTGCAAAAAACCTTTGACAAACTACAACATCCTTTTATGATAAAGACTCTCAACAAATTAGGTATAGAAGAATGTACCTCAACATAATAAAGGCTATATATGACAAGCCCACACCTAACATCTTCAATGGCAAATAGCTGAAAGCTTTTCCTTTAAGATCAGGCACATAACAAGGATGCCTACTCTCACCACTTCTATTGAACATAGTACTGGAAGTCCTAACAAAACCAGCTGGGCAAGAAAAAGAGATAAAAGGTATCCAAACTGAGAAGGAAGAAGTAAAATTGTTTGTTTACAGACGACATGATCTTATATATAGAAAACTCTAATAACACCACCAAAAGTGAAATAAGCCAGACATAGAAAGATAAATACTGTATGATCTCACTTACACGTGGAATCTAAAAATGTTGAACTCATAGGCACAGAGAGTAGAATGATGGTTACCAGGAAATACAGGATAGGGGAATGGGAAGATGTTGGTCAAAGGGTACAAAATTTCAGTTATGCAGGATGAATACACTCTGGAGGTCTAATGTACAGAAAGTTGCCTATAATTAATAATACTGTATTGTATACTTGAAATAAGAGAGTATATCCTAAGTGTCCTCATGACAAAAAAAAAAAAGAACTAGGTGAGGTGATAAATATGTTAACTAGCTTGATTATGGTAATCATTTTGCAATACATGTAAAAACATCATGTTGTACATCTTAAATATACATAATTTTTATTTGTTAATTACACCTCAGTAAAGCTAGAAAAAAAATCTCTTAAGAAAAAAATGTCTAAGTGAAAAAGAAAACAAAGTAATCCATGACTAAGCACAACTATTAACAGATATAAAACAAGGATTAAGAATTAGAATAAGATATATTTTTAAAAAACATGCTGCACATTGAAATTTGGCTTACTATTTGCTCAGTTGCAGTACTATTAACAAATTGCCAGACTGGGTGGCTTATAAACAACAGCAATTTATTGCTCACAGTTCAGGAGGCTGGAACTCTGAGATCAAGGTTCCAGCGTCGGTCAGGTTCTGGTGAGGGCCCTGTTCTGGGTTGCAGACTACCATCTTCATACTATGTCCTCACTTGGTGGAAGAGGTGAGGGGACTCTCTGCAATTTCTTTCACAGGGGCACTAATTCTATCTATGAGGGCTCTACCCTCATGACTTACCTGCCAAAGACCTCCACTTCCTAACACCACTGCCTTGGAGGTTATGAATTCAATATATTAATTTTGGGGGAACACAAACATTTAGTCTAAAGCATTGATATAATAAATATTCTAAAAGCTGAATATTCAAAAACAACCATTCATACAAATTTATTTAGATCCAGAAAAGTCAACAACTAGAATAAAATATTTTGAATATGTAAAGGCAACTAATGCTAATATTTTAGTAATTATATTACATATAACATGCATAATTTTAGAAAATATTTGCTAAAATCAGCACACACTTACTTGTAAAAGTTTTATCCCTATTATTCCGATTCTGCTGTAGAATTTGTACTTCTTTAGCAATTTTTTGCTTTTCAGTTTCTAAAGCTTCCAGAATTCTTGCATGGCGGATGCTATGGTCTTCTAAAGCCTAATTGATATTCATTCATACAGACCCACATGTGAGAATATGCAAAGAGAGAAATTATAACACCACATTGAGATGATGGATATGTTAATTTGCTTCACTATAGTAACCATTTTACAATTTATATACCCCATAACACTGTATAACTTAAATATACACAATAAAACCTATTTTAAAAAAACAGATTGATAATGATAACACACTACAGTAAACCTCATTTTATAGTACATGTTTTATTAAGCCTATACAGTTAACATGTTTTATGTGTTTTATTAAACATGAAAAGCTTTTAAAAATGATTTATAAAATTTCCTTACAAAATAATTTTTCCCCACAACAATATTATTAGGAATTTTTGATGACATAAATTAATCTTTTTTCTTCCCATTGATAGAAGTTAAAAAAAAAACTAGAAAAAGAGAGGAAAAGAAGTCATTGTATCAAAAAGACTCCTGCATGTGTATGCTTATCACAGCACAATTCACAATTGCAAAGATATGGAATCAACCTAAGTGTCCATCAACCAATGAATGGATAAAGAAAATATGGTGTATATATATATACATACATATATATATATACACATACATATATATACATACATATATATACACATACATATATATATATACCATGAAATACTACCCAGCAATAAAAAAGAAAATATCTTTTGCAGCAACTTGAACGGAACTGGAGGCAATAATTCTAAGTGAAGTAACTCAGGAATTGAAAACCAAATATCAGCGTGGTCTCACTTATAAGTGACAGCTAAGCTATGGGTATGCAAAAGCATATAGAGTGGTATAATGCAGCGGTCCCCAACCTTTTGGCACCAGGGACTGGTTTCGTGGAAGACAATTTTTCCACGGACAGGGGCTCAGGGGTTGGTTTCAGGATGAAACGGTTCCACCTCAGATCATCAGATATTAGATTCTCATAAGAAGCATGCAACCTCAATTGTGAACTGTGTGCACTCCTGGTACAATGGACATTGAAGACTCAGAAAGAGGGAGAGTGGGAGAGGGCAAGAAATGAAAAACTACCTATTGGGTACAATGTAAGCTACTCAGGTGACAGGTGCACTAAATCCTAGACTTCACGACTATATAATTCATCCACGAAACCAAAAGCAATTTGTACTTTTAAAGCTATTGAAATAAAAATAAATTAAAAATAAGAAAACCCAAAAAAGCAGAAAAAAAAAGAAGAAAAAAGGACAAACTGTAAAAAAAAAAAAAAAAAAGGCCATATCCAAGAACACTTGTTGACTAAATAAAGAAGTTAAATTTAAAAGATACAAGAAATCTAGTTTAGTACAAATAAGCATTATAAGCCCAGTAATAATAATTGTTTTTGGGCTGGGTGCAGTGGCTCATGCCTATAATCCCAGCACTTTGGGAGGCCAAGGTGGGAGAATCATGAGGTCAAGAGTTCAAGACCAGCTTGGCCAACATGGTGAAACCCCGTCTCTACTAAAAATACAAAAACAATTAGCCGGGCGTAGTGGCAAACACCTGTAATCCCAGCTACTCGGGAGGCTGAGGCAGGAGAATCGCTGGAAGGCGGAGGTTGCAGTGAGCCCAGATCACGCCACTGCACTCCAGCCTGGGCAACAAGAATGAAACTCCGTCTCAAAACAAAACAAAACAAAAAATAATAACAATAATAATTGTTTTTCAAGATTTAAACAGTTCTATGTTTTTCTCCTAAAACTCTCTGAGGTGGTTCACTAGCCACTTTGTGTCCGGGAGTTGACTAGTAGATGTATAATAACTGTATTATGGTACCAATACTTTGCAATTACTAGGAGTATTTTATTCCACCCCCAACTCCCACCCTGGTTTCCCCGACCCCACAAACTTGGAAAAAAGAGAAATAAAATTGCCATTTGAGAGAGTAAAACCTTAAGATTAAGATATAAGGAATCAAAACAGTGGCTTGCAAACTTTAGTGTTCATCAGAACATCCCACAGGGCTTCTTAAAATAGGTTCTGTGCCCCATTCTCAGTTTCTGCTTCAGTAGTTCTGGAGTGCGGCCTAAAAATTTGCTTTTTTTGGGTTTTTTTTGTTTTGTTTTGTTTTTTTGACAGAGTCTTGCTCTGTCACCAGGCTGGAGTGCAGTGGCATAATCTCAGCTCACTGCAACCTCCGACTCCCAGGTTCAAGAGATTCTCCTACCTCAGCCTCCTGAGTAGCTGGGACTACAGGCGTGCGCCACCATGCCCAGCTAATTTTTGTATTTTTAGTAGAGACAGGGTTTCACTATGTTGGCCAGGATGGCCTCGATTTCTTAACGTCGTAATCCACCCACCTCAGCCTCCCAAAGTCCTGGGATTACAGGTGTAAGCCACCATGCCCGGCCTAAATATTTGCATTTCTAACATGTTCCCAAGGTGATGTTGATGTTGCTGGTCTAGGGACCACCCTTCAAGAACCACTAATAGAAAGAATGGCCCAAAATATTGACAGTAAGGTGCTTGAAGGTATTAACATTCTGGTTTTATCCCTTAGGCTTGTGAAATTGATTAGTTGAGGTGGCCCATGAAAGATGCCTCTATCCTCAATGACATGATAAAAGCAGGCAGGTGCCTGAGCTCCTAAGACTGAGGTAATGAATGCCCTACTGTGAGTTCTGGAAACAGGATGCTTGCTGCTCTCTCCACAGGCAGATATTTCATTGTGACATCAGGATGTGACCCAGTATAAGAGCTGTGCCTTTTTTCCTTCCTCATATGTGACCTAGTGCTATTTCACTTATTTAAATTACTTGGCATGACTGATGACCAGATAGTTGTAGATGCATAAAAAGAGAACACTGGAGTGGAACTAGATGGAAATAACTCTGTCACTTTCAAAATCTCTGTGTGATCTGTGAGCAGTACCAGGATATAAGCTTTCAGGCAAGAAGTACTTTTCTCATCTACACATCTACAAACCTGGATTTGGCTCTCTTCTGTCAACAAACCATAAGCAACTTCTTTGAAAAAAAAAAATACAGCTTTTTCTCAGAATAGAGTTAACTGGTTATACAATAAAATTACCTGTTTTGTAGCCAAAGTCTCCATTTCTAATCGCTTTTTGTTGACATATATTTCCTGTTCAAGATGCTGCTTTGCCTTTTCTAATTCCTCAATTTTGTGATTAGCCTTCTGGTTATTTATTTCCTGCATTTTTTTCCTTTGAGACTCTTCTCTCTTTAAAGAACGATAATAAAAAATATCTCAGGCAAAAACCGTAGCAAAAAAGTACAAAAGTCCCTTTCTTTAACCAATGTACAAGAAATCACTCACTAATGGAAAAGTTGCCGTATTAAAGCTTCTCCACTTCATTCAGGTTAACTAAAAATAAATATCACTAGTCAAACTTCTTAAGAGTATTATCTAAAATGGGCTTCTGGGAACCCAAGATTTCCAATAAACCATGGAGACAGCCATGACTCAAGCGGCTAGAGGACAGAAGTTTCTCTTTATTTTTATTCCAGTAGCCATTGTCTATTATCGCCACCAACTTTTTTCTTTGTTTTTTTTTTTTTTTTTTTTTTTTGAGACAGGGTCTCACTCTGTCAAGGTTCACTGCAGCCTTGACCTCCCTGGGCTAGATGATCCTCCTATCTCAGCCTTCTGAGTAGCTGGGACTACAGTCGCATGCTACCACACCCAGCTAATGTTTTAAACTTTTTGGAGAGACCGGTTTCCCTACATTGCCCCTGGCTGGTCTTGAACTCCTGGGCTCAAGTAATCTGCCCACCTTGGCCTCCTAAAGAGCTGGGATTACGGGCATGAGCCGCCATGCTCAGCCCTGACTTATTTCTGAAAGTAAAATTAAAGAGGGCCAAGACTCACTGTGGCTTTGATTCACTAATCTCTGATCTCTCCCAGTTCCCTTATAGGGACATAATCAACTTTATAGGCAACACATCACTTGGGGTACACTGTCGGAAAAAAAAAATAAAACTAATTCTGCCTTTTACCAGTTCTGCTTCCAGTGCTTTTATTTTGCTTTCATATGCAGCTTTTTGAGAAGAAAGCTCTTGCTGAGCCATTTCTTTTGCAATCTGGATTCCTTGCATCATTTCTTCCTTTGCCTTCAACTGAGCCTCTTTTATTTCTGCTTCAAGTCTACAATGTAGCAAGATGTTTACAGGGTACATGTTAAGAATTCTTTATACATCATAATAGTTCTTAATCCTACTGAAAAGTTTTCCATTGAACGAAAGCTTCAATCTTAAAACTTGATTTCTGACATTCTATCAACAGTGTTTTTAAAATTTTCACTGGCTCTACAATTGTTTACACTCAAAATTTAAACACGCAGGACGAAAAATTGCTTATTTCTAACTTAGTTACTATTGCAGATGCCTGACATTTAAATAAAATCAGTGCTTTAGTAACTACATTATACAGAAATTTCCATTCCCAATTTTACTGAAAAAAAAGAATAAGAGTATCAAAAAGAAGGTTAGTGGATATCACAGCTAGGGAGAGAGGAGAATGGCTATTGTTTAACAAATACAGAGTTTCAGTTTGGAATAATAAAACATTTCTGGAGATGGATGATGGTGATGGTTGCACAACAATGTGAAGGCACTAGGGTGGGCACAGTGACTCACGCCTGTAATCCCAGCACTTTGGGAGGCCAAGGCAGGTGGACTGCTTGAGCTCAGGAGTTCAAGACCAGCCTGGGCAACATGGTGAAACCCCATCTCTACAAAAAAATTCAAAAATTAGCCAGGCAGGGTGGTGTGCGCCTATAGTCTCACATGCTCGGGAGGCTAAGGTGAGAGGATGGCTTGAGGCCAGGAGGCGGAAGTTGCAATGAACCAAGATCATGCCAACTGTACTCCAGCCTAGACGATAGAGCCAGACTCCATCTCAAAAAAAAAAAAAAAAAAAAAACAAAAAAAACACAAAACAATGTGAAGGTACTTAATGCCTTTGGACTATACAATTAAAAATGGCTAACATGGTAAATTTTGTGCTATTTATATTGTATTCAATTAAAAAAATTCTTTTTAAAGGGCAAAAGCAGGTTGAGGCTTCTTAAAAGGTGACAAAGCAGTTAGTCTAGCCTATAACCAGTTCTTGATTCCTCCTCCTTTCATCCTCTTTAGTCACCAGGCCTTGTCAATCTTATCTCCTTTATGTTTCCTTCCTACCTAATCACACTATATTTACCTTACTTTGATAGTCTCTTAGCTGCATTTGCAGGTTTTAAGCTTGCTCTATCTCTAATACATTCTCCAGATTTGAGTGCCGGTGATCTCTCTAAAAATGTAATTCTGATTATGAGTGTCTCACGTCTGCTCAAAATTCTTTAATGTTTCCCTTATCCTTTAAGATAAAGTCCAAACTCTTTAGCATTTTATTTGTATATACTTTACCATTTAGCTTACAAGGATACTGCTTATGCCAGAAATCCTACGATACTGCATGAACTAAAACTGGGGCACAGGGAGAAAAGAAAAACAAAAGTACACTCTCCCGGTCTTCCTCTGGCAAAATTCTAATCGTCTATTGGGATTCTCCTCTATGGGACGTCTTCTCATCTTCTAGAAACCTTCCCTGATAACTGGTCAGGGCCAGGTGTCACCCCATGAGCTTCCACACCACACAGTTCGGGACTCTTGTCAGAGAACTGTGTCATAGCACTGTTATAACTGTCAGCCCCTCGAGATGATAAATTCTTTCAGCACATGAGCTAAATTTCAATCCTTATTCTTTATATCTCCAGCATTTGGTACAGTGACAGACACATAATAGATGGTCAATATATATTTGATGAACTAATGAATGTACTAAGAGAAAAAATTATATCACTAGAAACCAGCACCCAAAGAGTTAATTACTAGAGACTGGCACAATGTGATTAACTCTGTTGTAGATCTCTCTCATACACTTACTATTTCATATCAACAGCATACTTACTGTGATCTCTGTGCCATGAGCAACTCATTTTTTGCAAATTCAAAGTCTTTTGGACCCTCACTTATAGGAGTATCTCTTCCAGATGGCCTTTTTCCTTTCTGGACTTCTACTGGATGATTAAATCTAAAATAATGATCTCCACCAAGAATCACTCGATCACCCTAAAGCACACAAAAAAATGTACTACTTGAGGTGAGTCTCAACCAAAAAATTAAATGAGAAAATTTATTATGCCCAACAATTCAATATAGTCTAGTATTAATGATAAACATAAACATCATAGCAACTAACATTTATTACTTTTTTTTTTCTTTTGGCACAGAGTCTCACTATGTCACCCAGGCTGGAGTGCAGTGGCACAATCTCAGCTCACTGCAACCTCGGCCTCACGGGTTCAAGCAATTCTCCTGCCTCAGCCTCCCGAGCAGCTGGGATTACAGGCGTGCACCACCACGCCCAGCTAATTTTTGCATTTTTAGTAGAGATGGGGTTTCACCATGTTGGTTAGGCTGGTCTCGAACTCCTGACCTCATGATCCACCCACCTTGGCCTCCCAACGTTTATTACTTTGTATATACCAAACACTGCATTAAGCACATTACACATATAGTCATATGTCTCTTAACAACAGGGATATGTTCTGAGAAGTACACTGTTAGGTGATTTCATAGTTGTGTGAATATCATGGAATGTACTTACACAAACCTGGATGGTATAGCCTACTACACACTTAGGCTATATGGCATAGCCTATTGCTCCTAGGTTACAAACCTGTACAGCATGTTACTGTACTAAATACCATAGGCAACTATAACACAATGGTAAATAATTGTATATCTAAACAGAAAAAAATACAGTAAAAATACAGTATTATAATCTTATGGGACCACTGTTACATATGTGGTCACTCATTGCCCAAAACATCACTATGAAGTGCAAGACTTTATGTTATCTCATTTACGATTCACAACAACTCAGTGAGATACATATAATCATCCCAATTTTAGGAATGAGGAAACTAAAGAGCACAAAGCTTAATAATAACAAGAGACATTCATTGAGAGCTTACTATTTGCAGATACTGTTCTAAGAACTATATACACAAATTATTATTTCAGTTAATCCTTCACTATCTCTGAAAGGCAGGATATATAGAGTCACAATAGGTCTGGGTTTGCCTGTAACACACTGCTGATGTTTGTTCTCTTGATGTAATTATTAATAATGATCTCAAAAGTGTCCTGACTTGGGTGATATTGTTTAATCACCTAGTTAAATAACTTGCCAAACGTCACAGAGCAAATGGCAAAGCCAGGATTTCAACCCTGTCTGTCTGATTCTAAAGCCTAGCTCTTTATAGGACACATAATGATGCTGTTAGTGGTCAGCTCTTCAGGTATTGATTCATATAAATGTAACTTTTGTCTTTGCACAAGAAAGCAATTAACAGGAAAAAGAATTTTTGAAATGAAAAAGTCCTTAATCTGCTTCAACACCCTTATCTTATAGAGAAAACCAGAACTCAAAGAAATTAAATGACTTATCCAAAGTCGAACAGTTTCTTATATTATAGCACCCATCCACTTACATGATGTAATACTGTGATTTCCAAAATATGTTTTCCATTTACATATGTCTTTGCTTCCCCAACTGGGATAATACTCACTGTCCCACCAAAATTTTTGATAGTACTGTTAAAATAAGAAGCACATTGTTAACAATTATAGAACACACTAAAAAGTAAGAAAAAGGCAATATGGGATAATTCTGCTTGGGCTATTCCTTTGGTGTTAAGGTTCATACCAATATGTAACAATAATTTAAAATTATTTTATTTTCCTCCAACTAGATTTTTTTTTTTTTTTGAGACGGAGTCTTGCTCTGTCGCCCAGGCTGGAGTGTAGTGATACAATCTCAGCTCACTGCAAGCTCCACCTCCTGGGTTCAAGCAATTCTCCTGCCTCAGCTGCCTGAGTAGCTAGGATTACAGGCACCCACCACCATGCCCTGCCCAGCTAATGTTTGCATTTTAGTAGAGATGGGGTTTTGCCATGTTCGCCAGGCTGGTCTCTAACTCCTGACCTCAAGTGATCCACCTGCCTCGGCCTCCCAAAATGCTGGGATTACAGGCATGAGCCACTGCATCGAGCCTCCAATTAGATTTTGAAGTTTGGTGAAAAAAGCCTGGCCTCTAGCAATCCGATCTACCTGTGGTGGGAACATTCTTCATTGGGTGTATTTTTATTATAACTTCTTTGAAAACAAAAACCTTCCCCCAAAAATTCAAAAAAAAAAAAAAAAAACTCTAGCAAAAAACATTAACATACTGCCAGTGATTTCTTATGAATAAAACAGTTTTAAGTGTTTTTTAATTTTCTAAGCTTCTGGTTTTACATATGAGCTTTACTAACAGAAAGAACAAATATTTCTCCCCTTTTGAAAAGTAGGGTACTACAGAGGAAGGAAAAACATGGAGATCAAAGTGTACTCCTTAAGACATCTAATTTACTGGATGATAAGGTGATACTGTGGAAAATCAGCTGTAAGTGCTACATATTTGAGTCTTTTTATTCAGAGAATAGGAAAGAAACTCCAAAGTCCAATTCATCTTTGGATTAACGGGATAGAAAGAAAAACTGCAACAAAAGCTGAGTCCTAACCAAAGATCTTTTTAGCTGTGGATTAGGCTCCAAGATCTGTGATTAGAGAATAATAGTTCAATTAAAGCATCTAGAGAAAAGTACATGGAAACAATAGTTCACCCTTAGGCACTACATCCCTCCTACCAGTCTAGTGTCTTATCCAGGTGAAGGTTTATACAATGTGTACTTGTTCTGATCCCTTTCCTCTCCTAATTCTATCTACTCTGCTCTCAAAATTCCATGGCCTACCATTCCGGACTCCCCACAATCTGGCTTCAACCACCAACCTCCCTCATCTGCCACTATTTTCCCATAAGAACCCCATTTCACACTTAATCAACCATATGAATACTCTGAATTTGCCTTAATGTCAGCTTTCCTCCTTTCTTTGAGTCATTCCTTCCAGATAGGACATCCTCTCCCTTCTTGCAACCATTCTTGAAGGCCCAATTTAGAGTCCTCTAAGAAGCTGTTCTTTAGGGTTTAAGTTAGAAGTCAACTCTTCCTTCTCTTCACTTTTAAGCAGTAAGTATGCCGTACTCATATAACACTTAATATGCATTAATAGATACTGAAGTTATTTTTTTCCCTTTCACATGACCAGCCTCAGCCATGAAGTTCTTTTATTCATTAAGCCTCCAAGAGCCAGTTATGTGTCAGCAATGAAGACAGACATGAAATCAGCTTTCATAAAGTTCATGGTCTAGTGAACAAGATAAACTGAGGAAGGTACGAAAAATGGAAGTAGAGAGTTAGAGGCAAGCAGGAGGCTTCCAAGTTCCTTACTGGACTCTTAACTCTTTGGGAGCATGTTCTGTATCTTTGCCACAGATGTTAATAATACTGTATTTATTTGTTAAAGAAAATAATTAATTAATAGAAGAGCAAAAGAACCTAAAGAACAAAAGGATATGCCCTAACAGATATAAAGATTCATGGCCAGGTGCAGTGGCTCACGTCTGTAATCCCAGTACTTTGGGAGGCCAAGGTGGGTGGATCACCTGAGGTCAGGAGTTCAAGACCAGCCTGGCCAACATGATGAAATCGTCTCTACTAAAAATACAAAAAACTAGCTGGGCATGGTGGCTGCTACTCAGGAGGCTGAGGCACGAGAATCGCTTGAACCCAGAAGGCGGAGGTTACGGTGAACCAAGATCACACTACTGCACTCCAGCCTGGGTGATAGAGTGAGACTCCCTCTCCAAAAAAAAAAAAAAAAAAAAAAAAAGATGTAAAGATTCATTACAGGCCGGTCGTGGTAGCTCACACCTGTAATCCCAGCACTTTGGGAGGTCAAGGTGGGCGGATCACCTGAGGTGGGAGTTTGAGACCAGCCTGGCCAACATGGTGAAACCCCATCTCTACTAAAAATACAATTAGCCAGGCGTGGTAACAGACATCTGCAATCCCAGCTACTCAGGAGGCTGAGGCAGGAGAATTGCTCGACCCCAGGAGGTTGCAGTGAGCTGAGATGGTGCCACTACACTCCAGCCTGGGCAACAGAGCAAAAATCTGAATCAAAAAATAAATAAATAAAGATTCATTACAAAGCTCAAGTAATTACGACCATGGGGTATTAGTAGGAAGAAACAGATTCTGATATATTTAGAAATTTTTTGTAGGAGCACTACAGATTCCAAAAGAAGCAATAAACTATTTAATATTTGGTACTGGGAGAAATGGCTATTCATGTGGAAAATAAATGAATTTAGATCCCTAATTCACACCAAATAAAAAATTCCAGACATTCAATAACTTAAATGTGAAAGCAAAACTTCAAAACATCTAGAAGAAAATTTAGAACATCTCTATGACCTCAATGTACAACAGTCTTTTTTTTTTTTTTTTGAGTTAGAGTCTCACTCTATTGCCTAGGGTGGAGTATAGCAGGGTCATCTTGGCTCACTGTAGCTTCCACCTCCCAGGTTCAAGTGATTCTTATGCCTCAGCCTCCCAAGTAGCTGAGACTATAGGTGCCCACCACCATGCCGGGCTAATTTTTGTATTTTCAGTAGAGATGAGGTTTCACCATGTTGGCCAGGCTGATGTTGAACTCCTGGTCTCAAGTGATCTGCCGCCTCAGCCTCCCAAACTGTTAGGATTATAGGCGTGAGCCACCGCGCCTGGCCAGAACACTCTATCTCTCTCTCTCTTTTTTTTTTTTTTTGAGACATAGTCTCGCTCTGTCACTCAGGCTGGAGTGCAGTGGCATGATGATCTCGGCACACTGCAACGTCCACCTCCTAGGTTCAAGCGATTCTCATGCCTCAGCCTCCTGAGTAGCTGGGATTACAGGCAGGCACCACCACGCCCAGAAAATTTTTTGTATTTTTAGTAGAGACGGGGTTTCACCATGTTGCCCAGGCTGGACTCAAACTCCTGAGCCCACACACCTGTGCTAGGATTACAGGCATAAGCCACCACGCCCAGCCAGAACATTCTTTCTTTAAGACATAAAAACTGACAATCATAAAGGAAAAGACTGATGCCAGGTACTACAATAAAATTAAGAACTTCAATCAATCAAAGGCACCAGAGAGAGTAAAAAGATGTTACACGTTAGAAAAAAAGATATTTATACCAAAAAGCTCACGAAGGATTGGCAACCCCTACAAATTATTAAGAAATAAGCAAATCAGTTGAAAAATCAACAAAAGATATGAAGAGGCAAGTTACAATAGTAAACAAAAATGGCCAATCAACACATGAAAAGATGTTCAACCTTATTATTAATCAAAGAAATGTAAAATGAATCCATAATGATATACTATTTAATGTTCATCAGATTGGCATAAAGTCTGACAGTACTAAGTATTGGCAAGGATGTGGAGTAACAGGTATTCTCAAGGCCAATGGGAGTAAAAATTCATTTTGGAAAATAATTTGAAATTAGCTACTAAAGTTGAATATGCACATATTCTACAACCTAGTATCTCTACTCTCAGACATACAATTTAAAAGCACTTCCTAAACTTTATAAGAGATAAACTCATACAATGGAATACTTCATAGCAGTGAAAATAAAACAGGAACCAATGTACACAAATCTTGGAAACACAATGCAGAGTCAAAAAAGTTTACATACGCTATCATTCCAACAATATATACAAGTATTCCATTCATATGAACAAAATTCACATAAAGTAACATTTTTAAATTGGTCAATCCAACCAAAAATTCTGTTATGTAAGATAGATAGTTTACTTGCATGTGCATCATTATAATTGCAAGAAAATAAATTATTCTTCAATCAACAGATCAAGTATGCCAAAACAAAAACAGGGAGAGCATTACACTGTACTTTATATTGAGAGTAACTGACCTATCATCCTTACAACACACTCAGAATGTATGTTTTTCCTGACTAAACAATGGGTTTGAAGAATTCTACCAAATGATCAGTATCAACGAATATGCCGTATGAAGGAAACCACATGTTATCAAGATATAGAACAGGTGCCTTTTCTTTTTTTTTAGAGGATTAACATACCAATGATCATCAGCAATCAGCACCCCAGATAACTGAATATCATGGCTTGAGTTTGGTTTATACTTTCCAACTGTAGTTGTTCCTTCTTTTATCATATATAGCAGCATCTCAGATAGTTGTGGATCTTCATTCAGATTAACAAGGTTTGGTAAATGATTGTCCATTTGAAACATAATTCCTGCTTTCTGGTAGAAGTCAGAAAAAGAAATTAATCTTAATCACGGTATGAAATTGTTAAATTCACCTAAAAAAATGGTCTATATTAAACATTAGAACAATTCTATATGAAGTCTCACTAAATTAAAGGTTATTTATTTATTTTTTTATTTTTATTTTTTTGAGACGGAGTCTCGCTGTGTCACCCAGGCTGGAGTGCAGTGGCACGATCTCGGCTCACTGCAACCTCTGCCTCCTGGGTTCAAACGATTCTCCCACTTCAGCCTCCCAAGTAGCTGAGACTACAGGCGCATGCCACCACGCCCGGCTAATTTTTGTATTTTTAGTAGAGATAGGGTTTCGTCATGTTGATCAGGCTGGTCTCGAACTCCTGACCTCAGGTGATCCACCCGCCTCAGCCTCCCAAAGTGCTGGAATTACAGGCGTGAGCCACCGCGCCTGGCCATAAAGGTTTTTTAGACTCTCTCCTCCTTCCTTAGAATCTCTCCTTTGAGACCTCCCTACCTTCTTTGTCCTTCACCATCCTCAGTCTACTCATACATCAATCTATCATCACCAAATTGTGTCTTCTTATTGACTGACTGTCTTTAGAATAGATCAGTTTGTTTTGTTGCATCTTCATTGCCTTCACCACAGGCCCCTGTCAACTCACACCAAAACTACGGAAGCAGCCTCTTGATCACCGTCAACAGCTTCTGTTTTCAATCCATCTTATATCCTATGCCAGGTTAATTCTCTTGAAAGGGTGCTCTCAAAATGTAAATTCCCTGGTCACTTTTTAACAGCTTCTCACTTCCTACAGGATAAAACTTAATTTCCTTGGCCTGGAAATCAAGTCCTTCATAAACTAATCATAACATATCTTTCCAATTTTATCTCCTTATGATCTCATATAAACTGCTTCCAGTAAAACTGATCTACATACCCTTTCTAAAGACAACTCAAACTTTCCTACCTTTACTTTCACAGAATTTTCTCCTCCAAGAATGTGCTCTTCCTTTTCTCTTCCTATTAAAATCTTACCCAAACTTCAAAGCCCATCTCAAATGCCACCTCTTTTATGAGATTGGATTGGCCATGCGCAAGGAATTTTCCCTCCTTCTCCTGAATTCTTATAGTACTCCCCCACTACCAATCACTTGAAATACTTTTCATTACATTAGGTTCAACCATATGAAACTGCCAGTGTTCAACAATGCTTTACCTACAAAAATGGCAATTGCTTATGGCTCAATCTACTGAAATCACATTGCATTTCAGTCTTCTATTTACGTTTTGTAAATCTCTCTCTGGATCACAAGCTCTCTGAGGGATGAAACTGTATTTAATCACCTTGGCTTCCCCTGTTCCTGAAAAGCAGACATTTAATATATATTTGTAGAACCAAAGTAAATATAACAAGATGGTTTATTCATACTTTAACTTTCCAACTAGTTTATGGGCTGGCTCTAAGCAACCAGTCTTGATCTTAACATTTCTTTATATTAATTTTCCTTACAGTATTGCTTTGTACAGAGTCAGTATATAGTAAGTATTTGAAACATTAAATTTACATGCATTGGCATATTGGCAATATTTATTTCTTGGCACATTTCTTTTATTTTCTAATCAGTTTAGAGAGTTGAAATAATACCTGTAACTCTTTTGTTTCTTGAAGTTTTCTTTTTTCAGCTTGTTCAAACTTTTCTTTCCACACTCTTTCCAAAGACAAAGAAAATAACAGAGTTAAAAACATCCAGATGTATAAGATTGAGAGTCAAGAGACAATCAATGAAAATTAGGCAACTACCTAGTAATATTTAAAATATGATAATCTGGGAGTGGGCTGCTCTATTCATAAGGAAGGTAGGAAAAATACTCAGTATCCTCTTGAGGTCCCTGCCATTCCTATGATTCCAGAGCAACACACTTAACATTTAGAGTACTGACTGTACTCTACCTTTGCATTTCTGCCATGTCTCTCTCCTGTTGATGCAGTTTCATTCTTAAGGATGTTATTTCTTGCCGACAGAGCCTGTATCGTTCAGGGTCAATATTCCGATTGTTTCTCTGAGCAGCTTTTAGCTTTGCAATTTCTGCCTTCAATTCTGAAGATTTATACAAAGATGCATTAATAATAACATTTAATATATAACAATTTCCACAGTAAGCATAATCCTCCAATCTTCTATTTCATTTGAAGTTTTAAATACAGTATTACTAAATAAAATAGAATATTGGAGAAATCAGCTCTACTTTATATAACCTATAAATCTTTACTTAGTCTTAACCTGAAATATGTTCCCATATTAATGAACTTTCCCTGTTCATAAGTAGGAAAGCTGTATAATGTACTGACCAAAGCGGAACACTTTTGAGAGGCAAAAGGGGAATTGTTAAAGTGAAAGTTTATTTAAAAAGTAAAGAAATAAAAGAATGGCTATTCACTAGGCAGAACAGCCAAGATCAAAGATTTTTCAAGCTGGAATTCAGAATATTTATTTATTTATTTATTTAGACAGAGTCTCACTGTCTAGAGTGCAGTGGTACGATCTCGGCTCATTGCAACCTCCGCCTCCCAGGCTCAAGCAATTCTCCTGCCTCAGCTTCCCGAGTAGCCAGGATTACAGGTGCCCACCACTGTGTCTGGCTAATTTTTGTATTTTTAGTAGAGACAGGGTTTCCCCATGTTGGCCAGGCTGGTCTCGAACTCCTGACCTTAAGTAGTCCGCCTGCGTTAGCCTCTCAAAGTGCTGGGATTATAGGCATGAGCCACCATGCCCGGCCCAGAATACTTATTTTTAATGAAAACAGTCCCACTTGTGAAACAGAAGGGATCCAAAAGGGAAAGGATGGACCAGGATAGACAAATCAGATTCTTCTCTGGCTCATACATCTGAAGTGTCTATCACCTTCTACTGCTAAAAAGGGCCAGAGGACAAAGGGGCATGAAAAGATGATAGTTCTACATCAGCAAAGATAAAACTGTACAAATCAAGATTTCTTGCAGGCATTAAAGTCTATCCTAAATTGATGATTACCTAGAGATAAATAGAAAGCAGTATTTAGCATAAATGAAGTTCAGCCTATACTAGAAACTCAAGCTCCAATTGCCTTTGGATCAATGAACTAAGCATGAGCAGAGCTAGTACATAAAACGTCAATGGAAGAGAGGTCATAAGAGAAAAATAGTAAATAGTTTTATTGGCATTTTGCTGCACACATCTATGACTGTGTAAATTTATTGTTTAATGCTTACTGTTTCCCCCTTACCCACACTCTGTTTTCTATGTTCTTTTTCTAATTGTTTTTCTCCTGATTACTTATTATCTGTCCTTCTACCTATCATCCTCCATCACTATAGGCTGATGACTAGAATCTATTAAAATAGGTATAGAAAAAAACCTTTGATGTTCATAAATTACATATTTTAAGACTGCAACTAATATCTGGGACTAAACTGTGGCAAAACAATTTTTAAATTCAGAGAAAATATTCACCTCTAACTAACTTAGCGTTCATATCTTCATTTACTTTAGCAATGTTGACTATTAAACGGGCTTGGTTAGCATATCTAAGTGTGCTTAATGTTTCTTCTATGTTGCTGGCAGCGGGACTAATCGTAGCAATCATTGCAGTTTTTGAATTTCCACCCAGACTTTCTTTTAACAGCCTGCAAGAAAAAAAGTCATAAGATTTTGCTTCTACAACTTAATGACAGTAATTATCTAGAAAGCACAAAACAAACTAATAGGGTATATAATACAGTATTATTATACTCTACTCAAATACCATTTAAAACTTTTCTGGTATTTGTAACTATTTCTAGATCTCATAAACATTTTTTCTCTCTTACACTTTTTATATTGTTTCAAGAGGCAATAATCTGTACAGAGATTCTAAAATGTGGTGAATCATCAAGTATTTCATGACTGTGAGCTACCATAGGGAAGGGACTACGTGTCTTGGTCATCTTTGTATTTCCAGTGCTACCACAACCTTTTGAAGCAGGTGCTCAATAAATATTGAAAATGATGAACATTGAAACAAAAATTCTATATTGTACTAAAAGCAAAATCTTTATTTTACAGAAAAAGAGTATGAGACTTAAAACATATATTAGTGCAGAATGAATGTCACTATTTTTAACTTTCATAAGACATGAAAAAAATCAGATTTTCCCTTATAGGTTTCAAGGTGGCAATCACATTGTAATAAACCAATTATAAAGACACATTACCCTCAAGTAAAGATGCAGTCCTTATCGTAACTGTATATTAATGCCTATCAGAACTGAATATTAAATCCATACAGATGTAATCTGAATGTAACATATTGAAAATTAAATATACATTCACTAATGAAAACATTTATTGAGCACCCATGTATTAGTCACTGTGTAGTAAGCAAACAAAATTATTCAACTTCTCTTTATACAACTAGCAATATGTTTGGTAGTACCATATATGTTCAAACATCAGCCACAAATAATAGTTAAGTACAAGAACAGTTATTTACACTCATATAGTACATATTATGTATTAAGAATTGTACACTAATAATCTAATTCTCACTTACCCCTAAAAGGTATTGATTTTATTCCTATTTTACAGATGAGGAAACAGGCTAGAATATTAAGTAATTTGCCCAAAGTCACAGAGCTTGTAAGATGCTGAGCTGAGATTCAAATCCAGGTAGTTTGGCTCTAGAATTCATAATGCTTACCACCTTTCTCCATCCCAAAGTTAATGAAGTCAGTCTATCATTCTTTTCCCCATAGTATTCACTATATTTTATACAATTCTTTATACTTCAAAAGATACTTGCCATGTAAGAACAGATTCACGATAAGGAATAAAAACACTCCTTTGGTTTGCTTGTTCCGAAAGTGCAGATATAACTTTTCCCAAAGTTAGCAAGGACTTATTAATACTCACACCTTCCTGCATGCAAGAAAAAAAAAATTTTTAACTTAAAATACTTCTCAGCAAGAAATTTATTTCACAAAATATATTTCTCCCCTCATATAATTACTGAGTAAATACTTTTTTACTTTCTTTTTTTTTGAGACAGAGTCTCACTCTGTTGCCCAGGCTGGAGTGCAGTGGCACAAACATGGCTCACTGTAGCCTCGACCATCCAGGCTCAAGCAATCCTCCCACCTGAACCAAGTAGCTGGGACTACAGACACATGCCACAATGCCTGTCTATAAATACTTTTTTCTATAAACTACCAACTTTCTTATGACTCAAACGTATTTTCTTTAAAAATTAATCATAACCAAAAAGTGCGTATCTCTTTTTCAACCACAGCAATGCAGTCTATAAACTGCAGATAAAGATATATTTGGGGAGGTTAAGCGTATTCAGTTTGTATTCTCCTTAAAATGATGACCTCAGGAATAAATTTCATCAAAAGGAGAAAAAGCATTCCATTTACCTTTAGTCGATCTCCATTAGTGTGAGCCGTAGAGCAGCGCTCACTGCCTGCCAGATCTATTAGGTTAATTCGACTTGTTATTCTGTGATCATGTTCTTCCCCTTCCACAAATTCTGTCTACAGCAAAATGATATTAAATTAAATTAATTTAAGTTCTATGACTTTCAATCAATATAGGTTTTTTTAAAGGGAAAGCTGTAAAAGATTACACATCACTCTTTTATTTTTTAAATAGTCCCTTCTTTTTTTTTGAGACAGGGTCTCACTCTGTCACCCAGGCTGGAGTGCAGTGGCATGATCACGGCTCACTGCAGCCTTGATCTCCTGCGTTCAAGCAATTGTCCCACCTCGGGCTCCCAAGTAGCTGGGACTACAAGCACATGCTGCTACACCGGCTACTTTTTTTTATTTTTTTAGTACAGACAAGGTCTCGCTGTGTTGCTCAGACTGGTCTCAAACTCCTGAGCTCAAGTGATCCTCCTGCCTCGGCCTCCTAAAGTGCTGGGATTACAGGCGTGAGCCACTGCACCTGGCCTAAGATCATCCCTTCATGAATCTGTGACAATTTATAACACAAAAATATTCACACGGTCTACTGAAAAGAATATATTGAGCAGTGGATAGATTATGCCAAAATAAAATAAATTACTTCAAAGAGATTAAAATCCATAACCACTCAGTTATATTAAGGAAATAACAATAAATAAAGAAAAAGTTTAATGCACAAAGATGTTGCTTATCCCAGCATTATAATAGCAAAACATTTAAAAATAATATAAATGTCCAACAGTAGAGAAAAACTTGAAGAACTTTAATAGTTAATGGAATATTATATAGCTATTAAAAATTATTTTATAAAAATTTTAATAACATAAAATTGTTACAGATTTTAACAGTGTGATTTTAAGTGAATTTAATTGTGATGGTAAAAAAATTGAAAGACTATATACCAAAATGTTTAGAGGGGTTTATCTGAATGGTGGAACCTATGGCTAAATTTTAAAAAATCTTTGGCTTTCTGATGTTTTTCTAAATACTCTGCATAATTACTATATATGAAAATATACTATCATATATTGATATGATCATATCAATGTTATCATGATAACAAGCATCTATTATTGATTTAAAAATCTGGTAAATAGTATACTGCCATAAGTCATTTGGTCATTGACCAAAAGTCATTGAAACTAAGGCATATTTCCTACAATCAAATTAAGTTTATATATTTATATGACTGTACTTTTACCTTTTGATTTAAAGAAGACAATAAGAAAAACATGAAACTTAAATGTATTTACTATCTTGCCTGTGGAAAAAAAATACCTTGGTCTGGGTGATCACCAGGGTGAAAACTGAATGAGATCAGGAACTTTTTAAAAAAAAACTTTGGTCTGGGTTATCACCAGGGTGAAAACTGAAAGAGATCGGGAACTTTTAAAAAAAATACCTTGGTCTGGGTCATCACCAGGGTGAAAACTGAATGAGATCGGGAACTTTTATCATTCATACCAGTAGCAGCAGTAGCTCTTTGTTTATTTCCCAATTCTAGCCAACTCTTATAAGAAAAAAGGAAGGAAGATCAGATCAGCAGACTGTAACTCAATGATATAAAAATTAAGAGAGACAACATACACACATTTGTAATTCAGATCAGCAGACTGTAACTCAATGATATAAAAATTAAGAGAGATAACATATACACATTTGTAATTTATAAAATGAAATGAGTAAATATTTATCTTTTAATAATTTGTATTCCCATTGCCTTTTTTTCTGTCATAGAAATCTGAGGCAGGAAATAATAACTTTAAAAGGCTGTTTCCATAACTCTAAGCTTACATGAAGGTCAACATTTTTAATAAAGAAGAGCAATTATTTTGATTAAAACTTAATAAAATCGGTTTGTGATAAATTAAGGAAACTAACCTTTTATTTGTAAAACAGCAATTAAGAAAAAATATTCTTATAAATATTTAGGATTATGCTCTTTCTATCTAGTGAAAAGAAAACAAAATCAATCTTACCTGGATATCAGCGTAAGAACTGACAATGTTCCTATTTTTAAGAAGTGAAAAGACAAAATCAATTTTACTGATGATTATACTCTTGTTCTCATAAAACAATAACATTTCAATTACATATTTACGCTGAAGATCACAATGGACTAATTCATGAATATTATTTTACTGATTCTCCCAGAATCTTTTATTTTCCCCATTCTTGAAGGACAGGAAATAAAATAATGCTTTAATTTTAACAAAAAGTATGATTTTTCTTAATACAATGAAGCACCTTAGCATCCTAATATTCAAGTCTAAGTCACAATACCAAAAGATATACTTTAACACATATGTATATGCATAGGTATATTTATATGTGGGTGTATATGGGTCCCAATACAATCCCAGATGTATTAAATGCAGCTGAGTTAATACTTAATAACTTTTCCTTTCCTTTAAGAAAGCATTTGCAGTGTTGGAAAAAAAAGTAAATGACTCCTAGCATGCATCAAACTCTTAACTCTTCTTAGTACCCTCTTCCCTGTCTAGCTTAGAGTCATAGGTATAAAAAGCAGGTTGAGAGGGAAGATTAAATTAATGATGAAAGGAAGGGGTAAAAGAAAGAAAAAGCAAATATTTACTTCATACTCAGTATAATGAATACTCCATGGCAGACACTTTACAGGTATTATGAAAGACACATGCAAGTATTAAAACAAGTAACTAACACTCTATGGAAAGAGAGGGAAAACCTAATTGGACAATATCAAGGGTAGAAGGCTAAATAAATAGTTACCCAGGGTTTCAAAGTTAGGAAGGCCAATGAGAATACAATAAAGATTATGGGAGAGTAACATTCACTCTATTCATTTGTTTTATCCTCTTTGCCCTTGCTGAGCCAAATACTTACATTGACAGTGCTTCAACATATGGTCCATAAACAGGATGTTCCCTCACTCTCAGCTAGAAGAAGCAAATACATGCATCATTAGGAGTATGACAAATATTTCATGTAACTTGAAATGATCACTTTTTCTACATCTTGAGTTTAAGGTAAGAGATTTGTCTTTATTTTATCCAGGAAAAAAAACACCCAAAAACTCTCACAAAAACAAATCTGTAAGGCATTAGAAAACAGCTTCAATATAATATGCAACAATATATTGTAGCATCAAGTCTTACTAGTTTTTTTATTCTTAAAAAACTGCTATTAGAATTGTCTAATAGACAATAATTAGAACAATATATTAGAACAATATATTTTAGCATCAGATGTCTTACTAGTTTTTTGTTTGTTTGTTTGTCTGTTTTGAGACAGAGTCTTGCTCTGTGGCCCAGGCTGGAGTGCAGTGGTGCAATCTTGGCTCAGTGCAACCTCTGCCTCCTGGGTTCAAGCGATTCTCCTACCTCGGCCTTCTGAGTAGCTGAGATTACAAGACAGTGCCACCACACCAGCTAACTTTTGTATTTTCAGTAGAGGAGTTTCACCATGTTGGCCAGGCTGGTCGGGAACTCCTGACCTCAAGTGATCCGCCCACCTCAGCCTCCCAAAGTACTGGGATTGCAGGCGTCAGCCACCATACCCAGCTTGTCTTCCTAGTTTTTCAGTAAGACATTTGAATGTTAAATCTTGCAGTAGCTATGATTTATATACTTTTAAATGCTCTCTAAAACATATTCATTAAATTTCAGACATTAAAATTTTTCTTTATTGTTACATTATACATTTTCAACTGTGTGACCAGAAGCTTTAAACATATAGAAATCATAGAAGCAAATGTCAAGTTTTGTTTAAGTTTCTTGATGTTGCCAATAGTAAACTGCACAAACATGGGCAAGTGAAGAAGACAGCTGACTTCCTTTTTTTTCTTGAGATGGAGTCTCGCTCTGTCGCCAGGCTGGAGTGCGGTGGTGAAATCTCAGCTCACTGAAACCTCTGCCCCCGGGTTCAAGCGATTCTCCTGCATCAGCCTTCTGAGTAGCTGGGACTACAGGCACGCGCCACCATGCCCAGCTAATTTTTGTATTTTTAGTAGAGACAGGGTTTCACCATGTTGGCCAGGATGGTCTCCATCTCTTGACCTAGTGATCCACCCGCCTTGACCGCCCAAAGTGCTGTGATTACAGGCGTGAGCCAACACGACCAGCCGTCTTCTTTAGATTTTTGTTTATTGTGCTCCAAGGTCCATTGCAAAATTAAAAATTTTAAATTTGAATAGCAGTTTTTAAAAAAGATGATATAATTGTGAAACTTTCTATTTTACAGATTATCTACAAGGTATGAATTTGCTAAATAATCCACTGAAATACATATTCTATAATAAAATATAATTTTAAAAAGTTTTACTGTTTTGGCTTATAGACTATTAGGGATCTGGTGTTCAGCTTACATGGTCCAACTAAATCTTGGAACAAATATTTTATCTTTAGTTTTATACAATTCTTCATTAAAATAAAGAGGTTAAATCTGATAACTAATTTAATTTCTACTAGTGATAATGTTCTGCTTCTTTTTTTTTTTTTTTTTTGGAGACGAAGTCTCACTCTGTCGCCCAGGCTGGAGTACAGTGGCTTGATCTCGGCTCACTGCAACCTGCGTCCCAGGTTCAAGCAATTCTCCTGCCTCAGCCTCCGGAGAAGCTGGGACTATAGGCGCAAGCCGCCCCACCCGGCTAATTTTTTGTATTTTAGTAGAGACAGGGTTTCACTGTGTTGTCCAGGCTGGTCCAGAACTCCCGAGCTCTGGCAGTCTGCCCCCCTCAGCCTCCGAAAGTGCTGGGATTACAGGAGTGAGCCACCATGCCCGGCCAGTGCTCTGCTTATTTTCTAAATAATCTAATTGGACTGTAGATCCAAGCATTTGCTTTCATATAATTCTAGTAAAACTTTAAGCTATACCATCCAGAGAACTCAAATAATTAGATGTGTCTATAAGAACAGAAATTCAAAACAAATAATAAATTGTTTTAATCTTACTGGTTGCTTTCTCTGCCCATTTTCATCTTTACAAACCAGAAGGTCGTGAATTTTTTCATTATATACTTCAAAGAAGCTCATTTCAATGTGATAGCTGACCTAGTAGGAATAGAAACACAGCATATAATTTATTTTAATGTTTTGCAAATCATATCTGTGGTTAGGAACTAGTATCCAAAATATATAAATATATAAAAATATCCTACAACTCAACAACATAAAGACAAACAGCCCAATTTTAAAATGCACAAAGGACTTGAATAGACATTTCTCCAGAGAAGAACGTACAAATGGCAAACAAGCACATGAAAAGATGCTCAACATCATTTCTCAGTAGGGAAATGCAAATCAAAATCACAATGAAAAACAACTTCACACCCACTAGGATGGCAATAATAATAATAAGTGAAAACCAACCAGTGTGGGTGAGGATGTGGAGAAACTGGAACCCTCCTCCATTGCTAGTGGATGTAAAATGGTGTGGCCAATGTGGAAAATAGTTGACAGTTCCTTGAAAGGTTAAAAATAGAATTACCAGGCCAGGCACAGTGGCTCACACCTGTAATCCCAGCACTTTGGGAGGCCGAGGTGGGAGGATCATTTGAGGTCAGGAGTTCAAGAACAGCCTGGCCAACATGGTGAAACCACACCTCTACTAAAAATACAAAAATTAGCTGGGCATGGTGCCGGGCGCCTGTAATCCCAGGTACTCGGGAGGTTGAGGCAGGAGAATCGCTTGAACCTGGGAGGTGGAGGTTGCAGTGAGCTGAGATTGTGCTACTGCACTCCAGCCTAGGCAACAGAGCGAGACTCCGTCTCAAAAAAGAAAAAGAACCACCATAGAAATTTGGAAATTCCACTCCTATACATCCAAAACAATTGAGAACAGGTATTCAAACAAAAACATGCACCAGTGTTCACAGAAGGACTATTCACAATAGCCAAAAGGTATAAACAACAACCCAAATGTCCATCAACTGATGAATGGGTAAACAAAACTGGCAATATCTGTACAATGAAATATTAGTCAACCATTAAAAGGAATGAAGTACTGTATGTGCTACAGTGTAGATGAACCTCAACACATTATGCTAAGTGAAAGAAGCCAGACACAAAATATCACATATTGCATAATTCCATTTATATGAAATTTCCAGAACAGGTAAATTCATAGAACAAAAGCAAACTAGTAGTTGCCAGGGATTGGGAAGAAGGGGGAATGGATTGTGACTGCTTAATGGGTACAGGGTCCCCTTTGATGGCAATGAAAATTTTTTGGCACTAGAAGTAACAGTTGTACATTATAAATGTACTGAATGCCACTGAATTGCATACTTTAAAGTGGTTAATTTGATGTTATGTGAATTTGATCTCAATAAAAAAATTTTTGGCTGGGCGCAGTGGCTCACGCCTGTAATCCCAGCACTCTGGGAGGCCAAGGCAGGTGGATTACGAGGTCAGGGGATCGAGACCATCCTGGCTAACACGGTGAAACTAAAATACAAAAATACAAAATACAAAAAATTAGCCGGGCGTGGTGGCGGGTATCTGTAGTCCCAGCTACTCAGGAGGCTGAGCTAGAAGAATGGCGTGAACCCGGGAGGCAGAGCTTGCAGTGAGCCAAGATCACGCCACTGCACTCCAGCCTGGGTGACAGAGCGAGACTTCCTCTCAAAAAAAAAAAAAAAAAAATTTAATATGAATAACAACAAAAGTCCTTGCATTTCTTCTTAACTTCTGCATAAGGTTCAATTCAATCCAATAAGCATTTCTTAGGTACCTACCTACTGCGTGTTTGGCTTTAGGTTATTGTCAGGACATAAAGAAGTATAAGACAAGATTCTTGCTCATGAGGCTAAGATCTCAGAGACATATAACATACCTTCCAATAGATAAAACACAGCAATAGAAAATTAATTAAGAATCAAAATGAGATGACTATAAATATGACTAATCAGAAAAGGGAAAATTTAGGATGGCCAGAGAAAAGGGAAGGAGTAAATAGAATGTGAAGCATAAGAGACAGAGTAGATTGAACCAGAAAGAGGGGGTAGGGCATTCTTGGGCAAGGACAGCAGCATCTGTGCATCGCATGTGCTCAGAATAGGAAAGACACCCTGTAGGTTGACATTTGATCTGGTAAGATGGAACCTTAAATCAACAATTCTTCCTGATTGGGAAAGAAAGCAATCATTAGATTAAGTGGGCTGAGCTTCTCCTCCTTTTGACTCTGAAAGATACAGTGCAGAGGCCAAAAAGGGGAAACTTTGCTTCCAAACAGCTCTTCTGACAATTAGGGCATGGTTTCCTTATTAGAGAAATAAATTTCATCCACTGACCCAGAAGTGAGTCAGCAAGCATCTAACAGAATTGGAAGCTTCAAGGGAGTGTCAAAGAGATTTAAGTTCAATTCACCAAATATTTATTGTGCCCTACTAGGTACAAAGCACTCTTCTAGGAGCTGTGGGAAAATATGAGATGAACTGGACATAGTTTTTATCCCGAAAGAACTCAGAAGCTAATTGGAGATGCAATACACTACATGAGTAATACAAGGCAGAACATAGCTGGTGTCATGAGAGAGAAACAAAACACTTCCAAAGAGACCAGGTATAAGGGAACACCAAGTAATTATAAGGTCATTGACAAATGCTATGAACAGGGATGGGGGCTGTCAGAATTCAATAAACACGTAATAATGCTTATTTTATGTAAAATAGTATTTTATGTTATAGAGGCTCCAGGAGGACTTAGAAATGAAAATGTAGTGTGGGAAACAAATTGGAAAAGGTAGCTGGGGCCACACTGGAGAGGTCCTACTTTTTTCTTCTCCTCTGAGGCTCCTGCCATCATGCTCACTATACCACCTTCTATTACCCCCATCCACGTACTATTATTCTCTACCATCCTGGCTAATTCCAAAGTTGATATAACCACATTTAGTTGGGCTCACTATGTGCCAGGCACTCTTCAAAACCTTTTGTATAGATCAACTCATTTAATGCTCACAACAAACCTATGAGAAAGACATTGTCAATATCATCTCTATTTTCTGTTCTGAAACACAGAAAGACATTAAGTAAATTGTTCAAGATCATATTTCTACTGCAGTGATGAAGCTGAGATTCAAATTCAAATAATGTATCTCCAAAGTCCATGCTCTTTTTTTTTTTCTTTTTTTTGAGACAGAGTCTTGCTCTGTCACCCAGGCTGGAGTACAGTGGCATGATCTCAGCTCACTGCAATGTCCGCCTCCAGGGTTCAAGCAATTCTCCTACCTCAGCCTCCCGAATAGCTAGGATTACAGGCGCCCACCACCACACCTGGCTAATTTTTGTATTCTTAGTAGAGACAGGGATTCACCATGTTGGCCAGGCTGGTCTCAAACTCCTGACCTCAGGTGATCCGCCTGCCTTGGCCTCCCAAAGTGCTGGGATTACAGGCGTGAGCCACCATGCCTGGCCAACCAGGCTCTTGGCATTCATTACACTATGTTATTCAATGACATAGTCATTCCACGCAAAATCTGAGCCTCCTAGTCCTTTGAAATCATTCCAAAGACCTTTGCCTCCACTACACTTATCTATGTCTTCCTGGCTTTACCTTCAAATTACTATCCCTCTAAGATCTGGAGAGCCAATAGAGAACTCTGCCCCACAAGCCCACAGCTTTCTCTTATGCCCACTAAACTTGGACTTGAATCATATTTCATCTCATAGTCTCAATACCACCATATTTCTATTGATCCCCATACTCCTCCTATTTTCAATTTAATTACTGGGAATGAGAGGTTGAGGGTAGAAGAAGACAGAGGAGAGGCAGTATATCCACAGAAGAGACAGAACTCATCAGTTACTCAAATCTACTTTTCCTCTTGTGATCTCAAAAAATGACATCGATATCTAATCTGGTTGTCCAACCAGAAACATTGATTTCTCTCTCCCTCATCCTCCATTTCCAATAATCAGCAAGTCTTACCAGTTATACTTACTAAGACAGTCCTTCATGAGCCAAGTTCTGCAGGCCTTTCTAGTTTATTCTCCTTTTTTTTTTTTTTTTTTTTGAGATGGAGTCATGCTCTGTCACCCAGGCTGGAGTGCAGTGGCGCGATCTCGGCTCACTGCAACCTCCATCTCCCTGGTTCAAGTGATTCTCCTGCCTCAGCCTCCCAAGTAGATGGGATTACAGGCGTGTGCCACTACACCTGGCTAATTTTTGTATTTTTAGTAGAGACAGGATTTCACCATGTTGGCCAGGCTGGTCTCGAACTCCTGACCTCAGGTGACCTGCCCGCTTCAGCCTCCCAAAGTACTGGGATTACAGGCATGAGCCACTGCACCCAGCCTCTAGTTTCTTCTCTTATCACTTTCCACCCTCAAATTCCATGCTCAAAACACAGTGAACAATTTATAGATTCCCAAAGGCTCCCTACTTTTTTGCTTTCAAATCTTGGTACATGCTGCTCCCTCTCCCTAGAATGTCCTTCTCCCCTTCTTTACCAAGCTAATAATGCTATGTATCCTTCAAAAATAAGCTCAGCTGCTCCTTCCTCTGAGAGAATGTCTCCCTCCAACTTTATATGTTCTCACTTACATGTTCTATTAGAGCATCTACTTTAGTTTGTTTAGCATTTAATTGATTGTACTTGGCTGTTAACTTATTTCTCCCACTACACTCCTTTGAATACAGGCACTGGGTCTTTTAACTCCACACCCCTAATCTAGCACGATTTTCCCAATTTCCTTTATCATAAAAAATACTGGAGGAAAAGCATGAAAATTATAAAATCCCAAGCTCTACACCAGACCAACTGACTCAGAACCCCCAGAAGAGATTTTTAGCAAGTGTGTACATACACATACACATGCACATATATGTCCCTGCCAAGAATCCCCGGTGATTCTTATGACCAAGAAAATTTGAGAAAAAAAAAAATTGATCTAACAAGCTGCCTGGCAACAGCAGAATGCTCAGTAAAAGGTAGCTAAATGTGTAAATGAATAATTGAAATAGGAAGCAGTACAGCCTATTCAGGTGTAGTAGAGTGGAAAAAGCGTGGCTTTTGAAGTCAACTCTGGGTTCAAATCCCAATTTCACTACTCTTTCTGATTCACGTTGTCCAAAAGGTTATGCCTGCTGTCCTTAGTTAAGCTGTACACCTATCTGACTACAAAGACACGTATAACAGCACATAGCTACCATGTTTGTGAGCCTCTACGTATACAAAAAAGTAAAGCAAAAACAAGGGAGAAAAGACAGAAGAGATGACTTCACTATCACTGCCCACTAGGTGAAATTGATTCTGAATTTAGAATTTCCACCCTCCCTCTCCATACCACTGTTCCAAAGAAGAGTGATCTACAAATTAGAACTGATCTTCCATTAAGTATTTCCTTAGTGGCCATGACTGATTTGAACTTGATTTGACTATTTTCTGCTCTGAAAAGAAGCTTGCAGGTATTATAAGAACATACCTCTTGGGTTTGTTTTCTGGCTACTTGAGAAAAAAGATCTTCACAAAATCTTGGAATTATTCCTGGTTCTTCACTAAATCCCATCATCCTGAAAAATACATTATGAATAAGGGGGAAATAAAACTAATTCTTTTTTTAAAATTCTTTTTGGGGAAATAGGCTGGGAAGGGAGTAGGAAGCAAGTTCACTGAATCTCATAATTAAAAATCTGGACTCTGGAGTCAAATCTGCCTGAGTCCAAATCTTGACTCCAAGATATTTAACCTCACTAAACTTCAATTTCCTCTACTGTAAAATAGGAATAATACAACTATCTAATTCAGAGAATTGTTGTGAAAGAATATAAGCAAAGTCTTTAGCACAGTGTCTGGAATATAGTAAGAACTCAAATGCTGGGCAACCCACTTGGGTCCCCTTCCACACTGTGGAAGCTCTGTTCTTTCGCTCTTCACAACAAACCTTGCTACAAAAAAAAAAAAAAAAAAGAACTCAAATGTTAGCTACTGTTAAAATGCTGAGTATTTCCTTCTAGGACAGGTATTATTATCATAGCTACCATTTATCAGATGCCCCTCCACCCTTTTTTCTTAAGAGATGGGGACTAAGTTGCCCAGGCTGGACTCGAACTCCTGCACTTAAGCAATCCTCCTACCTCAGCTTCCCAAGTAGCTGAGACTACAGGTGTGTGCCATCACATCTAGCTTAGATGCCTTACTTTTAATTCTCACCAAAATACTTAAAAGATAACCTCTCTAGGCCTTAGTTTATGTAAAATATATAAAGTACAGTAAAATGGGGCCAACGATAATTACAAGATGAATTGTATCAAGGTAAATGTATAAACTGAAGCCCAGAGGCTAAGTAAATTACCCAAGTTTGCAGAACTGGTATATAAAATGGACGAGATTTGGGCCAAGATCTGTGTCATTTCAAAACTATATTCTTTCTATCACCCCCATGCCACTTCTCACAAAAGTATATTTAAACACTTCTGGATAATTGCATTTCCAATACAACTTACGTATATGATTTTCCAGAGCCAGTCTGACCATAAGCAAAAAGACAGGTATTGAAGCCTTCGAAGGCTCTTTCTAGGAGTGGTGCTGCTAGCTTCTCATAGACAGTTGTCTGGCTAGCGTAGTGAGGATGACATTCATCAAAAGACCAGAATGAAACATCATAAATAAAATTATAAACTTGTTTCATGTCAGGGTGTTCCACAGTTATTTCTTTCCCACTCATGAAGACTACCTGGGATGCTTTTTCAATCTTCTCTCTTGAAAGAAGCACAAAGAAAAAAATCAAGTAACTAAAATGATCAAGGGTATTATTCTCACAGAACATAATAAATACCTCAAAACTATTTAAACAATCTTCCAAGGCAAGATAATTCTTTAGTTTTATGTGGAAAATGCAGATAAGCAAACATAATTCTAGTGGGTTTCCAAAATATATTTCCTGTGGCTCCAGTGCCACCAAAGGGAAAATCCCAGATTTCTCCAGAAAACCTATCCTACTTTTACAAGATTTTTTCCTCTTTTTTTTTCTCTTGAACTATACCTTTTCCCATCCCACCTACTATAATCTACCTATACTCTTCATTCAAATCTACATCTTTATTATACAAATTTGGGGGGGTACCAATCTAAATAAAGCTGGCATAAAATACAAATATCTAATTTTAACAAACTCAATTGACTATAAGTTTCAATCATAAGTCTCTCTTGGCTACTAAAGATCTCTCCTCCTTCCTCTAGATTCTCTCCCTTAAAATCGTGAATCTTCCTGTATACCCTTTTTCCCTTTGAGACTTAGGTGGAAATCTTTCATTTACTTTAGATCTACAGAAAAACATCATCACTCCTTGTCTGGCTCCAGATATACACTCCCTCCCCGCTCCATCCCTGACTCTGAGACTGCTTTAAATCAGAATTTATTCTGGAAAAAACACCTGCCTCATCAATTTGACAAGTACTCTACCCTGGCCCTGCTTTCAAGGCTTGTCTGATGAGTTTGGAATCAGGCACTTGGTCCCTTACTAAGTTCAGTATAGTCCTCCATCTTGCATTTTGTCCCTACCAGCTCTTTCTATTGTTTCTCTTCCTATCATGGTTCTTGAGGCTCTATTAGACATTCCAATTCTCTCAAACCAACTCACCCTCAGTTCTCCCTCTTAATACTAACCCATTTGCATGAAAAAGATTCTACAGTACTGTATAACTTGCCTTTAACTACTGACCCCTTAGGTTCAAACTGGAGGTTCCTGCCCTGATGCAGTGGTCACCAAATCCTCTTCTAACTTGCTTAGATACACAGCTTCAAGTTAAACACTACTAACTGTGAAGTTTTTCACTGTCCCTTAAAATATTTTAAACAACTACATTAAAATATTTTAAAACAATTACATTTCGTCACATTCACATTTTGTCATGTCCATCTTTTCCAACCTTACTTTAATCTGTGTCTTTCCCACCCACAACCACTTTTAGAGATTTTTTGCCATCAAAATCAAATCTAATGTATCACTGCATTTATAACTACTATATAGTAATCGGAGACAATGATGATGATAATCACCACTCTGGAAAGGGTTTTGAAAGGACCTCTTTAGGGAGCCAGTAATTTGTTATGGCTCTTCTTTTTTTTGAGACAGTCTCGTTCTGTCGCCCAGACTGGAGTGCAGTGGCCTGATGTCAGCTCAATGCAGCCTCTGCCTCCCGGGTTCAAGTGATTCTCCTGCCTCAGCCTCCTGAGTAGCTGGGATTACAGGTGTGCAACACCATGCCCGGCTAATTTTTGTATTTTTAGTAGAGACAGGGTATCACCATATTGGCCAGGCTGGTCTCAAACCCCTGGCCTCAAGTGATCCGCCTCCCTTGGCCTCCCAAAGCGCTGGGATTACAGGCGTGACCCACCACACCTGGCCTGTTATGGCTCTTTTTAAGGGATAGGTATAACATTCCAGCATATATTGCAGATCTGAAAGCAGATTTCATTAGAGACCTAAGTGACTTATTCAGACTTTTTAAAAGCAATATACCTAGAGAAACTTCAATATACAAAATATGGTGATTCAATTTTTTAATTTTATAGTCAGTGATCAAAAATTATCAACACACTACAACTAGACCTAAAGTTCTTTCTATATAAAAGTATTGCCAACAAGTTTGAAGATGCATGAATACACTGACCTTCCAAAGGCAGAGAGGAATTAAAGGTACATTACATGTAACTGCTTGGCTTTAGATTTTAAAAGGCATCACATACCTCTTGGTGAAAGGTCTTACGCGTACTGCCACTGTCACTTGACTATTCTCTACTTTTAAGGGGTCTTTTCCTGCAGAGGTGTTCTGAACTACAGTTTCTTCTTCGGGAAGAATTGTATTTTCTGCGGACCTTTCCTGTTTATTTGCAAGAAAGGAACTTTTTGGTCTTTGTTTAACTTGAAGGTTAGACATTCTATTCTTCAGTACTGATGGAGCTGGGCTCTTAAGCTGAGGCAGGCCGCACTTTGGTGTCAATTTGTGTTCTGTTGTACATTTTGTAGGTGTTCTTTTTTCTAAGCTCCCAAATTTATTTGAAGTTTTTGCAATTTCCTTCCCAATACTTCTATGATACAAGTTTCCTGTTCCCAACACTTTGATATCCAACTTGCTCTGAGTAGGTTTGGTTGTCAAGTGTCCTGATCTAACAACTTCAGTCTGACTCAGGGAAGCAATGGGTGGTCTATTACTTGAATACTTAAGTGCAACATTTTCATTTGCTCTACCGGGGGCAGAAAATGTTTCTTTGTATTTCTTATCAGCCATCATTTCAATGACCTGTGGATCTTCATCTAAAGGTACAGAAGAGGCAACAAAAGAGTTTTTAGCATTATTTACAATCCTTACATTTGTTCTACTTTCCTTAGAAACACCATTATTTTCTGTTTCACCTCCCACATTCAGTGTCATTTTGACAGAATCTATTTCAGCTGTTTTCCACTTTTCTGCAGACTCTGTTTTAGCACGACGTTGTAATGTAAGACGTGTTTCTGCTGTTTTTTCAGTTGTGTCTTCCAACTCACTAACAAGCAAAGATGATTCTTTGTTCCTTGTAGTTCTCCTCTGAAGTGCCAATCTACCTACAGGATTAGGGGTAAGGGGCATGTCTGCTGTTTTTTTACTGGCAGAAATAACATAAGTTCTATTTATGTCTCTGACTTTACCTGCAGATCTCAATAATGGATCATCATTTTCACATTCTGACATATCCGACTTCAAATGCAGCTTAAGTCGGCTACTGTGGGTGAGGGCATTCAGTGATGAACTATTTTGGGAAGAAGGAATATCAAGAATATCACCGCTGTTATTTCTATTATGAGTACTGTGTAATGACATTTTGGCAGACAGTTATTTTAAAAAAGAATGTTACTAAGACCCTAAGCTCTTCTTTGGACATTCATTTGATTTCCAGCCATTTCTTATGTATCCATTTCTGAAAATATCTGCTAAACTGAAAGAAAAAAAAAAGATTTAGATCACATAGACTACAAACAAGCTTTAAAAATATAGAGAGAACATCCCATTGTGTAAGTAAATTCCCAGAGGCATACATTACAATAGATCACAATCTGCAGCTCAGATACTGCTTCCAAGCAACTTCAGGCAAGTCTCTCAGAGAACTTACCATCATTATTCAACAAATATTGACTAAGTTTCCATGAATGCCAGGCCCTCTGATAGATACTGTAGACTTCAAAGACAAGAATACAATTCCCATTTCTTTAGTCTAGAAGAAATATACTGATAAGCCATATATCAGGCCAAATGTGTGAAGTGACTTAGAAGATGTAAAAAGTGCATGCCAACATAGATTTTCAAGTACTCCCAGTGTGGGGAGTGGGAAGGACTAAAGGAAACCCTAGCACCTAAATCAGAGTGTGGAGCAAAGTATTTTTATAAATACCTGCTACACGTATTTTTTTTTTTTTTGCCAATGTTCCATAAGAAGGTTTATTTTATTTTATTTTTATAAAAATATTTTTTTTGAGACGGAGTCTTGCTCTGTCACCAGGCTGGAGTGCAGTGGCACGACCTTGGCTTGCTGCAACCTCCACCTCCTGTATTCAAGCAAATCTCCTGCCTTAGTCTCCCAAGTAGCTGGGACTACAGGCGCCCACCACCACGCCCAGCTAATTTTTGTATTTTTAGTAGAGACGGGGTTTCACCATGTTGGCCAGGATGGTCTCGATATCTTGACCTTGTGATCCGCCCGCCTCGGCCTCCCAAAGTGCTGGGATTACAGGCGTGAGCCACCGCGTCCGGCCCATGTATGTCGAATACAGGAATGCCTATGGAGAAGATTAAATTGATTGGTGTCACGAGGCAGATTATTCCCAAGTACCACAGGCAAGTAAGTACGATAAGTACTGTAAATTAATTGTGTTGAGAAAAACCACGCAAGATTAGATAAACAGACAACCTGCCCTTTAGCAGTAAGACAACAAATTAGACAGAGGTGTATGTAAATATACAGCAACAATATCTATCAGGTATTAACGTTTTAAAGAAAGGGAACAGCAGTGACAGCTAAGAGACCTGGCTTTTAGTCAACTTTGTATCCGACTCCTTACAAGGATGTAAACAAGACTTTAAATTTGCATGCCGGGTTCTAACCTGTAAAATGACACTGGTTCAAACTATTGCAACGATTATTGCTATCGAGGAACAAATTAATGGAAGGTAATTTTTAAATGAGGCTTTTAAATTTTTACATAAATAACAGTCATTACAAAAAAATTATTCAGGTTATAAGCATCTCCCATCAACGTTTCAACTCAAAATACAGAATTTTCCTGTTATGAAATGAATTTAAAGGCAAGAAGAAGATTCTGGAAATTCTCTTGCAACTAAAAACCATTTGCGATTTGCACAAATCAATACGGTTTCTGTTTGAGGAGTTTCGCCATCAGATTTTAAAGAGGACTGGAAGGAATACAAGGAAAATAAGCACAATCCAAACCAAAACATCCGGTGATTCTGTTCTTTCTCTGCTAGTCATTACCAGGGGCTATGACTAAGAACTACCTCTTAATGCCAACCGACTCGGGGAGACTCGGGGAGAAGCCCACGGGCCGAGAGGCCCTGAAGTCCGGCGTCCCGGTCCCAGCAGAGACGCTGCCTTGCGCCCTTCGTTCGGGGACCCCTTCGCCGCCGACCTGGAATGCTGAGGAATTGAATGGGGGACCGGAGCTAAGACCACCCGCCCGCAGAGCAGTGGTCGCCTGTAGGGAAAGCGTCCGCACGCCCTCCCCAGTGCCGAAACTTCGCCCCTCCGCAGGGTCCGGCACCTTGGGGACCCCCTCGAGACAGTCCCCACGCCACTCACCACCTCCAGCGCCGGCTCCCCAGAAGGCCGCAATTTGAATGGGCGCCCCGCCTTCTGATTGGCTGCTGGGCGTTGCGTCGGGTGCGGCGCCTTCGCTTCCACCCGCCCCCCGGAAGTGCCGGTGGTTGGGCTCCGGTAGCCGTCTCTGAATACTAGACTCGCCCCACCCTCATCTCCCAGGCGACGCTCCCGCCCCTCCTCGGGTTCTGCTAAAGCGTGGAGCTTGGCCCCCTTTAAATCCGACCAGAGGAAGGGGCGGCGGTCGCGGGCGCAGCGGGCCCCTCGTTGAAGTGGGTGTCAAACGAAAAGCATGACAGTGACACTCTTGTCGATCTTTAATCTAAAAGAAGCCATTACATCGAAGACTTCACATTGTAAATGGATATTTGCCCCCAAGTTAATCATAATAATTAACTTTTCTAGTGTTTCCTACGCAAGGCGTTCACGTAGGAAATATGCTAAATGTCTTATATGAATTTTTAAACAGTCCTGAAAATCTTGTGAGATAAATATTAATGTTGTCCTTCGTTTACAGATGAGGAACTGAGGTTTAGAGTTAAACTTGTGAAAGATCAGACAATTAGCAGTGGCATAACTAGAACTTGAAGGTTCTTGCCGCCGTACAATGTAACTCCGTTTCAGTAAAAGTTCCCTTTTTTTAATTTTTTTTTTTTCTTTTTTGAGACGGGGTCTCGCTCTGCCGCCCAGGCTGGAGTGCAGTGGCCCCTGCAACCTCCGCCTCCCTGGTTCAAGCGATTCTCCTGCCTCAGCCTCCCGAGTAGCTGGGATTACAGGCGCGCACCACCACGCCCAGCTGATTTTTGTATTTTTAGTAGAGACGGGGTTTCACCATATTGGCCAGGCTGGTCTCGAATTCCTGACCTTGTAAGCTGCCAGGCGTGAGCCACTGCGCCGCCCAGCCCCCATAAGATTTTGAAATCTGAAAAAATATTACAAATACATTCTGAAAAATAACCAGATAAATGAGAAAGACTAGATAAATAGATATTGTAAAGCAACAATGTTTTTTAAACAGGCAAAAAGTACAGAGATATTGAAGAAGTATTCACTGAGATAGAGACCATAAGTAGCTCCAATTATATAGACCAACCAAACAGATGATAAAGTACTCATTCTAAATCTTACTCTAAAAATCATTCTAAAACTCAATTAAAATTAAGGTATAAGGAAACTATCAGAAAATAGAATATAATATTTATCAGGGTCAGGTGCGTGGCTCACGCCTGTAATCTTAGCACTTTGGGAGACCAAAGCAGGCGGATCACTTGCAGTCAGGAGTTTAAAACCAGCCTGGCTAACATGGTGAAACCCCGTCTCTCCTAAAAATACAAAAATTAGCCAGCCGTTGTGGCGGGCCCCTGTAATCCCCGTTACTCAGGAGGCTGAGGCAGGAGAATCACGTGAACCGGGTAGGCGGAGGTTGCAGTGAGCCGAGATCGCGCCATTGCACTCCAGCCTGGGGGACAAGAGAGAAACTCCGTCTCAAGAAAAAAAAAAAAAAAAGAAAAAAGTTATCACATCTATGGGAAAATGACCATTCAATTTAGAAACAAAGCAAGATATGTCAAAGAAAAGACAAACTCAAATACATAAAAATTTTAAACATATGTATAATTCAAAATAATAAAAATAAAATGTAAGGTAACTGGAAATATATATTAAACATGACAGAAGACATAAAGACCTTTTTCAATTTTAAAAGGAAAATAAGCTCATAAATAGAATAAAGCAAGTATTTTTTTAAATCCACCAGAGGGAGACAAACAGAAAGAAAACGTGGAAAGAGTCGAAGTAAAACTGGCAGGTTTGAAGCTTTCTAGATTATGTAAGATTTAAAGAAAAATGATTAACTCATGGTAATTAATGATCTCTTAAGATTAAATTTTTTTTTTGTTTTTTGAGACGGAGTTTCGCTCTAGTTGCCCAGGCTGGAGTGCAATGGCTTGATCTTGGCTCACCGCAACGACCGTCTCCCAGGTTCAAGCGATTCTCCTGCCTCAGCCTCCCGAGTAGATGGGATTACAGGCGTGCACCACAACCCCAGCTAATTTTGTATTTTTAGTAGAGACGGGGTTTCTCCATGTTGGTCATGCTGGTCTCGAACTCTCGACCTTAGGTGATCCACCTGCCTCAGCCTCCCAAAGTGCTGGGATTACAGGCGTGAGCCACTGCGCCCGACCTAAGATTAAATCTATTACAATTTAGCAAATTTCACAATTTTTAAATTATTAAAATGTGGTATGTATTTTCCTGGTGTTTGTATCTAGTTGCACTTGGGGTCTATAACGAAAAGGTGCAATAGGAAATTAATAATTTTAAAATGCAAAGGACAAAGCAAAAGTTGTGGAAAAGTGGTAAGAGCACTTTGGATTCTAGCTGAGGATCTGTCTCAACCTAATGGTGAGACCAGAGATAAGTCTCCTTACTGCAGATCCCTCGCTTGTGAAACGAAAGTGCTGGATTAAATCATCATAACCAGCAAGGATTGAGTCCTTTCTTTGTGCAAGATAAATAACCTAACTCCATAATCTTATAAGATAGGTATTATGATTATCGCTGTTTTACACATGAGGGAAAGTGGGTTTCCAAGGAGTTAAATAGCTTGCCTGACATTATACAACTACTGGGTCACAGAGTTAGGTTCAGAACTCAGGAAATTAAACACCATTTCCTGTGCTCTGTACCACTACCCTGTACAACTGTTTTTACAGATTCTTTCTGGATCTCAAATGTCTATGGCTTTATAATAAGGACAAGAGTTAAACAAACTGCATGAACCTAAAGGTATTTTAAAATCTGTCATATTTTGTATTTTCCTTCTAATTTTCTCTTTTTTATTTTTATTATTATTATTATTTTTTTTGAGACGGAGTCTCGCTCTGTCGCCCAGGCTGGAGTGCAGTGGCGCCATCTTGGCTCACAGCAAGCTCTGCCTCCCGGGTTCACGCCATTCTCCTGCCTCAGCCTCCTGAGCAGCTGGGACTATAGGCATGCGCCACCACGCCCGGCTAATTTTTTGTATTTTTAGTAGAGACAGGGTTTCACCATGTTAGCCAGGATGATCTCGATCTCCTGACCTCGTGATCCACCCGCCTCAGCCTCCCAAAGTGTTGGGATTACAGGCGTGAGCCACCGTGCCCGGCCCTAATTTTCTTTTTCTTTCTTTTCTTTTTTTTTTTTTTTTTTTGAGACAGGGTCTCAATCTGTTGTCCAGGCTGGAGGGCAGTGTCATGACCATGGCTCACAGCAGCCTCAACTTCCCTGGGCTCAGGTGATTCCCCCCACCTCAGCCTCCCGAGTAGCTGGGACTACAGGTGCACGCCACCACGCCCAGTTAATTTTTGCATCTTTTTGTGGTGACAGGATTTCACCATGTTGCCCAGGCTGGTCTCTAACTCCTGAGCTCAAGCGATCCACCTGCCTTGGCTTCCCAAAGCTTTGGGATTACCGGCGGGAGCCCCTGTGCCTGGGCTCCTTCTGCTTTCTAATACATGTTAGACCAAGAGTCTTGGAAGTATCCACTATAATATGCTTACATTTTTTTTTAATCAGGTCTTGTTGATGAACCTTTATGAATTCAGTTGTTGTCACTTGGTGAAACAATCTAAATACATTCAGCAATACTGCCAATAATTTTAAAAGAACAATTATGCAAGTAATCCCTGTTATTATTATTATTATTATTATTATTATTATTATTATTATTATTATTATTATTTTGAGACAGAGTTTCACTCTTGTTGCCCAGGCTGGAGTGCAGTGGTGCGATCTTGGCTCTGCCTCCCGAGTTCAAGCAATTCTCCTGCTGCAGCCTCCTGAGTAGCTGGGATTACAGGCATGCGCCACCACGCCTGGCTAATTTTGTATTTTTAGTAGAGACAGGGTTTCTCCATGTTGGTTAGGCTGGTCTCGAACTCAGGTGATCCACTCCCCTCGGCCTCCCAAAGTGCTGGGATTACAGGCGTGAGCCACCACACCCAGCCTAGTAATCCTTTTTAATATATAAAGAAAAGAACTCAGGGATTAGAAAATATTATAGACTCTCTTTTTCTCTTTGAGTCATGCTGGTTTGAGTCATTCCAGGGAAGATTAGCAAGATTTAAAAACCATTGTCAGCCGCAAAGCCTAGTGAGTATCCTATTTTTACATAAAGGAAGCTTGGGTCTTACATAAAGTTTCATTTAGGAAGAACAATTTTTTTTAAGGCCTAGTTTGACCTTCAATCGGTTGTCTTCTTCCCATTGTGCTTTGCCGACATAGCCCAAGGTCATTCTGACATCCTGTTGAAAATGCTGGGGATTCCTCCAAGTAGACTTGTAGGTATTTTCCTAAAATGGATAATGAAAAGCTTCAAGTCACTTATTTTTCAACAAATTTACAGAGAGGTATTAGATGATCTCAATAAGAATGTTGAGTATGTACAAATCACTCAGCTGTCTGTACTAACCCCAAAATAGTTCATAATCTCGTTTCTTTTCGGTGGTACATGTCAATACTAGCAGTGTCTAGGCTGCCTAGAATTGCCTAGAATGACACATGTTTAGTTGTTTTTATAATCAATTTTTAGTTTGTGTATTCACATAAATCAATTTTCTAATTTAAAAAACAGCATAAAAAAGATTGTGTCAAGTAATTGCTTCTCATGTTCGTGGATATAAAAGGGCAACTGTCAAGTAAGAAGCCACCTGGATTGCAAGAATTATACATCATCTCAGTCTTTCTAGAGGGGAGAGAGGGGAGTTTTTCTTCAGTGTTGTAGCTTCATGAATAATTCCACACCCATCCACATGTCTTTACCCGTTTACATAAGGCTTTTTTTTTTTTTTTTTTTTTTGGTTTAGACCACAGGCTGTTCTCTGATTCACTCAGGGGAAAAAAACATCTACCATCAGAAAGAGTTCTGCTCTTTTTTTTTTTTTTCTTTTTCAGATACAACAGTCTGGGGTACAACAGAGAGTTGAGTGTTCTATTTGGACTAACATTTTCTCAGTTTCCTCTAGCATACAAAGATGAATAAATGATGGCATTTTTCTGTCTTCTGTGATAAACAGTGTTTTTGCAAGCCATGGTGTAGGTTTATGTGGACTTTATGGGTTTCATTTAATTCACATGAAATTATGCCAAAGAATGAGCCCATTCACTGTGTCCTGTATTTCTCCCAGCTGTATTTCTTTAAATATTATTAATAAGTTTCTGTACTACAAGCATTCATTAAACCCAAACATCCACTCCAACTGACAGCAATTGGGCCTGAGCAATTTGATATTATATTCCTGAAAAAAGAAAATGAAAACGAACTCTCATTTTATCAGTTTTCTCCCTTATCCCAGAAATTTAACAAGGGCAATGCAAACTGCTATCCTATAATTTATTCCACTGTCTGAAAGTCTAAAGCAGGACTGTGCAAGATAGTGTGAGCTACATGTGAATTTTAAACCTTCTAGTACCCACTTTAAGAAAAGTAGAAAGAGAAGGGACAATTTATTTTATTTAATTAATTTTTTTTTTTTTTTATAGAGATGTGGATCTTCCTATGTTGTCCAGGCTGGTCTCGAACTCCTGGGCTTAAGCAATCCTCCTGACTTGGCTTCCTAAAGTGCTGGGGTTACAGGAGTGTGACACTGCATCTGGCTGATTTTAATAATTTATTTAACCCAATACATCAGAAATATTATCATTTCAATACATAATCAACATTAAAAAAATGTTCATGGCCGGGCACGGTGGCTCATGCCTGTAATCCTAGCACTTTGGGAGGCCAAGGTGGGTGGATCACGAGGTCAGGAGTTCGAGACCAGCCTGGTCAACATGGTGAAACCTGTCTCTACTAAAAATACAAAAATTAGCCGGGGGTGGTGGTGTGCATCTGTAATCCCAGCTACTCAGGAGGCTGAGGCACGAGATTGCTTGAACCCAGGAGGCGGAGGTTGCAGTGAGCCGAGATAGCACCATTGCACTCCAGCCTGGGCAACAGAGCAAGACTGTCTCGGGAAAAAAAAAATTCAGATATTTTACATTCTTTCAGGCATTCAGTTAAATTTTTACACTTCACAGCATTTACAAGACCAGCCACATTTTAAGTGCCTGATAGCCGCAATATTGGATGGCACAGGTCTAAGGGGTCTCTCTCTCTCCCTTTCTCTCATTGCATACAGGAAAGAGATAGCAGGGTCTTAGGATGTGGATTCAAAATGTATTAAATATCATAAGAGAATTGCATTCTAACTGGATGAAAAGGGCTGGAATCCCCACATCTCCTGATGTCTCTCTGGCCACAAACTCCATGGCCTTTCTGTTCTTTGATCTGGTCTTTTGTTGATCTCTGCTGGCAAAGGGCTGTGGTTTGAAGCGTTTCTGATTTCATGAAGTTGGAGCTCATCCTGAACTGATGGTTCTACAATAACCTGATTTTATATGTACATGACGTACTGAAATTAATGCTAACTTCAAAATTATTCCACTTCCTTTCTCTCAGCTTAAAACCCTCCACTCTCTCCCTATAATTTGAAGTCTTATCTCAAAAGTATATGCCAGTGAAAAGTGCCAAGTCAGCAAAAGGGTGAGGCCAAAGACATAAAAAGAATTGTGTGGGCCAGGCACAGTAGCTCAAGCCTGTAATCCCCAAGACTTTGGGAGGCTGAGGCAGAAGGATCGCTTGAGGCCAGGAAGTGGAAGCTGCAGTGACATATGATCACACCACTGCACTCTAGCCTGGGCAACAGAGCATGATCCCATCTGTAAATAAATTAATAAATAGATAGATAAAATAATTGCGGGGACCCTTATTTGATACTCATGACCCCTGAACCACAGTTTAAGGAATGATTTTTTTTTTTGTACTCAGCTAGAGAAGAGGTTTAAAAAAAAGCCTTTAAGAAATATTATAGCATGTTCCTGAGTCCCAGACCAACCTTTCCTTTTTTCTCTTTTGTTCCCTTTTTAACACAATTCTCAGTTTCTGGGTGGCTACAAGCCCAGGATTGCACCCAGGATTCTAAATGAGATGTGAGAAACCATTTACAGAGAGGAACTATTACTTGGCTCTACAAGGAAATCCCCTGTTTGCAACTAGACTGTTGATGATATTATTATCTAGCCCTAGGGCTCTTTCCTCATTATTTTCTGCAATTCTACCTATTAGGGCTCCATTTAAATGTCTCATGGATACTACTTTGATGCATGACCTTCCAGCTTTGTGAGAGTGAATTTCATTAGCCTCATTTCTGCCCATTTCCCTAACCTGTTTAAATCTTTAGTAATCTGGTCCATTCCTAGAATGTAGCAACTGATACTCCTTCATCACAGATTCATCTGTAAACTTAGCTTCCTACCTCAGGACACAGTAAACTCCATGCTCCCTTTGTTTTAAAGGTACACAGTGTGGAGTAATTAGAATGGCACACTGAGGACAGAGGTCCTGCTTTTCTGGGGTGGTAGGTGTGCACCTGAATGCAGGCTGCCTGATCCTGGCTCCTCTGAGCTAAGCTCCCTTGCTGTCTCTACTCAGTGCCTTGGAGTTGTAAAGAGGGGACTCTTTCATATTCTGTCTATGTCATATTCATAGACAGAGTTTTCTCCTAATTCTGGTCTTCCTGCCCTGCTATAACCCTTGGCTCTGGCTAAAGTTTCATTTCTGCTTCTACTTCTAGGGAGGGGTGACGTTTTCATTGAGAAGTGCAATAGGCAGCGGATGTGGGGATTCCCTTTCTCCCCACCATCCCGCCCACCCCCTCCATGTGGCCGTCTTTCTCCCCACCCCCGACTGTGCTCACAACAAAGATAAGACTGCTGGGTTTCATAACTCACATGTCTCTCAGTACTGATTTTGACTTATCGAGGTTGCTACTTTCGCCCAATGCTGTAGGTTGATGCCTCTGTCCCGTTCAGTGACGCGAGCTGAGCTTTTAAACCTCTGTGGTCTCACCTCACCTGTTTTTGTGTTTAACCACAATGGCTGAGTCTCTTCAGTGACAGAATGGTAAATCAGGATTTGAATCCAGGCCTTTGTACCCTAGGTTTGCATTCAAGGTAAAAGCTAGGCTTTGAGGAACATCAGCAGACAGTTGTGCATGGTTATGAGAAATAGAGAGGGGTGGGGAAAGAGACGCAGGCAGGGAGGTCAGAGAAGGTACTGGGACAAGTGTGAGGTAATGAGCAACCTGACTGGCACCAGGGCAGAAACAAGGCAATTGCTGTGACAGACATTTTGAGGTTGAGGATCAATATAATTTGGCATAGTGATTTTATGGTGGGGGTGGGGAAGAGGAAGGTGACTGGCTGGCACTTTCAGGTCACAGAACAAGTGTCAGGAGGCCCAGTCAAATCAGTTAAACTTCTTTGATTCTATTTCTTCATGTGGGAACTGATGGGGTTGAACAAAATAATGTCAGGTACATTCTGGAACCAGGGTTCCTTGGCTTTCATCATTGTCTGTACTCATTCTTCTCAAGTAGACAGCATTAGGCAATGTTCATCACTTAGGATTTGATCTCAGGACTCTGGTCAGGCTTTGGATGGCACAGTGTCACCCAAGAGATATGGTCTGTGGGCTGCCATGAAAACACTCACACCAGAAATATCTCTCGCCTCTTTCACGTAGATGTTAAGGGTGAGGCTCCAGGGCACATTGCCTGGGCTTGAATTCCAGCTCCACCGCTTATTAGCTACATGGCTTTTGGCAACTGAATTAACTTCTCTGTGCCTCAGTTTTCTCATCTGTAAAATTGACATAATAATAGTGCCTATCTCACTGCATTGTTATGAGGATTCAATGAGATAGTACATTTGCCTGACACATAGTATTATACATTTAGCTATTATCATTTCATATTTCTTGGTTCCTGAAATCCCACCATTTATGATTTATCCAAATAGGACATTTAATTGTTCCTTCAAGAAAAAAAACAAAAACAAGAAAAAAAATAAAGGAAGCCATTTTGCCAAAGTCGCAGTATGAATGAACTCATCAGAGACATTCTGATGGGAGTGAGAGCAAACTTTAGTCATGAGGAATCGGAGGACATGGTATGGGGCACTGGGGCTGATGAGGAAAGCAGACCTGGAGGAGGGGCCTGGGTTTGGGCAGTCAGACCACAGCAGGAGAGCGCCAGCCTCCAGGTGGAGGAGAGGATGGCACTGCATGAAGGGAGATGGGCACGGAACAAGGAGGGGAAAGTGCCAAGGTTACTTTGGCTCTCCATCCACTGCCAAGGTGTGAAGAGCTATGAGGCAAAATGGTCACAGTCCTTGGAAAGCCAGGGTCCCTGCTGCCCCATCTTTCTCTTTCTTTTACCCTCCCCGTAGGACTGGACAGCAAGGAATGCAAACAGACCTGTTCTCTCACTGCCTCTGAAAAGAGTGAAAAAGATCTGCAGTGGCAGCTGAGGGAAAACTGAAGAAAGGGACCCTTGGGGTCAGCATCTCCCGTAGCTTGCGCACTTTGCCTTCCACTATCACCCTCCACCAAAAATAAACGGGAGCAGCTTGAAGAGCAACCCAATATGCTTCAACCTACTTCTAGGCTTCCCAGTGAAACTTTAAGTCTTTTGAGGGCAGAAACCATATGTCACAGACTTTGTCTACCACAGCATCTGGGTCATTTGCTGAGCCGGTTCTGACCTGAGGCCTGTCTGGATGAACAAAAGCATGAATAACTCTCAAAACAAGTAGGTACAGTTTGTCACAAGAATTACAGAATAGAATAAACCCTCTGTTTCTTGTTGCTAGAAACTTGAAAACAGCCCTTCCAGGTTTATTTGGTTTTTAATAATGCCCACGAAGAAACATTTTAACTCCTCAGATATAGCTACTGGTGTCTGAATTCTAATAGCTTGTTCCAATTGCCACGAGTCTCTATTCTTATAATGTTTAACATTGAACATGTAGAATCAAATGTTTCATCTTCTCTTTGGTGTTATTTTCCTTTTAAATATTTTATTATTGTTGGAATAATAATACTGATTTGTGTATTATTTTAAATAAGTTTTATTTTATTTTATTTTTATTTATTTATTTATTTTTTGAGACGGAGTCTCGCTTTATCGCCAGGCTGGAGTGCAGTGGCGCAATCTCAGCTCACTGCAACCTCCGCCTCCCGGGTTCAAGAGATTCTCCTGCCTCAGCCTCCTGACTGAGTAGCTGCGATTACGGATGCGCACCACCATAGCAGGCTAATTTTTGTATTTTCAGTAGAGACAGGGTTTCACTGTGTTGGCCAGGCTGGTCTCGAACTCCTGACCTCGTGATCTGCCCGCTTCGGCCTCCCAAAGTGCTGGGATTACAGGCATGAGCCACGGCTCCCGGCCATAATTTTTATTTCAAAAATTCTTGTTTTATACCTGGGATTCAAAGAATCATGTAGGGCCAGGCATGGTGGCTCATGCCTGTAATGCCAGCACTAAAGCTAAAAGGGGGGGATCGCTTGAGGCAAGGAGTTTGAGACCAGCCTGGGCAACATAGTCAGACCCTGTTTTTACAAAAAATAAAAATAAAAAACTTAGCCAGGTGTGGTACTATGCACCTGTAGTTCAAGCTACTCAGGTGGCTGAGGTGGGAGGATCGCTTGAGCCTGGGAGGTCGAGGCTGCAGTGAGCCATAATCAAGACTACTGCACTTCAGCCTGGGCAACAGAGTGAAACTCTGTCTCAAAAAATAATAATAATATAATAAAACAAAGAATCATGCAAACTTATATGAGGTAGTAGTGGGAAAAAGGCACAAGTTTTATAATTATATAGACTTGGATTTAAATCCATGTTTTACTATGCCTGGAATGCAATCTTGGGCAAGTTACTTAACCCTTCTGTGCCTCAGTCTTCTCATCTGTAAAATGGGATAGTAATAGTTCCTACCACATGATGTTGTTGTAAGGATTATATGGGTTAATGAATATAAACCAGTTGGCACATGTAAGTTGTTAGTAAACGTGACTTCCTTTTACTACCACTATAAAGATTTCCATGGTAGTCCAGTTTCTGCTGCAATAATGCTGCATAACAAACACCTCCAAAATTTCAATGGCTTCCAATAAGCATTCACTTCCTTGGTCATAGGTCCGATAGTTGGCTGGGGTGGCTCTATTTCAGGCTGCTGGTGAGGTTCAGGTCGACTTCATGTGTCTTTCTGGGATCAGGTTGAAGGGGCAGTGGCTACATGGAGCAAGATTATTTAAAACCTCTGCTCTTAACACATTTGCTTTCATTCCATTGGCCAAGCCTAAAGTCAGTGGAGCAAGAAGGTGCAGGAAAAAGGAAATGGCTATTTGCTGAGTAGTAATCTAATTTGTCACAACCGAGAGTTTAATATTCATAAATTTCTGAATTATATATCAACAAAGAGAATGAGAAAACCTTGATCAAGTGTCCATAACTATTCTCTTCCTAATATTTTAGGGGAAAAAAATCAATCAATCCAGTAATCAATTTTTGGCCAGGCGCGGTGGCTCACGCCTGTAATCCCAGGACTTTAGGAGGCCTAGGCGGGTGGATCACTTGAGGTGAGGAGTTCGAGACCAGACTGGCCAACATGGCAAAACTCTGTCTCTACTAAAAACAAAAAATTAGCCAGGTGTGGTGGTGTGGTGCGTGCCTATAATCCCAGCTACTCGGGAGGCTGAGGCAGGAGAATCACTTGAACCTGGCAGGCAGAGGTTGCAGTGAGCCGAGATCATGCCACTGCACTCCAGCCTGGGCAATAAGAGTAAAAACTACGTCTAAAAAAAAAAAAATTTTGAATTCAGTTTTAAGGATGCTTTTTATATATTGCCAAGTATTACAGAATTTCGCTTTCCTTTTAATGACTATAAATCTAAAAATTTAAAAATGAAACACTATGTTATTTATAGTGTTTTATTATGTTACTTTATATAAATTTTAATAATATATAAATGTTCTAAATAGGTTTTATTTTTACTGTGTTATATACTATATAAATAGTTCTCTAAGCAGTTACTGAGAGCCTAGCACAGATATGTTCTAGGGATTCTGAGGACTAACAAAGTAGGCAGAATAATGTCATGGAAGAAGTCCAAAGGCTTGGGCTCTGGTCCTAGCCCGCCAATGGGTTTGTGGGCTGCCAATGGCTCATGCACATTCATACTTTCCCTCTCTAGGGAAAAGTGGCCAGGTGATCTGTCTGGCCCCAGATGTTTTGTTTTTGGACAGAGGATACAGTGCCTGCTTTCAGAAGAAATGGGAATATCCAAAATACAGAGGAAGGAATGTGTATGTTGTCCTATCTCTACCAAAACTCAGCACAGGGAAGTGGTTCTGTATACAGGTGCAAAGGCCAGACTGGCTAAGTCTGAATCTTGGCTCTGCCACTTACCTTGGGCACCTTAGGTAACTCCTCTGAAATCTGTAAAATGATGATTTAAAATTGTACCTACTTCATAGAGCTTTTGTCAGAATTAAACAAATTACTCATCAATAGTAGTCAGAACAGGCCAGGCACAGTGGCTCACACCTGTAATCCCAGCAATTTGGGAGGCTGAGGCAGGTGGATCACATGAGGTCAGGAGTTTGAGACCAGCCTGGCCAACATGGCAAAACCCCGTCTCTACTGAAAATACAAAAGATAGCTGGGCATGGTGGCATGCGCCTGTAGTCCCAGCTACTTGGGAGGCTGAGGCAGGAGAATCGCCTGAATCTGGGAGGCAGAGGTTGCAGTGAATGGAGATTGTGCCACTGCACTCCAGCCTGGGTGACAGAGAGAGCCTCCATCTCAAAAATTAAAAAATTAAAAAAAAAGGAGTTAGAACACTGTCTGATACCCAGGAAATGTTACAGCAGTGTTATTCATTACCTTTGTTAAACAGTTTAAAAGTTTGAGCTATTATCTTGCTCCTTAAAGAATCACTAAATGATTTCTGATCTACAATAGCTCCTTTTCATTTGTCAGAGAAACTGTGTCTATTAACTAGTAAGAAAGGAATTCTAAGTCTATTGTCTTAGAAGTAATGTAATCATTAGCTTCTCCAGTAGCTTTAAATTGTGGATAATAACCAGAGACTATTTAAGAGAGTGCAATTACTTCAACCTTCATCAGTCCATTGCAGCTCCATCTAACCATATATTTTTGTTTTTCCCTAACTATTAGTGTTAGTAAAAAAAACTAATCAAAAAGAGTATCAGTCATCCTCATTTAGTTTGGTTCATTGCTTTATGGTCTTACCTTCTTTGATCTTTGATTGTTTCTTTACTCGCCTTCTACTTTCATTGACTACATTATTTTAAAAATAATTATATTGTTATTTTCATTTCATATTGTTAAAAGCATAGGAACTGGTCCCCTAAATACTTAACTGATGATTATTTGCTGTTATTAACAGTTTTATGAAATTCACAGTTTCATTTTCATAATTACCATTTTACTATTTAGCATACTTATTTTAAATGAAATAATATAATAAAATAGTGCTCCTCCAACAAAGCATAAAACTTTATGGTAACTGGCTACTTTGTTGCTCTTTCAACCGAATAAAAATTTTTATATTTATTTATGAGATTTTGCTTCCTTTCGTGAAATAAAGACCTAATGAGCACAAAAATGAAGTCTTGATGCTCATGAAATCGTGATAAATGTCATCACTTTTTTCCTTACTTATTGCCAAATGTCTGCCCTTCCATGCACGCCCACACTCACCACCAACTACAGGGACTCACCAGTGTTCTGTGTTATGTTCAGCAGGCCAGGATGCGCTATGAATATAAATGGTGAGGGGATACAGGGCTATAACCAAGGAGCTCAGAGAGGCCAGGAGGAAGCCAAGCACCAAATCCTAGCTGTCCTAGCTTCTAGTCATTGCATTGCTGCCAAAGATGCCAAATGCTGTGGGGGGTTAACTACTATCACAACATTCACCTCTCTGCATTCTCACAAACACCCCAAAACTTGCAGACACCTCATTGCACAACTCCAGGGGGCACTGTTCACATACTGCCCAGCAGCTCTGTGAACTTGCTCTCATGTGTCCAACCTTTATCTCTAACTCTAGCCCTACCTCTTCTACCTTCTCCTGGTTAGCTTTTGTAGAGACTAAAAAATTAAATGCAGTTAATCAGAATACTCTGGTGACTAGAATTTTCTTGAGATTAGAAAAGATGAGAATGAAAGCTCAAGCAAGCTGCAGAGACATGGTCTCTGCTTTCAAAAGCTGTCTGAAACTTTCAAATCTATAAAGAAATTTGACTTTTTGTAAAAGACCTTTGCATATGTTAATCATGGTGACTAAGGATCATAAGGTCTGAATATCACAAGATGTCACCATCATAGCCTATCTACACAAGTCCTACGCAGCAATAATATGGCCTGGATTTTTGGCAATCTACTACATATATAACGATATGATTGATTTTAAACCTGTGAAAGACTAATCATATAAATGCACTTATCTATCAGGAAAAACAAATCTTCTGTAAGATTATGTCCATATTTTGGTATTGGAATAAGTGGTCATTATAGGTATACATCTAACTGATGCAGGTATCTCCTTTATTTATTTATTTATTTATTTATTTATTTATTTATTTATTTATTTATTTAAGACCAAGTCTCACTCTGTCACCCAGGCTGGAGTGCAGTGGCATGATCTTGGCTCACTGCAGCCTCAACTTCCCAGGCTCAGGTGATCCTCTCACCTCAGCTTCCTGAGTAGCTGGGACTACAGGTGTGTGCCACCATGCCTGGCTAATTTTTGTATTTTTTGTAGAGATGGGGTTTCACCATGTTGCTCAGGCTGGTCTTGAACTCCTGAGCTCAAGCAATCTGCCCACTGCTTTGGCCTTCCAAAATGCTGGGATTACAGGTGTGAGCCACCATGCCCGGCTGATGTCTGTATTTTTTTTGTTTTTTTTTTTTTGAGGCGGAGTCTCGCCCTGTCACCCAGGCTGGAGTGCAGTGGCTCGATCTCAGCTCACTGCAACCTCCACCTCCCGGGTTCAAATGATTCTCCTGCCTCAGCCTCCCGAGTAGCTGGGATTACAGGCGCCCGCCACCATGCCCAGCTAATTTTTGTATTTTTAGTAGAGACGGGGTTTCTCCATGTTGGCCAGGCTGGTCTCCAACTGTGACCTCGTGATCCACCTGCCTTGGCCTCCCAAAGTGCTAGGATTACAGGCATGAGCCACTGCACCCAGCCATCTGTATTTTTTTTTTTTTTTAAAAACAAATCTATTGAGTTCATTGGTCTCACAAAGGCTATGTAGGCTTTTGGTTACCAAATTAAACAGGAAAAACCAATGTTTTTGCAAAACAAAATGGAGATCAACAACTTAATTAGTTATTTGAAAGTACTATGTATCCAAGATTAAAACCATACTCAAAGATTAATCAAGAAAAGCTATGGAAGCTTCAATTACACATACAGGAAATTGAAATCCAGAGAATCCTACTTTACAGATTTTCTTAAAAGGAAGCATACAGCTGAGTCAGAACCTATTATCTTCAGTACACACTGAATGCTAGGAGAAGATGGCAGGAGAAATCTGAGCTATCAGACCTTCTTCACCTTGGAGCCACTACTGATTCCTCAGTTCCTGGATTGATGTGCCCAGGACACCTTTAGTCTGGGTCTTTCTTTAAACCTCATATGAATCCTTGAATCATTTACAATGATCTCTCATTTTTAAAAAAAAGTCAAAAATGCATCATCACCCAATACCTCTCCAACAACATTAAGGTAAATCATTTTAATTTTCTTTTTCTTTTCTTTTCTTTTTTTTTTTTTTGAGCCAGAGTCTTGCTCGGTTGCCCAGGCTGGAGTGCAGTGGTGAGATCTTGGCTCTGCCTCCTGAGTTCAAGCAATTCTCCTGCCGCAGCCTCCTGAGTAGCTGGGATTACAAGCAGGTGCCACCAGGCCCAGCTGATTTTTGTATTTTTTAGTAGAGACAGGGTTTCACCATGTTGGCCAGGCTGGTCTCGAACTCCTGACATCAGGTGATCCACCTGCCTCGGCCTCCCAGAGTGCTGGGATTACAGGCATGAGCCACCACACCCAGCCAATTATTTAATTTTCTAGAGGTTTGAATGATTTATAATTTTACATGTACTATTTAATATCTACTAATGAGAGTTCAAGTATACAAACTAATTTTTCTTTTCTTTCTTTCTCTTTCTTTCTTTTCTCTCTCTCTCCCTCTTTCTCTCCCTTTCTTTCTTTCCTTCCTTCCCTCCCTTCCTCCCTTCCTTCCTTTCTTCCTTCCTTCCTTTCTCTCTTTCTCTCTCTTTTTCCTTTTTTTGTGATAGGGTCCTGCTCTATCACCCAGGCTGGGGTGCAATTGTTCAAACAGCTCACTGCAGCCTTGACCTCCTGGGCTCAAGCGATCCTCCCAACCTCAACCTGCTGAGTGGCTAGGACTATAGGTACATTCCACCACACCCAGCTGATTTTTTAATTTTTTGTAAAGACAGGGTCTCACTATGTTGCTCAGGCTACAAACTAATTTCTTGACACAATGCTATCTTTCTCCATAAATAAAATTAAATATAACTACTTATACTAAAACACACACACAAACTTCCACACTTTTTCTTCATCCTCAAATCCAAAAGAATTTAAAGGAAATTGAATATTTATTTATCCATAAGTAAATGAATATGAAATCTGCTCATTATTTTAAAAGGACATATAGTGAACATCTCCCAGCTGTCTCCTCTCCATAGGCTACCACATTTGCCTTTTTACTATCCTTCCAAAGATAATTTCTCTGTGTTAGTGTGTATGTAGACGCACACACATACATTTATATAAAATGCTATTTCAATTAGGAATTTTCTGTATTTATATTTTTGCATTCATGAAAGTCATAAACTACTTAATTGTGTAAACTGTCATAAAAATCATGACACTTTGGCTGGGAGTGGTGGCTTACGCCTATAATCCCAGCACTTTTGGAGGCTGAGGCTGGTGGCTCACTTAAGGTCAAGAGTCCGAGACCAGCCTGGCCAACATGGTGAAACCCCATCTCTACTAAAAATACAAAAATTAGCCGAGTGTGGTGGCACCCACCTGTAATTCCAGCTACTTGGTAGGCTGAGGCAGGAGAATCGCTTCAACCCGGGAGGCAGAGAGAGACTCAGTCTCAAAAAAAAAACAAAAACAAAAACAAAAATCATGACACTTGTTTATAAATGCCCTAATGTCCTTTCTGTGAAGCACTACATTTAATTGAATGCACTGGGTTGCCTAACTCATATGCCATAGCAGCTTTGTCAGTTCTAAAATGCTGCCGTGGCTTCAGGATTCATTTTACTATTATCTCCTGACTCCCAGCCCTTAAAATTCTCTGTAATTCCAATGCAAATATCACAGGATTCCAAATAGAAAAAAAAATAAAAAGTTAAAAACAGTCCCTCCCTAGTTAAAATCACCCTTCTCTTAGCAGACTCTTTGCTTTCCCTTAGATATGTTGGATGTTTGAGAACTTGTCGGAGACATATCAGTCCCTGATCGCCAGTAGTTAATTATCTGTACTGTGAATGTGTTCACGGAAGTTCTGGTGAACTATCCAATCCTTCAGTGATGGTATTGGGCGGAGAAAGCCATGGCAGATGCTGCTACCTGGGGAGCAGTGGGAAGAGTTGTAAAATGCACTGAGAAGGAGGGATTCGAACACCAGCCAGAAGAACTCAGATTTGATGAGGCTGTTAGCCGGGAGCAGTTGAAGGTTTCTGAGTAAGGAAACATCAGAGAAGGACAGCAGGTCCTCGAATAACATCATTTTGCTCAATGCCATTTCGTTATAATGTTTTGTTTTTTAAACAGATTCTCACTGTCGCCCAGGCTGGAGAGAAGCAGCATGATCACAGCTCACTGAAACCTCGGCCTCCCCAGGCTCAGGCGAGTAGCTAGGACCATAGGCACATGCCACCAGGGCTGGCTAATTTTTGCATTTTTTTTTTTTTTTTTTTTTGTAGAGAAGAGGGTCTCACTATGTTGCCCAGGCTGTTCTCAAACTCCTGGGCTCAAGCGATCTGTCCACCTCGGCTTCCCAAAGTGCTGGGATTATAGGCTTGTGCCACCATGCCTGGCCGCGTTATAATGTTGATGAGAAAAACATGGATTCCCGGCTGGGGCCGCTGTCTGTGCGGAGTTCGTACGTTCTCCCTATGTCTGCATGGGTTGTCTCCGGGTGCTGTGGTTTCCTCCCACATCCCAAAGGTGTGCACGTAAGGTCATTGGCATGTCTACATGGTCCCAATGTGAGTGTGGGTGAGTGGGTGCTCCCAGCATGGGAGTGGAGTGTGGGTGAGTGGGTGCTCCCTGCCTGGGAGTGGAGTGTGGGTGAGTGGGTGCTCCCTGCCTGGGAGTGGAGTGTGGGTGAGTGGGTGCTCCCTGCATAGGAGTGGAGTGCGGGTGAGTGAATGCTCCGTGCATGCGAGTGGAGTGTGGGTGAGTGCTCCCTGCGTGGGAGTGGACTGTGGGTGTGAGTGCTCCCTGCGAAGGGATGGTAGCCTGTCCAGGGTGGGTTCCCACCTGGCCCCCTGGGCTGCTGGGATGAGCTTTCAATGTTTTTTTGTTTTGTTTTGTTTTTTGAGACAGAGTTTCGCTCTCGTTGCTCAGGCTGGAGTGCAATGGCACGATTTCGGCTCACGGCATCCTCCGCTTCCCAGGTTCAAGCGATTCTCCCGCCTCAGCCTCTGAGTAGCTGGGATTACAGGCCTGTGCCATCACGCCTGGCTAATTTTTGTATTTTTTAGTACAGATGGGGTTTCTCCATGTTGGTCAGGCTGGTCTCAAACTCTCGACCTCAGGTGATCCGCCCGCCTTGGCCTCCCAAAGTGCTGGGATTACAGGCATGAGCCACCACACCCAGCCAGAACTTTCAATGTTTTGTTTGTTTGTGTGTTTTCTTGTAGTCTTGCTCTGTCGCCCAGGCTGGAGTGCAGTGGCGTGATCTCGGCTCACTGCAACCTCTGCCTCCCGGGTTCACGCCATTCTCCTGCCTCAGCCTCCCGAGTAGCTGGGACTACAGGCGCCCGCCACCACGCCCGGTTAATTTTGTTTTTGTATTTTTAGTAGAGACGGGGTTTCACTGTGTTAGCCAGGGTGGTCTCGATCTCCTGACCTCGTGATCTGCCCACCTCAGCCTCCCAAATTGCTGTGATTACAGGCGTGAGCCACCGCACCCGGCCATCGAGTTTTCGATGTTTACTATCAGAAATGCTTTGGTCTTTATTTAGAAGTTCGGTGATATTTTTGTGACCAAGAATATGCCATAGGAACTTCACTCTTGTTTATATCAATTAACCTGTGGTAGAATTGGTTTTGCTATATGTCGTTTCACTTAAAGTCACAGTTTCCAAGAATTTATCAACGACATGAAGTGAGGACTTACTGTAGTGATATTTTACTTGGAAAATATTCTCCTCCTGTGGATTAGAGGAATATTGAGGGGAAAGGGCTAATATTTTGAAGTGATGAAGTCTTGGGCTTCAGTACCAGCATGAAAATGTGGACATTTTGAAAAAATACAGATAGGACTTCGTGACTAAGCAGATATGGAGATTAGGAAGAGAAATGAGTCAGTGATGACAGCAGGGCTTTGACTGAGCAGGACTGGGGGCGTGGTAGCACCATAGGCAATAGGGAAGTCAGAAAGGAGGAACTAGGCTTTCTGTAGGGAAGATGATAAATTTGGCTTTGGAAATGCCGATTTTGAGGCAAGAAGTTCAGTGAAAAGTTGAAGATACATATCTTCAACTATAGCTAGCTAGCTAGCTAGATAGATAGAAAGGAGCCAGGGCACAAGCAAAAAGGATGGGACTGGAGATTGTATGTGTATATATGTTTTTATCATGTAATATTTCAAATACATCAAATGTAAATCAAATAGTAATGAACTTCCATGGCCTATCACCTGACTTTAATAATGATAAACTCTTGGCCAAACTTTTTTCATCCACAGTCCTCACCCTGTATTATTCTGAAGCAAATTCTAGACATGGAGATAGGGATTTAAAAGTATGAAGCACAGAAAATATAGATTTGGGGAAAACCTCAGAGAACCTTAAAGCAAACTTTCTCATTTTACAGTTGAGCAAAGCTAAAGATTAGAGAAGTAATTAATTTGCCCTATTAAAAAAACAAAACTGGTAGAGCTGTAAACGGAATCCAGTTATTTGCAAACAGCTTTGCCAAGTGGTCTTCTTTCTGCGATGAAATGAGGAAAGTAAAGCTGATGTGCAAATTTTTCAAAGCTAAAATTTATTTGTAAGTTACTATTTGTAAACATTACAAAAATAAACACTCGTCTTATGCTTTATTTGTAATTTTGTCCTATATCATCACACGTGCAACACATTATAAAATATAAAATAGGTTCTCACACTAACAGTAGAACAAGAGAACTGTGTTTACTTAATTATCCATTGGTTGGTTTTCACACTGTGGCCCTAGAGCCTCTGAGGTCATTGTAAGTATGCCTTGGCGACAACAAAAGAGTCCTATCTGTCCGGAGTCAGTTTACTGGTGGCTGCCAGGAAAGTCACCTTGGATGACACATTACCTCTTGTACCATACCTTTGTTTATAGAGTAAACTTCATATTGATTGTGGTGAGTAGAATGTATAACAAGGCAATAAGAGATGCATTGATATTAATTCCAGAGAAGGGCACAACCCAAATAATATTCAGCTGCCAGAAGAAAATAGTGTAGTTTTACTGGAAAATATGACAGGTCGTGGATCCAGCTTAGATTTATTAAATTAATCAGTGAGTCACAGTTTAAATGTGTGGCAATGTTCTTTGTAAAGATGTTATGAAACCGAAAAAAGAAAAAAAAAAAAGAACCCACTTTGACTTGTTGAAAAAAAAAGGTGATTTAAAAAATGTGCTTGGGCCTGGGCGTGGTGGCTCACGCCTGTAATCCCAGCACTTTGGGAGGCCAAGATGGGCAGATCACCTGAGGCCTGGAGTTTGAGACCAGCCTGACCAACATGGTGAAACCTTGTCTCTACTAAAAATACAAAAATTAGGCTGGGTGTGGTGCCTCACGCCTGTAATCCCAGCACCGTGGGAGGCCAAGGTGGGTGGATCACCTGGGGTCCAGAGTTCGAGACCAGCTTGGCCAACATGGTGAAACCTCATTTCTACTAAAAATACAAAAATTAGGCTGTGTGTGGTGGCTCAGGCCTGTAATCCCAGCACTTTGGGAGGTCAAAGTGGGTGGATCACTAGGTCAAGAGACGGAGACCATCCTGGCCAACATGGTGAAACCCGGTCTCTACTAAAAATACAAAAATTAGCTGGGCATGGTGGTGTGCAGCTGTAGTCCCAGCTACTCAGGAGGCTGAGGCAGGAGAATCACTTGAACCTGGGAGGTGGAGGTTGCAGTGAGCCAAGATAACGCTGCTGCACTCCAGCCTGGACAGCAGAGTGAGACTCCATTTCAAAATAATAAAATAAAAATAAATAAAATAAAAATGTGCTTGGTATTAGAAATACTAATAGAATGGCATTAAAAGTATCTTATAAAGTGGCACTGAATATTCCAGAATCTAAAAGCCACTCCTTAAGGTGTTTGATATATAAAAGATGTTTGCTTCAATCTGGCAATAAAGCAACCAATTCAGTATTTTTATCATATAATATAGCTACTGTAAAACAAATGTCTGAGAGTGTATGTGATTAGTTTTTTTAGATAATTAAAAATTTAAACTGGTAATTCTCACAAAAATCTATTATTTAAAATTTTATAATATAGTACATTAGTGTCCTTTCTTGGAAAGGATGGTCTCTTATTCAGAGAGTAAGTCCTTCTCTCTTGTTTAGTACTACATGTTTTTTCTTTCATGAACTAATGATAGGTGGTAGCTTTTTTAAAAGAAGATCTTTAATTGGGAAAAAAATACTGGCAACACTGGGACCAAATTTTTTTAAAAGTCTAATGTTCTGGTCTGTAAAATACATAATTGAGGAAACCACTGCATTGCTGCACCCCAGACAACAGAAGAGCAGACATGTGAGACAAGGAAGTTGCCATAGGAAAGATCTTAAGGAATGAGAAGCAGAAGTCAAGATTCAGAGAGGCAGGAAGAACCAGTAACAGGAGTTTGAAAATTGTGTGGCGAGAGGGAAGTAAAGGGAAGGGCGCTGATAGCCGGCTTCTCCCCTATTGGGTATTTGACATATGCAACTGCGCTTAACTCTCATAATAAGCCTGTGAGTTAGGGGCTCTTTCCTCCACCTCTAACTCATCACCTGGCCTTAAGAAAGTGCGGGTTTCAAGAAGGTGGCCCACAATGACCGACGCAATAAAAAAGTTTAAAGTGAGAGCTGGCAGAACATGTAGTTTAAGAAGGTCAACAGAGACCACGGGAAGATCATGTATGTACAGTGGTGGGAACAGAAGCCAGACTGCCAGCAAATTAAGTAAACCAGTGGGGTTATATTATAGCTAATTTTTTTTTTTGCATTACTACAGTCTCTCAAATAATATTATTTTTGTTAAAATAATAGTTTCCTTTCCAGAACTTTGGCAGGCAGAGGCAGGAGGATCATTTGAGGCCAGGAGTTTGAGACCAGCCTGAGCAACATAGTGAGACAACGCCTGTGGTCCCAGCTACTTGGGAGGCTGAGGTGGGAGGATTGCTGGAGCCTGGGAGGTTAAGGCTGTAGTGAGCCATGATCATGCCACTGCACTCCAGTGTGGGGTGACAGGGTGAGATGCTATCTCAAAAAAACAAAACAAAACTACATATCCTGTAAATGCTGTTTTTCTGGCCATGCCACTTTTATTTATAAACAAGTAGGCCAGGCGTGGTGGCTCATGCCTGTAATCCCAGCACTTTAGGAGGCCGAGGCGGGCGGATCACAAAGTCAGAAGATTGAGACCATCCTGGCTAACACAGTGAAACCCCGTCTCTACTAAAAATACAAAAAATTAGCCGGGCGTGGTGGCAGGCACCTGTAGTTCCAGCTACTCGGGAGGCTGAGGCAAGGGAATGGCATGAACCCAGGAGGCAGAGCTTGCAGTGAGCTGAGATTGTGCCACTGCACTCCAGCCTGGGTGACAGAGCGAGACTCTGTCTCAAAACAAAAACAAAAACAAACAAAAAGCCTATTCATTGAATGAGCAGGTCAACATTCATTCAACAACACAATGACATTATTTTGATAAGTAGCCTATCTTATTTTTAAAACAGCATTAACCAAGCAGAAGGTAAAACAACTGAGAATGAAAGTAGACATTTCATATTTATCTTTCAAAAGTGGTTCTGAAAATTTCTTCCAGTTTCTATCGTTTACATTTTTCCTAATTCTCATTTATTCAACAGTAATTTTAAGTGCCAATGTGCTTGTGGAACTGTGGGGGAACCAAGTAAAACAATCACTGATCCGAGTCAGAGTCTTTGTGGAGGTTTCTGGTTCTGACAGTAGCTCTGAGGACTATCTATTTTAAAAAGAAAAAAGAAACTTCATCCAGAAAAGAAAACACTGTCTTTTATTTAATAATTCATTTTCTGATGTTTTTAATTTATAAGAATTAAGGGAAATAAATACAATATAGTTATATAAATTTTATTAAATTAAAAATATCTTAAATTTTTTAAAATTCATGTACATTTCCATTTATGCAAACCATAAAGTAATAATTTTTTGCTGACTATATACAATAAAAAAAATATTCAAGTGGCAGAGAAAATCATTTCTGAGAATTACTTTTATCATGTTTTCTGATAATATCCATAAGATTAGCTCCTGTAACCAGATCATTCTGTGTCTGTTTATCTTTCTGTTGTTCCTTTCTCTTCTGGTCATGAAGGTATGGGGAATTTAATAACTGAGGGGGAAGAATGGATCCTGTGGGCTTTACTCGTTTTGCAATATCCCAGAAGAGTCTTTTTGAATTATTATTGATGAAAGTAATCGCTGTTCCATTTTGACCTAATCTTCCTACTCTTCCAATCTGAAATAAAATGCAAAGAACATTTTCAAGATGTCCATGTAAAATCTTAGTGTCTTTTGAAAGAAAATGAATAATATTACTTAAAGTAGCATTACTGGCTGGGTGCAGTGGCTCACGCCTGTAACCCCAGCACTTTGGGAGCTGAGGCAGGTGGATCACCTGAGGTCAGGAGTTTGAGACCAGCCTGGCCAACGTGGCAAAATCCTGTCTCTACTAAAAACACAAAAATTAGCCAGGCATGGTGGCACACACCTGTAAATCCTAGCTACTTGGGAGGCTGAGGCAAAAGAATTGCTTGAACCCAGGGGGCGGAGCTTGCAATGAGCCGAGATTGTGCCACTGCACTCCAGCCTGGGTGGCAGAACAAGACTCCATCTCAAAAAAAGTAGCTTTACTAAGATTAACCTTCATCCAGACAGCATTTTTTGAATTATGCATCTCAATATATCTGTGAAATCAATTTAGTAGGCCTCCACCAGCATATTTTTAATGGAACAGACCAAACAGAAAATAAGAGAGTGATCACATAAAATAAAAGCAAGTATCATTTGTGAAACTTGTGTTTTAGTTATACCTGTATGGGTGGTGTTGGGGGTAATGACATAAAGATGTTTCTTATTGTGGGTGGGTTAAGGTCAAAAAATTCTGAAAGCCCCTGCATTAAGAGCAAGAGGACTATTTACTTCCAAGGCTACTTAAGAGGCCTTGAAATGTGAGATTTATACTAAACCATCTTTGCATAAAGTTATTTGTCTTTTTTTTTGAGGCGGAGTCTCACTCTGTTGCCTAGGCTGGAGTGCAACGGTGCAATGTCAGCTCACTGCAACCTCTGCCTCCTGGGTTCAAGCAATTCTCTGCCTCAGCCTCCCGAGTAGCTGGGATTACAGGCACCCGCCACCATATCTGGCTAATTTTTTGTATTTTTAGTAGAGATGGGGTTTCACCATCTTGACCAGGCTGGTCTTAAACTCCTGACCTTGTGATCTACCTGCCTCAGCCTCCCAAAGTGCTGGGATTACAGGCCCGGCTAGTTATTTCTCATTTTGAGAGAATTAAGTGGACACAAATTTATGGAGTATCAATAAGGCACAAAACCTACTTGTCTCCAAATAGATAATGAAAATATACTAAGAAACTCTTCAAAAGAGGGGGAAAATACACAATCATGGTCAATTTCTGCTCCTTAACTGAAATGTAAAACTTAAAGTCTATATTCAGAAATATTTAAATGAGTAGACAGTTTCTGCTAATACAGAGGGCATTTTTAACACTGTAAAAGAAACTTCTAAAAAAGTTAAGAGGGGAAGCCTCTAGGGAATGAGACAGAGGAGAAGAGAGGCAAGCAAATATTGTTTTTCAGTAACAGCTTTTATTTATACCTGACTTAATTAAATTACTGAATTGTTCCAATAAAAATAAAAATAAAAAAGTAGTTATTTCTCTATAAAAGTCCACAAAAAAACAAGTAGAAATAAAAAAATTCAAAAAGACAAAGAAAAGATTATACAAAGTAGCTTCAGGCTGGACATGGCGGCTCATGCCTATAATCCCAGCATTCTGAGAGGCTGAGGCAGGAGGATCACTTGAGGCCAGGGTTCAAGACCAGTCAGGGCAACATAGCAATACCCCATCTCTACGAAAAATAGAAAAATTAGCCAGGTGTGGTGGCATGTACTTATAGTCCCATCTTCTCAGGAGGCTGAGATGGAAGAATCGCCTGAGTCCATGCATTCAAGGTTACAGTGAGCTATGACTGTGCCACTGTACTCCAGCCTGGGTAACAGAAGGAGACCCCGTCTCTTAAAAAAACAAACAAACAAACAAACAAAAAAACTTGCAAATCATGTTTTTGGCAAGTCTTCTAGAGTATACAAAGAACTTTCACAACTCAAAAATAAAAACCCAATTGAAAAATGGACAACAAATTTGAATAGACATTTCTCCAAAGAAGTTACAAAAATGATGAATAAGTACATGACATAATGTTCAACATCATCAGTCATTAAAGAAATGCAAGTCAAAATATAAGGAGGTTTAACTTCATACCCACTAGCATATCTATAATAAAAAAGATAAGTGTTGATGAGGATGTGGGGAAACTGGAACCTTAATAAGCTGCAGGTGAGAATGTAAAATGGTGAAGCTATGTTGGAAAACAATCTGGCAGTTCCTCAAAATGCTAAACACAGAGTTACTATATGACTCAGTAATTCTATTCATAGGCATATGTCCAATAGAAATGAAAACATGTCCACACAAAAACTTGTACATGAATGTTCACAGCAGCCTGATTCATAGGAGCCAAAATGTAGAAACAACCTAAATGTCTAGCAACTAACGAACAAACAAAGGTGGTATATCTACACGATAAATTTTTTTGGCAATTTAAAAAAATGAAGTACCGATACATTCTATGATATGGATGAACCTTAAAAACATTATGCTAAGTAAAACAATCAACCCCCGTGGAATACTTAATTCCCTGATGTGCAGGTAAATGTGGTGGTACCAAAATAAATAAAAAGAGAAGTAGTACTGTATTAAGTAAAAATAAAAGCGACTGCACTGAAGGCACTAACAGCGTTTCAGTGGGTGATTCTAGTAAATGTGGCATTCAGAGGTGATGTTAAGAACACTACAGACAGGCTTTACTTGAAGAGTTTGTAAGGGAAGCCGGAGAGGGAAGACAGGTAGCAGTCAGTGAGATAATGCAGCGCTAAGAGAAGGCTCTATTTCTGCTAGAGAGAGAAGCTATTGTTACCTTTGGCAGCAAAGAAAAGGAAGAAAACTTTCAAAAGTGAAAGACTAGAACAAATAAGGATATGAAGAGGAGATGAAGACAAGATTCCTTAAAAAAATACTTTAAAGGATCAATTTTATTTTGGCCAGACATATCAACTTAAAACGATCTTTTTAAACAAAACTTTTTGATTATAAAATCTCACTGATTATATGTTCACTGAAGAAAATAAGAAAGAAACAAAAATAAACCAAAAATTTACTACTTAAAAATTTTTTAATTAACATTTTTGGTTACTTCTAGTTTTTTTTTTTTTTTAAGGCACTTTAGGCATACTTTTAAAAACAAAATTTAGTTTTTATACATACCTTTCAAAAACAAAATTTAGTTTATATACATATATATCTTAAAAGCAGGCCAGGCGTGGTGGCTCACGCCTGTAATTCCAGCACTTTGGGAGGCCAAGGCAGGAGGATCACTTGAGGTCAGGAGTTTGAGACCAGCCTAGCCAACATGGCGAAACCCCGTCTCTACTAAAAATACAAAAAAATTAGCCAGTTATGGTGGTGGGCACCTGTAATCCAAGTTACTTGGGAGGCTGAGGCACAAGGATCCCTTGAACCTGGGAGGCGCAGGTTGCAGTGAGCCGAGATCATGCCACTGCACTCCAGCTTGGGTAACAGAGTGAGACTGTCTCAAAAAAAAAAAATCTTAAAAGCAAAAATACATACAGTTTTATACACTGCTTTTTTTTGGGGGGGGAGGGGGGAATGAAGTCTCTGTCACCCAGGCTAGAGTGCAGTGGCGTGATCTCGGCTCACTGCAACCTCCTCCTGCCGAGTTCAAGCGATTTTCCTGCCTCAGCCTCCTGAGTAGTTGGGATTACAAGCGCCTGCCACCATACCAGGCTAAATTTTTTTTGTATTTTTAGTAGAGATGGGTTTTTGCCATGTTGGCCAGGTTGGTCTGTGAACCCCTGACTTCATGTGATCCATCCATTTCGAGTGATCCGCCCGCGATGGCCTTCCAAAGTGCTGGGATTACAGGTGTAAGCCACTGTCCTGGCCAATACTGCTTTCTTAAACTTGGTATCACATTGACAATGCCTTTCCCAATAAAACTCGTGAACAAAATAGTGGTAACATATAAAGCTCCTTACCTGATGGACATACTCATCCATACTTGAAGGCATATCAAAATTGACAACCAGCCTGACACTGATCAAGTCTAGGCCTCGTCCCAAGACTCCTGTGCTCACTACAACTTCATAGTCTCCTTCAAGTAATCCCTTTCCAAAAAAGCAACAAAATTTATTATTCAGAATTTATTTTGTGTGGTTTTGTGTAATTCTGATAGCTTTTCTTTTTATAATGCTTACTTCAATATTTTTATTGCAATATCTTTTCAGTAAGTAAAGGTCATAGTATACCTGAAAAATGTATGCAGCTAAAATTATCCCCAATCCCCATGGTATTTATTTTATTAATTTATTCAGGCAAACCTTTTCCAAAGGTGAATTACTGCCCTGCTCTAGTCCAAACTGACCTGATTTCAGAAATGGTAAGTTCTGAATTAGTAATCTATTTAGTATATATTCCCTAGAGAACAGGCTATTGCTCCCCAAACAAAAAGCCTGAGCAAGAGAACATTAACTTCACGGTAACCACTCGTTTGATGGTCTTGTAGTCATTAAAAGAGGATCTGTTATAAAAACCAGCTGTAATATGGTTATCTCTTGAAAATGAGGCAGAACAGATTTATAGAAAACAGAATATAGAATGTTGGGTGTCAAACCTTCAATATGTTTTTCCTTTCTATTTGCGACTTCTCCGAATGTATAGATATGCTTTTCAGCCCCGTGATTTTCTGAACGGCTTCACTCAAAAGATCTGCTCCTAGTTTGCAGTCCACAAATACTAACACTGGAGGCTTAAAGAGTTTCTTATCCTGAAAAATTAAAAACATATATTAAAAATTATTCATATAAAATAATTTACAATGGGAAGTTTTTCTGAAAGATTATCACAAGCTAGTTATCAATAGGTTTATAAATATTGTTAAGAAGGAGGCTGGGCGCGGTGGCTCACACCTGTAATCTCAGCACTTTGGGAGGCCGAGGTGGGCAAATCACAAGGTTAGGAGTTCGAGACCAGCCTGGCCAACACAGTGAAACCCCGTCTCTACTAAAAAATACAAAAAATTAGCCACGCATGGTGGCAGGTGCCTGTAACCCCAGCTACTCAGGAGGCTGAGGCAGGAGAATCACTTGAATCTGAGAGGTAGAGGTTGCAGTGAGCTGAGACCATGCCATAGCACTCCAGCCTGGGCAACAGAGTGAGACTCCATCTCAAAAAAAAAAAAAAAACCCAAACACAAAAGGAAAAGAAAGGCATATTGTTAAAATAAGTGTTTTATTTAAAATATGCACAAACAGAAGCCAGTCTATTCCCCCTCTTAATTTTCCATCACTTAATACTCCAAGAGTAATTCAAACATTTTAAGTGCGATTAATGTAGCTCTACATGCTGCTACCAAGTCAATACCAACCATATTTAACTTAATACTTTTTTTTTTTTTTTTTTTTTTTTGAGACAGAGTCTCGCTCTGTCACCCAGGCTGGAGTGCAGTGGCGCAATCTCAGCTCACTGCAAGCCCTGCGTCCCAGGTTCACACCATTCTCCTGCCTCAGCCTCCCGAGTGGCTGGGACTACAGGCCTGTGCCACCACGCCCGGCTAATTTTTTTTGTATTTTTAGTAGAGACGGGGTTTCACCATGTTAGCCAGGATGGTCTCAATTTCCTGACCTCGTGATCTGCCTGCCTCGGCCTCCCAAAGTGCTGGGATTACAGGCTTGAGCCACCGCGCCCAGCCCTTCTAAAATATTTTCAAAGGAGAACATATTCCTTAGGAATAATCTTGATATTTAAATATATTTCTATAAGGAAAAGAAAACCCAACCCTGTATCTATCCAACATGTTTTCCCAAATAGCTATTTATTTGATTCTCACAGAATTCTAGGGTAGGTAAAGCAATTTATTAGTAAATACCTATATCAAATTCCCCGAAAGTTCAATCTAAAAATCATTCTCTTAAGAGCTGTGAAAAATGCAAACACAATCCATAAAACATGGTTAACTGCTTTACTACTCACATTTAAAATTTCAAATAATTTTTTCTTTTTGGCTGGGTCTTCTACCCACAAAATAATCTGACGTACATTGGCACAGGGTAGGTTCTTTTCTCCAGTGATAATTCTCACAGGATTATGCAGAAGCTGGCTTGCTAGTTGTTCTATGCTAGTTGGAATTGTGGCTGAAACCAAAATGGTCTGACAATCATTAGGAATGTTTTCCAAAATGTCAAGCACTTGTTGTTGAAAGCCCATCTTTAACATGGTATCAGCCTAAAATAAAATTGTATTAAAGTTAGTCTTGTTTGACATTAAAACCCAGAACTATCCCCAAAAAAGACTGATATAATTAACAATATAAAAATTAAAAATTCTTAAATAGAAAACTATACCACAATGTCAAGAGAACTGGAAAAATATGTTTATACTAAATTATAAACTGTGCAACTAAATGTTTACAATGATATACAAAGATTGTTATTATTGGCATTATTAATAGTAGCAAAAAGCTATATACATTCTAAATATTCATCAGCAGGGGATTTGCTAAATTATGGTAGATCCATATGACACTATGCTGTCAAGAAAAATGATCAGAAAGCCCTTTATTAAATAATGAATGATTGCTAGGTTAAAAAAAAGCAAATTACAGAATGTTATGTGTAACAAGATACCTATTTATGATACAAAAATATTATATGTATATATACTCAAGAAACTGCTAAATTGCTAATACCAGGGAGAAGCCTGGAGGGCTTTAAGGGAGGCAATTCTACTTTTAGTTTTTTGCAAAGTTTGTTTTTTTTTTAAACCATGAACACAGATTACATTTATAATAAAATATTATTTTAAATAAAAATTAATGTTAGGTGCTGCTATGGTCTGAACTGTGGTGATCCCCCCTAAATTCATATGTTGAAATCTAACCCACAATGTACTGGTAATAAGAGGGGAAGCCTTTAGGGGGTGATTAAGTTATGAAGGCTCCACCCTTATGAATGGAAGTAGTGCCCTTCTAAAAGAGGCTGGATGGAGCTCTGTGTGAGGATACAGCAAGAGAGTGCTGGTGCCATCTTTGAAGTAGAGAGCAGGCCCTCGCCAGACACTGAATCAAGGCTAGAGCTTTGATCCCCGACTTCCCAGCTTCAAGAACTGTGGGAAAAAGTTTCTGCTGTTTATAAATTACCCAGTCTAAGGTATTTCGTTATAGCACCAGGAGTGGACTAAGACAGGGGCTTTCACTTCTATTTTTCTATACTGTTGGTTTGTTACAACCATGAATTACCAAGCAAACAAAAACATTTTTTTAAAGTTAGTGCTGCCAGCCGGGTGCGGTGGCTCACACCTGTAATCCCAGCACTTTGGGAGGCCGAAGTGGGCGGATCACGAGGTCAGGAGATCGAGACCATCCTGGCTAACACGGTGAAACCCTGTCTCTACTAAAAACACAAAAAATTAGCCAGGCATGGTGGTGGGTGCCTATAGTCCCAGCTACTCGGGAGGCTGAGGCAGGAGGATGGCGTGAACCCGGTAGGCGGAGCTTGCAGTGAGCCGAGATCGTGCCAGTGCACTCCAGCCTGGGCTATAGAGTGAGCCTCCGTCTCAAAAAAAAAAAAAAAAAAAAAGATTAAGGCTATCTTCAGTTGCAAATACAATCCAGGTGTCTATAATTTGGGAACAATGAGGTATTTAATTCTTTTTTTTTCCCCTTCTGGGCCCTGATTCAGGATAATTCTTTTAAACTATTACGGCATTGTGGGTGTTTGTTTTCAGACAGGGTCTTGCTGTCGCACAGGCTGTAGTGCAGTAGCATGATTCTAGCTTGCTGGAACCTTAAACTCCTGGGTTCAAGAGATCCTCCAGCTTCAGCCTTCTAAGTAGCTGGGACTATAGGTACAAGCCAGGGCACCCAGCTCAGCATTGTATTTTTAAGGGCCCACTAATGTGATGTCATCCATATTAAAATTTGAATATTCATTTTAATATTATTCAGTGGAAAAAAGAATTGTCACCCAGGTTGGAGTGCAGTGGTGCCATCTTGGCTTACTGTGCAACCTCCTGGGCTCAAGCCAACCTCCCACCTCAGTTTTCCAAATAGCTGGGACTACAGGCACATGCCACCACACCCATCTAATTTTGTATTTTTAGTAGAGATGGGGTTTTGCTATGTTGCCCAGGCTCCACCCCCACTTTCTAACATGTCTTTAATGTGCACAAATTATTCAACAGATGTTATTCAAAATGCAGAGTGGGCCATAAAAAGCATTTTTTTTTTTTTTTTTTTGAGACAGGGTCTTGCTCTGTCGCCAGGCTGGAGTGTGCAGGGGTGCAATCACGGCTCACTGCAACTTCTGCCTCCTGGGCTCAAGTGATCCTCCTGCCTCAGCCTCCTGAGTAGCTGGGACCACAGGTGTGACCACAGGCACGTGCCACCGTGCCCGGCTAATTTTTGGTATTTTTTTTGCAGAGACTGGGTTTCCCCATGTTGCCCAGGCTGGTCTTGAACTACTGGCCTCAAGCGATCCTCTTGCCTTGACCTCCCAAAGTGCTGGGATTACAGGCACGGGCCCCTGCACCCAGACATCTCCTCTCCTGATTTTTCTCCTCCCTCACTAGCTACTCTGAGCCTCCTTTCTCTTCTCTCAATCTCTATACATTGGGGAGCCCCATGGGCTGGGTCACAGGCTTCTTCTTTCCTCATCTGTGCTCTCTCCTCAGATAAGAGCAACAAATTCCACGGCTCTGAATACCATGCATGCATCAAAGACTCTCAAAATCATATCTCAGGCCACAACTGCTTCCCCGAACTCAAGTGGTAGAAACTATCTGCCGACTTAACATCTCCACTTGGTTCCAACAGGCCCCTCAAATTCAACACATTCAAAACAGAAGTTTCTATTTCCTTTCTGCCAAACCCACTCCTATCCCAGAACACACCCCAGGAAACAGCGCCATCAGAAACTCTTATTTCATCTGTTCTCTTTACCACTTGACACTGACTCCATTAATCATCCTGTCAACCCACTAGCACACCTCAGAGCTGGTCACTTCTCCCAACTCATACTTGCAAGACTGCTCGCAATCCTGTCACCCCCATCCCATAACCAATTCTCAAGCAACCAGATAGATTCTTCTAAAATATAAATCAGATCTTCATCCTCCTCTGCTTAAACCCTCCAATGGTTTCCCATCACACTTAGAATAAAATCCAACTTCTAACCATGACCAAAGTCTTACAAGTTCTCATCTTTGTCCACTTCTCTGACTTCATCTCCAAGCACTCTCCCCTCACTGCTCGTGACTCTGCCACACCGCCTTCCTTCTGTTCCCAAATACCTCATGCTTGCTCCCCTGTTGGCACCTGGCTGAAAGTCTTCCCTCCAGATGGATCTCCGCATGACCGGCTCCTTCTCATTCATATCTTAGCATAAATGTCATCTTCTGAGAGAGCTCTCCCTGACTACCAATCCAAGGTAACCCCCCTCCCCCCGTTGCCACTGCCATATCGCCTTGTGTACATTTATCACAGCTACACGAGACAGTTCGTGTGTCTCATCTTCCACTGTATTCTCAAAACCAACAAGTGTGAGCACATCAAAAGCCCTAATGATATATTTTGTAAATAAATGAACACTAATTCTAAGCACTGAATAAGCACCTTCCTATGTCAGGCAACTTACTAGTCAGTGTGGCCCAAACCTCTCTGAAGATAAGAATCACTGAAGGGCCGGGCGTGGTGGCTCAAGCCTGTAATCCCAGCACTTTGGGAGGCCGAGGCGGGCGGATCACGAGGTCAGGAGATCGAGACCATCCTGGCTAACACGATGAAATCCCATCTCTACTAAAAATACAAAAAATTAGCCGGGCATGGTGGTGGGTGCCTGTAGTCCCAGCTACTCGGGAGGCTGAGGCAGGAGAATGGCAGGAACCCAGGAGGCGGAGCTTGCAGTAAGCAGAGATTGCGCCACTGCACTCCAGCCTGGGGGGGGAACAAAAAGAATCGCCTGAGGGGAAAAAAAAACAAAAGGATCACCTGGAATGAGTTTGTAGAGATTCCTGGCTCCAACTCACACCTACTGAATCAGAGTATCCAAGTGAGAGGTCTGGTCTTGTCTGATGGTCACTGAGCAAGCCAGGTGACTCCTATTATTAAGGAAACTTGGGCAAACACTGTGCTAAGAAAAAATTTTAAAAATCTATGCACAGTTCAACAGAGCAGAGAGAAACAAAGGCCTAAAATCTGACAGGGGGAGTGAGGGATTTCAGAGTTACTAACAGATAAAGAAGGAAGAGCAGGTAAAAAGGATGGGAGAGAATTCCAGGCCAAAGGACAGGTATGACAGAAGACACGGAGGGTCGCAAAGCAGATCATTTCAAAGGAATTATCTGAGTTTTCACCTCTGACTATTTGCATCTTCATCCTCCTCTTGAAACAATGGTTCTCTCTTCTTCAAGGATATTATTCATTCTCAGTTCCTCTCTGTTGTCTCAAGCAGCTTTTTTACTGACTCATCTTCAGACTCCACAAGCCAGGCCCTTAGCCTTAGCCCCTGCCTCTGTTTCTGCTCATTTCTAACTTGCCTCCCTTAGAGAAACCAGATGTTTCATGGATTCCGATGCCTATTTTATTTTTTAAAATTTTATCGGCAACCTCCTGAGCCAAAAAAGGCTCAGAGGGACTCCCCAATGCCTATTTTAGATCTTCAGAATACTACCCCTTAGTTCATCATTTGCAGGTAATTCACCATGTCTAAAGCCAAACTCAAACATTACTACTTAGACCCAGATTTGCTCATTTGTCCTTTTTAAAATTAAAGGCACAACTATAATTGATGGAGTCACCTCTATCGCCTTCTTCTTCCTCTCTCATCCTCAGGCATCAGAAGACTCACAAGTGACTCCTCCGCTGCAACTCTCAGATTTGGCCTGTGACTCCTACTGCCTCCACCCTGTGACCCCTTCCCCCTGTCTGGATTGCTGGCTGCTCTTAGATTCTTTCATTTCTCCTGTACCACGCAGCAGGGTAACCTCTTAAACCACTACTCAATAATTTAGAAAGCCTCACTGACTCCCACATCAAATCCAAATTCCTCTGCCTTCCTGTGCAGGCCCTCTATAATTTGGCCCCACCCTAACAACCCAATTTTACCTCCTATTATTTCTCAGGAAGAATTCTTCAAGCTGGTGGTCTCTTCTCTGCCCCCTGCACACGTGCACTTGGACTTTCTGACTCTGCTTATGTTGGTCCCTTCACTTTGAAGAGTTGATACATCCTCTAGTTTTCTAAATCTTTTTCCATCTTTTGAAGCCCAGGTCAAATCCCATTACCTCTGAGAAGCCATTTTTTGCAGTGCTAATACATTTACTCTCTCATTTCTCCTTCTGACCTTATTTCTTCTGAAAAATTGGCATCATATACAGTCCAATTTTTTTTTTTTTGAGACGGAGTTTCACTCTTGTTGCCCAGGCTGGAGTGCAATGGCACGATCTTGGCTCACCACAACCTCCACCTCCCGGGTTCAAGCGATTCTCTTGCCTCAGCCTCCTGAGTAGCTGGGATTACAGGCACGCGCCACCACGCCCAGCTAATTTTGTATTTTTAGTAAAGATGGGGTTTCTCCATGTTGGTCAGGCTGGTCTTGCACTCCTGACCTCAGGTGATCCGCCCGCCTCGGCCTCCCAAAGTACTGGGATTACAGGCGTGAGCCAATGTGCCTGGCCATACAGTTCAATTTTTTCACTAGTATCTTCTATCAGCCATTGGCAAACTACAGCTCTGGGGACAAATTTAGACCTTTACCTGTTTTTGTAAATAATGTTCTATGGGAACCCCGTCACACCCATTCATTTTCATACCATCTACATTGGCCCCCAAAGCCTAAGATATTTACCATCTGGTCCTTTACAGAAAGTGTTTGCCAACCCCTGCCCTACATCATGTTAGTACTTTTGTATCTCCGTACACATGATAACATTCTTGCCTTTACTTCAGTATATGTATCTTTTCTCTCTAACAAGATTTCAGCACCTTGTAGGCTTGAATGCTATTCAGAACTTCTCTGAGATGCCATCCAAACTTATCCAGAATTGGTCAATTTGTACCTAAATAATACCTCTGTACTGACTGCAGTTTCAGTATATAACTGATTATGTTTACCAGCTCATTTCCCCTCTAGATCACCCAGAAACCATATTCCTTAAATGCCAAGGAGCTGGGACACAGGCTGCACATACAGGCACTCGATAAATGTTTGCTGAATGAATACTTCCCTTGTACCATAATGGTGAGCACAGCACGAAAGTGTCTCGTGAAGCCTTGTTAGTGGAAGAAAATGAAAATGCTGTAAAGAGAAGTGAGGATGAGGCCAAGTGCAGTGGCTCACGCCTGTAATCCCAACACTTTGGGAGGCCAAGGCAGGAGGATCACTTGAGCCCAGGAATTCAAGACCAGCCTGGGCAACATAGCAAGACCCCGTCTCTAAACAAATTTAAAAAACAAAGAGAGAAATGAGGATGAATGGAAACTAACCTTAAAATCCATATAAGAATTACTTCTCAGGCCGGGTGCGGTGGCTCATACCTGTAATCCTACCACTTTGGGAGGTTAAGGTGAGCAGATCACTTGAGGCCAGGAGTTAGAGACCAGCCTGGCCAACATGGTGAAACTCTGTCTCAACTAAAAATACAAAAATTAGCCAGGCTTGGTGGCACATGCCTGTAATCCCAGCTACTTGGGAGGCTGAGGCACAAGAATCACTTTGAGACCAGATGGTGGAGGTGGCAGTGAGCCAAGATCATGCCATTGTACTCCAGCCTGGGTGACAGAGGGAAACTGTCTACAAAAAAAAAAAAAAAAAAAAAAAAATTACTTCTCTAGCTCATAAGATGGGGAGAATTTAAGAACATGGGGCTTATCAACAAAGGGAAGCCCAGTCATGTTCAGGGTGACAGTATTGTCTAATGATAATCAGATTTAGCAATGTCAGTTCTACCAAATGGCCAGGCCAGAAAAATGCTGACTTAGCAGTAGCAGGACTCTTCAGTCTGTAAGACATATTTGGGCGGGTGCAGTGGCTCACATCTGTAATCCCAGCACCTTGGGAGGCCGAGACGGGCGGATCACAAGGTCAGGAGGTTGAGACCATCCTGGCTAACACAGCGAAACCCCGTCTCTACTAAAAATACAAAAAATTAGCTGGGCATGGAGGCGGGCGCCTGTAGTCCCAGCTACTCCGGAGGCTGAGGCAGGAGAATGGCGCAAACCTAGGAGGTGGAGCTTGCAGTGAGCCAAGATCACGCCACTGCACTCCAGCCTGGATGACAGAGCGAGACTCTGTCTCAAAAAAAAAAAAAAAAAAAATTAGCTGGGCATGGTGGCAGGTGCCTGTAATCCCAGCTACTAAGGAGGCTAAGGCAGGAGAATCACTTGAACGCAGGAGGTGGAGGTTGCAGTGAGCCGAGATCACACCATTGCACTCCAGCCTAGGCAACAGGAGCTAAACACTGTCTCAAAAAAAAAAAAAAAGCCATTTTCACCATCATTCTTCATCCTTGCCATAGCTCTAGAAGATTAACCAGTTTGCCTAAGCTCTCATGGGAGGTGGAGTAAATGTTCAAATCTTGGTCTTGTGGGTACTGGCTATGTGTTCTATCCTACTGCTACTTACTGGGGCCCATGGAAGGCAGGCTAAGACACTATCCTGGTCAGCACCCAGCACCACGCATTTGTGATCACTGCTGGGTAACGCCAGGCCTCTGCTCTGTCACTGCTGGTGAGACATGTGGGAAGATGCATGTGCCCTGCAGGCAGAAATGGCACATGCCCAGGGTGGGCTGGCACATGCCCAGGGTGGGCTGGCACATGCCCAGGGTGGGCTGGCACATGGTCCTATGTTCCCATGGCAGAATATCACCGAGAAACAACACTTTTACTTCATCTTATTAAGCAGGCCAAAAGTATAAAAATGCCTCTATAGTATATGTAACATAGAAAATCAGGATCACAGATGCCTATGTCCACACAGAAAAAAAAAAAAATTTAAAGGCCATCCGCTGGGCATGGTGGCTCATGCCTATAATCCCAGTACTTTGGGAGGCCAAGGCAGGAGGATCCCTTGAGCCCAGGAGTTTAAGACTAATCAGCCTGGGCAATATAGTGAGACCTATCTCTACAAAAACCAAATTAGCCAGGCATGGTGATATGTGTGCCTGTAGTCCCAGCTACTCAGGAGGCTGAGGTGGGTGGATCACTTGAGTGTGGGAGGTTGAGGCTGCAGTGAGCTGTGTTTCCGTCACTGCACTCCAGCCTGGGTGACCTAAGCAACAGAGCAAGATCCTGTCTCATTACTTGACACTGACTATTTTTGTAAACAAATAATAGTAAGCATCAAATGCTTAAAAAAAAAAACAACTTACCATTGAGAATAGAGTACATATTGAATTTGTGTTTTCTGTCAATTAGGAAAAGACAGCTCTGGTTTAATTTTAGTGTAGTACACATTATGTTAGCTTCAGTGCTACACAGGAACCTGCTGCAATGCTTTAAAAGTCCCTGAGGTTTTTTTTGAGAGAGAGAAAATGTACTGAACATACAATGAAATTATATAACTATACGTTCCATAAATTGTGTAAAATCATGTAACTGTTTTTTAAATACCACTACTTACTTCATCTACTACCACAATCTTTACACCACAGAGTTCTACAGAGCTCTGCTTTATTATATCCAGAAGTCGCCCAGGGGTTGCTATGATAACCTGAATAAAAGAGAAAAAGCAAATTAAAAAAATCAGTAATAGCCATTTTCATTCATTCATTCCATATTGATTGAGCAACTAATATGTACGAGACACTGTGTTAAGCACCCAGAATTCAGTGATGAATAAGCCAGACAGTCTCTGCTCTCATGAAACTTATAATACAAAGGAAGAAACAAAACCAGAAAGTACTCATGAGATAAATACACTAAGCCATAACTGGAGGGACCTATCCAGTCCTACCCAACACACAGGTCAAACCTAAAGGATTAGTGGGCGTGAGCAAGGTGAGGAGTGATTAAGGAGAAAAGTATCTGTGACATTCCTGAGGCTGGGAGGCCAGTGAAGTTTCTAAATGGTAAGGGATGGGGAGAATGGGGCAGGCTGAGGCAGGCACCAGGAAGGACCCTGTAGGCAGTTTGATTGCTATGGTTCTGTAAACAAGTGAAAATTCCGTAACATCTTTGGGCTTTTTATTTCACTTTTAAATTAAGAGGTTGGGCAAAGTGATTTCTAAGGTTGCTTAAGGCTCTTAATAATTTTATAACATGTTAGTGGCTAACAATGGGGGCTTTTTGTTGTTGTTGTTGATATAATCTCGCTCTGCCACCCAGCAGGGAGTGCATGGCTCACTGTAGCCTCAACTTCCCCAGCTCCAGGGGTCTTCCTGCCTCAGCCTCCCAAGTAACTAGGATTACAGGCGTGCCACCACACCTGGCTAATTTTTTGTTTTTTTGCAGACACAAGGTCTCTATGCTACCCAGGCTGGTCTCAAACTCCTGGGCTCAAGTAATCCTCCCGCCTTGGCCTCCCAAAGTGCTGGGATTACAAGTGTAAGCTACTGCATTCAGCTTATTTTTACCTTTTTTTTAAACAATAAGGAAAAATGCTTTAATACCAATCACATCTCCCCTGTGCTTCTAAGCTACTGTTGGCCAGTATTTAACTTCTATTGTATTTTGAAACCTACAGGTTGTTCATTATGATTACTGTTTCATTCAATGTTTCCTGAGATTTACCCACATGCTTACTATTTTCCTTGGCCACCATTATTTCTTCCATCCCACACCCTCCTTTCTGGCACAATCTTCTTTATCTGTAGACTACCTTAGTTTTAAAGTTCTCTTACATGGTGTACTGGTATTAACTTTCTCAGTTTTGTTTATCTGAAAAGCTTTTTATGTTGTCCTTGCTCTTGGAGGGCAACTTTGCTGAACAGAGGTTTTGGTTATTTTTTCTCAGAGGGCACCTGGGAGAGAGCTCAGGCTGGTGAGAGGGGTGGGAGTGACAGGTGGGCAAGCAGGAGCCTCCACAGAAAGGTGGCCCTGCATGGGGTGCTGCAGCCTGAGGGGCTGAGGAGAGTGCAGGGTGGAGTCTGGTGAGGAAGGCATCGCTGTGGGCGGGGCGGTGCTGATGGTGGGAGGTAGGCTACATAGAGGAGGATTGGTCAAATAAATAAACAAATACATAAATGAAAATGAGTGGCAGGTTTCTGTCAGTTACAAACATGAATGAATCCTGTTGCATTGAATTGGAAGTGGAAGTATCAACATGAACTCATAGTCTCATGGTCTCTAATAAATATAGATACAGAAAAACACACACTTAGATATACAGCTGACCCTTGAACAACATGGATTTCAACTGTGTGAGTCCACTGAAACATATCAATTTCAACCAAAGACGGACCAACAACACTCGAGTTCAGCAGGGCCAACTGCAAGATTCAAGTCTGCAAAGATTTTGGTACATACGCAGGGGATCCTGGAACCAATCCCTGGCAGACGCCCAGGGATGACTGTATTCCCTAGCTCTACCCACCGGGAGGTCCTAGAAGCAGTGATAGTCCAATAGCAATCAACGCACATAGCCCAGATCTTTCTTTTTAAATACTATCCTCTAGTAAAAGAAACCAGGGCTCCTTGGAGAAGGCATGATTCCAGGGCTGGGGCAGGGAAAGAAAAATGTAAGTATGGAACATCTTCTTTAGATAGAAAAGTAAGGAAGACTCAAAGAATGATGGAGATCTGAACAAAGGACATAGAAACCAACTTGAAGGTGCTTCCACTGGCCAGATAGAGATCAACTGGAGTATCAAAACCAATAATGATAATAGACTGTAAACCTTTGAATAACAGGAAGCTGTGAGTCCATACAGATATAAATAAATGTATAAATAAATTCAAAGTGTGGTGAAGAATGAGAAATTTATATTTCAAAGTACACCTCTAAGTACTCTCCCCAAAATATTTACTAAACTCAAAGGGGAAAAAAATAAACTTGACAATTACTTTACAGATCCTATCACTAGGAAAAGGACATACTGATACTGTGTGCAACCTAAAAGGATGCAATGAAAAAAACAAAGCATCTCTTCTGTGATATTCCTGTCAAAGACATGTAACTTGAATCTAATCAATTGAGGGATGTTCTTCAAAGTAAGTGGCTTGTAAACCTTAAAAGGGCCAAGATTATGAGGAAAAAAGGAAAGATGGAAGAGCTGTTTCAAATTGAAGGAGATGACAAAGACACAACAACTAAATGCAACGTGATTCTGAACTGGATTCTTGTGCTATAAAAAGTGATGGAACAATTATAAAAATGTGAACCGGGACTGAGGAGTAGATGATACCAATATTAATTCCTGATGTAATCTACTGTATCAACATGATACTGTTTGGATCTGTGTCCCCACCCAAATTGCATGTCAAACTGTAATCCCCAACGTTGGAGGTGGGATCTGGAGGGAGGTGATTAGATCATGTGGGCTATTTCTCATGGTTTAACACCCGTCCCCTTGGTGCTATCATCATGATAGTTCTTGTGAGATCTAGTAGTTTAAAAGTGTGTAGCACCTCCCCACTCTCTTTCTTCCTCCTGCTCTGGCCGCATGAAGCTCCTCGCACCCCCTCTGCCTTCTGCCATGATTGGAAGCTTCCTGAGGCCTCCTTAGAGGCAGAAGCCACTATGCTTCCTGTACAGCCTGCAGAACCATAAGCCAATTAAAGTTCTTTTCTTTATAAATTAGTCCCAGGTATTTCTTTATAGCAGTGCAAGCATGGACTAATACACAATGTTAACTTCCTGATTCCGTAATTGTATTACGGTTATGTAAGATAATGTCCTTGCTTGTAGCAATCATACTGTAAAGTATATGGGGGTGATAGGGCATCAAGTCAGCAAGCTACTTCCAAAAGGCTTGGGAGGAAAAAAAAGTTCCATCTACTGTACTTACCACCTCTCTTTAAGTTTGAGATTTTTTTTTAAAAAATGTGTGCTTTGGGAGGCCGAGGCAGGTGGATCACCTGAGCTCAGGAGTTCGAGACCAGCCTGGCCAACGTGGTGAAACCCCATCTCTACTAAAAATACAAAAACTTAGCTGGGCATGGTGGTGGGCGCCTGTAGTCCCAGCTATTCTGGAGGCTGAGGCAGAAGAATCGCTTGAACCTGGGAGACGGAGGTTGCAGTGAGCAGAGGTTGCACCACTGCACTCCAGCCTGGGCAACTAGAGACTAACACCAATACATTAACATATATTTTTTTAAGAATTGGAATGCAAGCTTAGTTTAAAAGCTGTTAGAAGTTTGCAGCTACTTATGCGTTTGAATTATAATGTTATCCATTCTTTGCAATGAAAATAAATTTAAGGCAGAGGTTGATATGAGACTGCAGTTAAACTCCATTAACCCAACTTCAAATTTGATGCCCATCAAAAATACTTGTATTGTTTACTTTATAAATATATATTGCTGAACTTCTAATTTGGCATTAATATCACCTTTGTCTGTTTTATATACTGGAGGTCCACCTTAAAAAATCACTGATCCAATATCCCATTAATTATCAACCTGTAATTTCTTAAAACAACATTTTACAGGCTTTAAATCTGTCAGATAAATCTGATTTGACCTTCAAAAGATTCCAACATGAAAGGCTGATATTCACCCATAGAAGCTGTCGAATACTGCAGGAGCTTCATCCCAGCTGGTACTGCTGCCCCAGCCCCAAGTGCCCTTCCCCAACTCCCTGCCAACCCAGCTCATCCCCTGGGTCGCCAGGGCTGCCCTACCACCCCAGTTAACTAAACAGTTAATGCCCAGAACACCAAGGGGCCCCGAGGACCCAGCTCCTGCACCAAAGCTGCAGTCTATTTTGATTGGTCAGCATCTGTCCCAAACCTTCCATTAAACATTTTTATTTTAAAGGCAGGTATCTTCAGCCACCCATTCAAACTCAAGAAAACTGAAGCCCACAGAAGTGAAGTAACTTATCTATGGCCATACAGCTACCAAGTTTCAAAGCTAGAATCAGACCACATTGCTTTTACATACTTTTACATACCAGAAAATACAGACTATGCATAACAGCATGGCTAAGGAAGGAGGAAAGACAGGTAAATTAAGGATCAATTTTGGCAACTATTATTTATTAGCTATAGATCCTTAGATAAACCCCACCTTTCTGAGATTCAACTTCTCAACTATAAAAGATGGACTAAGGATTATGCCAACCCACCTTCAGAAGTAAATGTGATGCTTAAATGAGATAATGCATGTCAGAACATTCAACAGCCTTTGGCATATAACGGGCACTCAATAAATTGTGCTTCTTTCCCTTCCTATATAAAACAAACTAAAAAAAAAAAAAAACCTAAGGCTTACTTGGTAAGAATTTAAAGGCTCTCTAAAATCATACTTTTAAAAGTTCTTCAAGAGGAAAAAAAACACTAGTTCCTGTACTGCTTACAAAACTTTTCAAAGACATTGTATCAAATCAGTGCTTACCTTAACATGTTGTTGCAGACGATAAAGCTGTGGGGGTAAGGGTAAACCCCCTACAAGAAGCACAGTTTTCATGCGTGGCAGGCCACTCATCAATTCTTTAGCTTGTCTCTCTATCTGAATGGCTAACTCTCTGGTTGGTGTAAGAATGAGCGCAGATGGAGTTTTGCTCTGCAAAGATGTGGAAAAACAAGTTTAAAAACACCAGCAATTAATTCCCGCTGATATGAACTAAATCTTCACAAGGATTCCAGGAACATGGCCCCTTTAAAGTGTTCCCAACTGGGTATGAGTCCTCCTGCCTTCTGCTTACTGCAGACTTTTTTCCTCCAAAACCATCATAAATTAAACCCATTTCTTACATAACACAGAATACAATGAAAGATCAAAATGGGGCTGGGGAGAGGTGTCCACAGTAACCAAGGTGAGAAAACTGAAGATTTGCTCCTAGTTTATTGGACCCTGTAATCTACAGTCATCCTCCCCTGAAGAGAGAACCCAGTAGTCACCATGCAGATCTGGTCAAAGCTGGCATGCTACCCTTGGTCTTTCCCTCTTAGCTCTCTTGCGGATTCACTTCTTTCTTTGTCCATATAACTTACATATATACCCATATCCTATTTCGGGCTTTATGGCTCTATTTTGGTCTTCCAGCATGTGTCACCAATATTTTAAAACAATCTAGCACTTTTTTTTCTCACACTATCTTCTACTACTCTTTAGTTTTCCAATTTTTTCTCCTTTATCTTTCCTCTCTTTGCCCACTTTTTTTTTTTTTTTTTTTTGAAACGGAATTTCACTCTTATTGCCCAAGCTGGAGTGCAATGGCACAATCTCGGCTCACTGCAATCTCTGCCTCCCAGTTCAATCAATTCTCCTGCCTCAGCCTCCCGAGTAGCTGGGATTACAGGCATGCGCCATCATGACCGGCTAATTTTGTATTTTTAGTAGAGATGGGGTTTCTCTGTGTTGACCAGGCCGGTCTTGAACTCTAGATCTCAGGTGATCTGCCCACCTTGCCCTCCCAAAGTGCTGGGATTACAGGCGTGAGCCACTGTGCCCCGCCTTGCCCACATTTTTTACTCACTTCCCTTCCTGCCATACTTCATACTTCACAAGTTCATCAGTACTTGGGAAATAGTAATTACTCAAAATGTTTGTTAAACTATTTGTGAAAGTGCTCTATACACTATAAACTAACAAGTAAGGTACGGCAGTGATTATTTTAAGATGAACCATAGATCACATTTAAGAGTATATTTTGAGACTAGGTGCGGTGGCTCATGCCTGCAATCCCAGCACTGTGTGAAGCTGAGGCGGTTGGATCACCTAAGGTCAGGAGTTCGAGACCAGCCTGACCAATAAGGAGAAACACTGTCTCTACTAAAAATACAAAATTAGCCAGGCATGGTGGCGTATGCCTATAATCCCAGCTACTCAGGATGAGGCAGGAGAATCACTTGAACCTGAACCTGGGAGACGGATCACTTGAACCTGAGAGGCAGAGGTTGCAGTGAGCCGAGATTGTGCCGTCGCAGTGAGCCAAGATTGTGCCATTGCACTCCAGCCTGGGCAACAAGAGCGAAACTCGGTCTCAAAAAAAAAAAAAGAGAAGAAAAAAAAGAGTATATTTTGAAACTCTATGTGTTCCAACTTCAGTATAAATCAGTTTCTTCAAAACACAAAATCCAAGGAGACAAAACTGACACACAAACTGAAGCTTGTCTGGTCAGCTGGATCTTTTCCCCCTCAAACCCAAAGCTCATTCTGTTAATAGAAAAACTGTTAAAAAGAAAATATTTTGTAAGGAAGCAAGTTTTTAGATCCTCAATAAAGAGATCTCTGGTTCAATATAATACAAGAAAAATTCCCTGAAATTATGTTTTCATACAAACTACTATCAGAAGCAAAATCACTACAGGCACTAGTGACTAAAATTCCAAATATTTAGTTTTAGTCTGCAATTTTAATATAGTTAAAAATGAAACTTGGTAAATACCTCACTTGTTTCCAAGAATAATACATGTGAACTCTATTATTAACACTTACCTCGAATAAAGCTCGCATGATAACAGGAAGAAGAAAAGCAGCTGTTTTTCCTGAGCCAGTATCTGCACTGGCCAGAATGTCTCTTCCCAGAAGTCCCACAGGAATCATCTGCATTTGAATGGGGGTTGGCACCTCATAGCCTGATTTCTTCAAGTTGTGATTTAAGACCTCAGGGAGACTACAGTGTTCAAAGTCAATAATGGGCCTAGTGACTTCTTGCCCTTGAACTAAAATTCCCAGCTGCTGTTTAAGATTTTCAATCTGGTCTTCCTGAAGGTTCAAAATAAAGGGGTGCTCTTTGTAGACATAGGAAGCATTCAGTGGAGACTCTGGCTCAGAATCAGCCTTCTGTGGATTGCTGAGTTTTGATTTCTCTTCCTTTTCCTTAACTTGTAGAAGATGTTTCGCTTTACACTCCAAACTACACACATCTTCATCTGTCTTATCACAGATATACTCTCCATAACGACCACAGACAACACAGACGGGTTCCCCCGGTTCTGCCCAGCGCTGTGTTTTGGAAAATGACTTAACCGGCTCTTCAGAAGGATGGCTGTCCTTCGCACCCTGCTCGGGACTTACTGAATGAACCTCTGCCAACTGGCCACCTGGGCTGGGGAAAGGGCATGATTCGCTGATGTGCCTGTCTGTTGTGGCTGCTTCTGTAGCTACAGCATCAACGGGAACATCTCTGCTTTTGTCCAACTGAAGGTCTTCTGGGTCTGGTTTACTTATCTTAGCCACACAACTTTTGCCATCATCATTAGCATTCCTCTTGATTTTTAGAGATCTTGGAACAAACATCCTTCAATATTCTGTTAAGGAAATTATATAATGAGATTTATTGTACCATTAATAAAGTTCACATATAAAGTACCATATGATTAAGGACTAGGTGCAGTGGCTCACCCCTGTAATCCCAGCACTTTGGGAGGCCGAGGCAGGCAGATCACTTGAGGTCAGGAGTTTGAGACCAGCCTGGCCAACATGCTGAAACCCCATCTCTCCAAAAAATACAAAAATTAACCTGGGCATGGTGGCATGTGCCTGTAATCCCACCTATTCGGGAGGCTGAGGCAGGAGAATCACTTGAACCCAGGAGGCAGAGATTGCAGTGAGCCGAGATCGTGCCACTGCTCTCCAGCCTGGGTGACAGTGAGATTCTGTCTCAAAAAAATTTTTAAAAAGGCCAGGCATGGTGGCTCACACCTGTAATCCCAGCACTTTGGGAGGCCGAGGCGGGCAGATCACGAGGTCAGGAGTTTGAGACCAGTCTGGCCAATATGGTGAAACCCCTGTCTCTACTAATAATACAAAAATTAGCTAGGCATGGTGGCGCACACCTGTATTCCCAGCTACTGGGGAGGCTGAGGGAGAAGAATCTCTTGAACCCAGGAGGCGGAGGTTGCGGTGAGCCTAAGACCTCACCGTTGCACTCCAACCTGGGCAACACAGTGAGTGTCCTGGGGTTATGCCTGAAAGGAATAGTGAGGACATCATGACACTCTTTATATCAAGCTTTCCTTCCATTCACCAGCTTCCACTGATGAAGAGATGGAGTCCTCTTCCTCACACATAGCAGTGTTGTAACAATGCACACTGCTCAACATAGCCTTGTACACACGGTCTATTTCCATTTACTGATTATTTGCACTTTGAAGTATCAGATATTACAGAAATTCTGGGGTAAATCCTTCTATTATAGCATCAAAAAAGAAAACAGGAGAAATACTTAACAATTAGAATCTTTAAAATCAAAGCCACAAATCATAGAGAAAATGCTATTTTCATAAGTAACACTTAGTGTTTATTATATGCCAAGCACAGTGCTTCACCTAATCTTCACAACAACCATGTAAAGCAGTTAGCATTGCCTAATATATATATACAGATATTTTTTCATTATGCTATACTATGTATATTACATACAGTAATATACAGAAGACTAATATACATAGTATAGCATAATGAAAAAATAATATAGTAATATACATAACAGCATAATGAAAAAACGTGTGTGTGTGTATAAAACACATTATATACACTCAGAAGAAACTTAGCCACTTAGAAATTAAGTGGTTTGGGTTGGGTGCGGTGGCTCACGCCTGTAATCCTAGCACTTTGGGAGGCCGAGGCGGGCGGATCACGAGGTCAGGAAATCGAGACCATCCTGGCTAACACGGTGAAACCCCGTCTCTATTAAAACAAAACAAAACAAAAAAAATTAGCCGGGCGTTGGCGGCAGGCGCCTGTAGTCCTAGCTACTCGGGAGGCTGAGGCAGGAGAATGGCGTGAACCCGGGAAGCGGAGCTTGCAGTGAGCCGAGATCGCACCACTGCACTCCAGCCTGGGCAACAGAGCAAGACTCCGTCTCAAAAAAAAAAAAAAAAGAAAAAGAAATTAAGTGGTTTGTCCAAGCTCACACAATTCTTAAGTGTTACAACCCTGGCACTGTGGATCCAGAGCACAAGCTCTCAACCATTTGAGGACTAAGCTCTAATTTTTTATCTTACCCAAATTCCTTTCTAAGGGGTCTGGAGAGTCATGCCCTACAAACCATAAATTCTCATCAGATGGGTTTTATTTAACCCTGTATATCGTGACTTACTTTCCAATCTGACTCTGGCATAACAAGGAAGAAAATAAAAATGTTTTACCCCAAAATATATTTCCTCGTCGTACCTTAAAACTCCCCTGCAAAGTCTCTTGCAGGAAAAATCTGCATTTGGTGAGAATTCCCATCTCCCTTTGTTTTCCTTCCTTCCTTCCCAGATCCAGGAGATAATCAACTAAGAGCCAGGCACCCTTTTAAGTCCAATATAAAACAATTTACAACCTGCTCTCTCTAAAGTCTATCTAAGAGCTTCCTCTGCACAATAAAACTTGGTCTCCACAATCCTTTATCTCTAGCCTGAACATTCCTTTTTATCGATCCCAGGTCTTTAGACAACCTCAACCAGATAACGTTTACATTTACCGATTGAGTTGTCCCGCCTTTCTAAACCAAACCAATGTATTTCTTAAATGTATTTGACGTCTCACGCCTTCCTAAAATAGATAAAACCAAGCTGTACCCCAACTTCCTTGGGCACATGTTCTCAGGACCTCCTGAGGACTGTCACTGGCCATGGTCACTTGAATCTGGCTCAAAATAAATCTCTTCAAATATTTTTCAGAGTTTGATTCTTTTCATCAACCCATATCTATACCTTTTTACACCAAAAACATGTCTTTGCAAAATTACAGTTATTGGGAATAAGGCTTTTAACCTAATCTGGGGACTATCAAATATACTAATATTTTTCTTAAAAAAATTCTTTGTTTAAACTGCCAGATTCCAACTTCCAGAAAAATTCCAACAGAAATGCAACCGAGGGTCTAGAATTACTATCCTACATCTCCGAAAATGTACATGGGGTGGCGGGAGGGGCAGGGACGGCTCTGTGTGAGCAGGAAAAAGCTTGGAACTCAAAGTCTTCCAATGGCGAAAGGGAACGTGCTCTTGCTGGGCGGGAAGGCGGGCGGCGGGCGGCGGGCGGCGGCGCGGCCTCCAATTCTCGCCAACGCGCCCCGCACCCCCGTGCACTGGCGGGCCCTCCCCTCGGGCGTTGCCTCCCACCCACGCCCGGCGGCACCGCACCCCGAGGCGCTTCACGTCACGGAGCTGCTAAGAGACGGGCGGGGCTCCAGTTCCGGGTAGAGGCCTGGGACACCGGGAACTGTAAGCATGGGAGCAGGGCCGCGCAGGGGCACCCGTTCTGCCGCCGCGGCCTAGCGCCCCAGGTCCCGGAGGAGGGGCACCAGGGCGGCCAGGCGCCCGAGCTTCCGGGGCACGCTCACCCGCGCAGGACTGAGGCCGCGTCCGCTCCCGCTCCCGCTTGGGGCCGTCTCCCCCTTCCAGGCTCCAGGCCAGGCTTCCGCCCGACAAGCCCTGACCCACTCGTCAGGACTGCGGCCCGGGATTGGTGGTGCGAAGCGGAGCGCAGAATCCACTTCTCCGGGTTTTGGGAGGGGGGGGCCGTAGCCCGCTTTCTGGGCGGCGGGGAGGCGGGGCCACCGCGGGGGCGGAGCTCGGCTGGGAGCCGGCAGTGGCTTGGGAGGGAGGGAGGGAGGAGGAGAGGGGCGGGAAGGCTCCTCGTGTTTTCCACGCCCCCGCCCAGCTCTGGGCTGGTGGTAAATCTCGGAACTGGTCCGGGCTGGGCGAGTTCTGGACGGAGGGGCACGTTTGGGAATCCTCTTGGAAGAATTTACGTAATCGAATGGGCTGGGACTGGTGGAAAAGAGTTGGACCGTCCGGAAAGAAGCAGGAGGGCGGCGCGGAGGCCTGGCATCCTTAGAAAGTGGGAAGTGTGAGTGTAAAAGGGAGGGGCACTTCTGCCCGTTGGGCCCAAAAACCTTTTTCTGGCTTTAGCTAGTAGAGCCACTCAAAATTTAAATGGAGTCAGCTTGATGTGGCATGTTCGATATGCTGGATAATATTTCCTGCACCACCGCACCCCTCCCCCCACCCCAACACCAACAAGAAAATAACACAAGTCACGGTTCTTGTTCCTTGTGGGCTGACATTTCCCTGTTTTGCCAACCTCTGGAGCCACGTGTCCCAAGCAGCTTGTAGTTGAGAAGGAGAGGAAGGAGGGAAGCCAGCTTACATTCAGGTGCCTTAAGTATTTAAAAATATTTTCAGTGTAATATTCGATGCATTCAAAAGAGCATATTTACCAAATATGTAAAATTTAAAGTATACTAATGAAACTATCACTCCACCACGTTATCAGTATTTAGCATGTACCCATGCATCTCCAGGATTCTACTTCTGGCCTCTAAGCTCACCACCACTATCTTCAGTTTTGTCCCTCTTTGCCATTTTTAGTGGTTTTATCATATTTGGATGCATTCCTGTGTATTGGTGTATTTTTCTTCTTTTTGAGCTTTATAAAAATACATATAGCCTGGAATTCGCTTTTTATCACTCAACATTTGTTTTCTTGGTTCATCCAAGTTGTTATGTGTAGTAACAGAACATTTATTTCTTACTGCCTAGTCAAAAGGAAGTTTTCTCCTGTCAGGAATGTATTCAATACTGTAGCGGATAGGATTATAAATGCACTTTAAGTATTTTCTTTATTGATGGGAACCATACAGACTAAATGTATCAGACTTCCCAAGTTTGTAGGTCACATACCTATAACAGAACTCTTTTCCTGGGTTTTGTGACATTTCTAATTGTTGTAATTTCTTTTGCCATTATAAAAATTAGTCACTTTTGAACCTAATTTGTATTCATCATTCTGAATCTCTTTCTTTAAAAGCCTCCTCTTTTCCAATTATATAAGCTCATACCCCACAAAACCTGAATCTGCCCCTAGTAATTACTAATAAGGCTAGTAGGAGCATTCTTGTTCACCTTCTGTGCATGCGCTGGACTCTAATTTGAACCTAGGATTAGCACTACGGCATCAGAGGCTATGGAGGCTGTTCAGCTTTCAAAGATAAAGCAGAAATGTTTTCAAAGTGGTTGTACCAATCTATACTGCCACCAGTACCGACCACAATTCTCTCTAAATCCTCGTTATTTTCACACTTCTTACTTTTTGCTAGTCTACCCAGAATAAATACCATGTTTTTGTCTTAATTTGCATTCCGTAATTACTGATAAGGTTGAGCACTTTGAAATATGTTATTCATTCATGTTTTCTGTTCCCCTTCTAAGGGTGTGTGTGTGTGTACATATATAAATGTATATATAATGTATATATGTATATATAATGAAACATTCTTTTGTTAATTGTATGTGTTGCAGATATCTTCTCCCTGTTTATAGTGTGTTTTCAAATAAAAAAATTTTTTGACTTATTTTGAAAAAATCAACCTTATCAAAAAGTTTCAGAATTAATGAACTCCTGTATACCCTTCACATAAGTTCACAGTTTGCTATATTTGCTATATTAGTGTGTAGGAGAGATTATATATATAAAATATGTATACTATAGATATGTATTTTTTTCTGAACCATTTAGGAGTAAGTTGTAGCATGTGTCTCCGAAGACAATGATATTCTCTTTTATACTCACAGAAAAATGTTCCAGTTGAGGTCGTTTGTTTTTTGAGACAAGGTCTCACTCTGTTACCCAGGCTGGAGTGCAGTGGTGCGATCTCGGCTCGTTGCAACCACCTCCCGGGCTCAAGTGAGGCTCCCACCTCAGCATCCCGAGTAGCTAGGACTACAGGCACACCCCACCATGCCTGGAATTTTTTTGTTGTTAGAGATAGGGTTTTGCCATGTTGCCCACGGTGGTCTCCAACTGCTAGGCTCAAGCTATCCACCTGCCTTGGCCTCCGAAAGTGCTGGGATTACAGGTATGAGCCACTGGGCCTGGCTCAAATTTAGGTAGTTTAACATTGATGAAGTACGAGTAGCTAACATGCAGTCCTTATCGAGTAGCTAACATGCAGTCCTTATTGAAAATTTACTAGTTGTTCCATTAAGGTGTTTTAGAGCTATTTTTTCCCCCTAATCCAGGATTCAGTCCAAGATCTTTTCATTTTCTTTGTGAAGTGTTTTTTTTTCTGTTTTTTTTTTCTGTTTTTTTTTTTTTTTTTGAGACGGAGTCTCGCTCTGCCCAGGCTGGAGTGCAGTGGGGCGATCTCGGCTCACTGGAAGCTCCGCCTCCCGGGTTCACGCCATTCTCCTGCCTCAGCCTCCTGCGTAGCTGGGAGTACAGGCGCCCGCCACCACGCCCAGCTAATTTTTTTATATTTTTTAGTAGCGAAGGGGCTTCACTGTGTTAGCCAGGATGGTCTCGATTTCCTGACTTCGTGATCCGCCCGCCTCGGCCTCCCAAAGTGCTGGGATTACAGGCGTGAGCCACCGCGCCCGGCCTTTTTTTTTTTTTTTTTTTTTTTTTAAAGAGACAGGGTCTTCCCTCTGTCACTCAGGCTGGAGTGCAGTAGCCCGATAATGCTCTATGGCTAGTCTATGGCCAATTTTCATATATTTTTAGAACCGGAGAAGAATGTTTATGCACCATTAGATAGATACATGATACTTGCAAATAAATCAAGCTTGGTATTTCAGATATTCTATATCTTTACTAATGTTCATGTTCAGATTTCCCCATCAGTATTTCCCCGTATTTCTCTTACCCGTTAGTAGATAAAATAGATCAAGCAATCAGTCTCCCATTATAAAGGTAGATGTGTTCATTTTTCTCAGTAGTCCAGCAATTTTAGTTTTGTGTATTTTGGGGGACATTTTATTTTAGAATCAATATTTGTAAAGCAATTTAAGCATTAATGTGTCATGGAATCTTAGGTTTGAATGCATTCATCAGAGTCCAATCACCACCCCTTGCTACTCTCCATACCCTTGTAGGAGGAATTATTTTATAGCACCCTGCTACAGGACCAACCGGCTTGTTGAATGCTTTTAGAGACAGGGCGCTTCCCACCTTACAGGGCAGTCCAGTTCTTCACTGGAGAGCTCCATGATTATACTTACTATTTAATTAGACTCTCTATGGATAGGCATTGTGCAAAGCATTTTAGAAACATTGTCATATTTAATTCTTACTGTAATCTTATAAAGTAGGCATTTTATCCCCATCGTACTAATGAAGAAACAGGTTTAGGTAATTAAGCATCTTGCCCAAGGTCACACAGCTAGGTAGTGGCACAGCAGGACTTGAAGCCCAGGTCTGTCTCCTAAATCCACTAGACTACACTGCCTTCAAGCTTTTCTTTATGTAAGTATAAAACCATATCCCTTTAACTTTCAATCAGGAAACCTGGTTCCAAAACCATTTTTAGTGTTCCTAAACTTCCCAATCTGTTGGAAACCTTAGACATAACTCACACTCATGTGTTCCATTACTGTGCCCAACTTTCCTTAGTTTTCTTATGGAAGCTTTAGACCTTTGCTATATGTTTGTATTCTTATTGTTACTTTTGGAAAAGTAGCCAATCTTGATGAGCAGGATGATTCATTCTGAATGAATGAATGAATGAAGCCTAGTGAGTTGCAACTCATTTCTACATTTGAGTTAGGATGCTGGATGAAACCTAATTTTTAACATCAAGTTCTTCACCTTTCAAGGTTAATAAGTCAAACCTCAGAGCCACTCAGGTCTCACTTGTGGCTCTTTCCCACTGTGTTCTTTAATCAAAAAGCTCAGAATCAGGTTTCCTCTTAGGTCTCACCAGAGCACAGTATAATTAATCTAAACTCCCATTTCTGTTTTCTTCACAAAAGATCTTCACGGAGATGGTTTTATGATGGTCTTTTAATTGTGGGGCCACAGAAAACATTATTTATAGTAGGTCACATGGAAATCACAGATGGCGTTACTAATTCAATTTTAATATGCTTTATGGCAGGGAGGGATGGGAAAGTATACAAAGGTGACTGAATTAGACAAGAGTTGTGGAATGCATACATCCTACATAACCATTCTAAGAGTTTGCCTTAAGCTGTGTCTTAGAACAGGAAATGCTGCAATAATGTGAGCTGACCTGTATGTTATTCTCATGTGCTGTTGAAACATGTATAGAAATAATAATGCCTAGCATTCTTTCATCTCGGGAAACTTCAGTCTCACACGTATTAGTTTATAGCTACTCCTTACTCTTTAATATGTGAGGCTTGGAAAGCACGTATAAATTTTGATCAAGGTGGAGACAGGAAAGCACAGTTTAATAGTATTTAACTGCCATTGATTTTTTTTTCCACTTGTATCATCACAATGAATCAGATCAGAACTTGGACCTCAGTACTTTTTCTGCCTTTGGCATCTTTTCCTGATAAGTAGTATGACCAAGTATTCAAATTCTAAGAATTGAACTATTTACTCATTCAACAGATTTATGACATTTGCCATGTGCCTAGAACTGGGAATATAATGATGAAATAGGAAGTCATAGTCTCTGCCCTCACCAAGCTTCCAGCAGGCAGGTGGAGGAGGGAGACAGACAATTCCATAGTAAGTGCGGATAAGGGAATTACAGGGTTTCATAGGAATGTAAGGATGGGTACATAAGCCAGACCTGCTGAATCAGGGAAAGCTTCCCAGAGGAAATGGCATCTAAACTGAGATCTAAAAGCTGAAGAGGAATTGGGACAATTAAAATAGGAAAAAGAAGAGGAAGGAAAGGCCCAAAGTGAGATATAGCACATCCAAGGAACTGAAATAAGTTAGATATTAGTCTTCTTAGATCAAGTTATACTGCAGCAACAAATGACCCCAAAATGTCAGTAGCATTTAACAGCGAAGATTTATTTCTTTATGCTGCAATATGGAGAAATGATAGTGGGGGATGCTAAAATATGGAGAGAAGATTGTAGAGGGTAAAACCGAGGTAGGAACCTGAGGCAATAGTTCAGCCTGAAGAGGAGGGTGGCCTGAACTTTAGGGTAGCCTGAAGTAGTGGCAGTGGAGAAAAAGAGAGGTAGACAGAATCAAGAGATAAAGAGAAAGTTAGGTCAATAGTTCTTCTTGATAGATAGGACGTGGAGGGTGAAGGAGATAGAGTCATGGTTGACACTGAAGTTCAATACGCACTACATAGCTTTATAGTAACCACAAAACATGATGATGAAAACTTTTATAGAGAGGAATTTAATACTTATGATAACATGATAAACATTTTAATGTAATAATTTTAGAAATGTCATCCTACTAATCTCATATACATCATAGAGTTTGTGATCTCAGTGATCAATATTATTTTTTCTGCTCAAACTCCTGGTACAGATACATTCACAGAAGTACGTAATTCTTGTCAGCAAAGCTTCTGGGATGACAACTTAGGAGATGCCGAATTAAAATGAGGTCTATTTTACCACTCTACATTCATCCTAAAACTTGAACTTAGAAAGATGTCATTGAATGTTTAGAAAAATAGACCACTGCTGAGCTATAAAATCTACCTTTGTAAACTTTAGCAAAGGAAGGCTCAGGCAGGTTTCACTAGATTCAATATTGCAAGGCTGTCATACTCTGAGGACATCATATATGAGCTGTGACCATTAGCATACTTAGAAACCTGCTGCCAATATGACCAGGCGTGGTGGCTCATGCCTGTAATCCAAGCACTTTGGGAGGCCAAGGCGGGTGGATCATCTGAGGTCAGGAGTTCGAGACCAGCCTGGCCAACATGGTGAAACCCCATCTCTACTAAAAAATACAAAAATTAGCTGGTCGTGGTGGCAGGCACCTTAATCCCAGCTACTTGGGAGGCAGAGGCAGGAGAATCGTTTGAACCCAGGAGGCGGAAGTTGCAGTGAGCCAAGATAAAGCCATTGCACTCAAACATGGGGGACAAGAGCGAGACTTCTCTCAAAAAAAAAAAAAAAAGAAAAAGAAACCTGCTGCCAATACGCGTTAATTTTCCAGAGGAAAAAGTGTTGTGCTGGATTCTCCCTTTCAAGATTAGGCATGTTCATGGGACATTAAACTTTCAAAAAATGAAGAGAAGAGCATCTTAGGTTTTCCCAAGGCAACTCTAAATTTCTCAGCAGGGGACAAATCAAGAGCACCAATTTCGATATTCTTTTATCTGGTAACAACCTCCTTTTCTTCCAGCTTTACTTTGTTCAACTTCTCCCGTCATGATCATTTTCAACCACACTGGGACCATTAGTCTATTAATTTCTCTCCCAACATGTCTGTCATCTTCTGTCTTCCTTTTGCATCTTATCCCACTTATATTGTGTACTTTCAGGATTTCTTTCAGCACTGCAACGAGCCTTAGATATTTTACTGAAATCAGAAATGTTCCAGCACTGCACAGATGGCTGTACTGATTAAGAGTGTTGTTTTGTAACCATGGGCTAAGGAGTTGATCCTCTGGCATCTTCCAAAGGTGACCTATGAGTGTGCGTGGTTTTTTTTTTTTTTCCTTAATCACTATGGACTCAAGGATTTTTTTTTTCTTTTTTTGAGACAGAGTCTCACTCTGTCACCCAGGCTGGAGTGCAATGGCACGATCTCGGCCCACTGCAGCCTCTGCCTCCCGGGTTCAAGCGGTTCTCCCCCCTCAGCCTCCTGAGTAGCTGGGATTACAGGCATCTGCCATCATGCCCAGCTAATTTTTGTATTTTTATAGAGATGGAGTTTCAGCATGTTGGCCAGGCTGGTCTTGAACTCCTGACCTCAGGTGATTCGCCCGTCTCAGCCTCCCAAATTGCTGGAATTACAGACATGAGCCACCGCGCCTGGCAGACTCAAGGATTTATTTTATTTAATTTATTTTTTGAGACGGGATCTTGCTCCATTGTCCAGCTGGAGTGCCGTGGCATGACTTAGGGTCACTGCAGCCTTGACCTCCCTGACTCAAGCGATCCTCCTGAGTAGCTGGGACTATAGGCACAGTACCATGCCCAGCTAATTTTTAAAAAAATTTTTTGTGGAGATGTGTTTCTCACTATGTTGCCCAGGCTGGTCTCCATCTCCTAGACTCAAGTGATCTTCCTGCCTATGCCTCTCGAAGTGCTGAGATTACAGGTGTGAGTTACTGTGTGAGGCCAGACTCAAGAATGTTTAACATATTTGATGCATTTCAGTTCATTGCACTTACTACTCTTTGTGAAGCTTAAATTGTCCCATCTTTGACAGTGGGAACCTCTTCAAGGTGGCTTTAGGGTCTTTTTGACACATAAAACCCAGTAGTCTTTGAAAGTTTCCTTGCTTTCTGGTGTGATGGAGCTTGTTCCCAGCTCATCTTACTTTTTTTTTTTTTTTTTTGAGTTGGAGTCTCGCTCTGTCGCCCAGGCTGGAGTGCAGTGGTGGGATCTTGGCTCGTTGCAACCTCCACTTCCCAGGTTGAAGCGATTCTCCTGCCTCAGCCTCCTGAGTAGCTGGGACTACAGGCACATGCCACCACGCCCGGCTAATTTTTGTATTTTTAGTAGAGACGGGATTTCGACGTGTTGGCCAGGCTGGTCTCGAACTCCTGACCTCACATAATCCACCCACCTCGGCCTCCCAAAGTGCTGGGATTACAGGCGTGAGCCACCACGCCTGGCCCATCTTACATATTTTTGTCCCAGACTGAGAATCAGTCATTTCTATCAGGAGCCTGGGTTTCTGATTCCCTTTGACAGAAAATGGTATTTATAGGCCACAGCCTAGGCATGAGAGATGCTAATTGCTACTAAATTGGTTATGGTTTCTAAGCCTTTTTAGTGGACAGAGCTCAGACATTCTTTTTTTCTTTTTTTAGGAGAAAAAAATCATAAGTTCATTTTATTCAAATTTAGGATTACAAGGTTTTTATTTAACTTTAAAAAGTTAAAAGGTTTTTAATTAAAAAGTTTTAAATTTTATTTTGATACCACTTTTACACTGAAAATTTTAGTTTCTAAGTATATTAATGACCAGGAGTGGTGGCTCACACCTGTAATCCCAGCACTTTGGGAGGCGGAGGTGGATGGATCACCTGAGATCAGAAGTTCGAGACCAGCCTGGCCAACATGTCGAAACCCCATCTCTCCTAAAAATACAAAAATTCGCCAGGCGTGATGGTGCATGCCTATAGTCCCAGCTACTCAGGAGGCTGAGGCAGGAGAATCACTTGAACCCAGGAGGTGGAGGTTGCAGTGAGCCGAGATCACACCAGTGCACTCTAGCCTGGGCAACAGAGCAAGACTCCATCTCGAAATAAATAAATAAATTTTAAAAATTTAATATAATTTTATTTGTTACATATAAAATGGCTTCAGAATAATAATACCAAAATTATTACTAACCATATAATTACTGAAAATAGTTTAAAATGTCTTTGACTTTTTAAAAATTCCAGATATATTCTAGTAAGGATACATAGTCAAATTATTGTGTTTTAAAACCATGTGAAATAATCCTTTCTGTATGGTTAAGCCACTAAGTCAATTCAAAGGGTGGATTTATTTGTTTCCTTTTGCTTTTGATTTTCATGAATTGATTTTCTTTTCCTTTTTGATTTAACATTGTTTTATAATTTTATAAACCTGTCTCAGATACTTGGGAGGCTGAGTCGGGAGAATCGCTGAAGCCCCGGAGTGTGACGCTACGGGGTGCTATGATCATACCTGTGAATGATCTGCACTCCTGTTTGGGCAACATACCTAGTCCTATCTCTAAAAAAACAAAAACAAAAACACAATACATTTACAGGGTTTGAAATCAAATCTACAAAACTATGTATATTCCGAAAACTTTAGCTTTTATTCCTTCCACCCTATTCCTTCCCTCTCCCATAGGTTACTTAATTTTTTTAATTCAAAAATTGTTTTGTCTATCCTTCCAGTTTTGAAAATATAAGCAAGTATTTTATATCTGTGCATATATATATATACACCTTTTAGATAAACAGAAGCATACTGCAGACACTTTTTCCACCTTCTTTTCAGCTGACAACATATCCTGGAGATTGATTGCTTCATGGCAGTGTATAAAAATATTCTTCATTCCTTTCCACTTCTCCATTGGGTGCACTATAGCTCCAGTCTGTCGCCGATAACCATTTGAGCTGTTTCCAGTTATTTGCTATTACAAGTGCTGCAGTGTATAGCCTTCCAGATACTTAATTAAGATTTTATAAGTATGATCATATTTTATGGAATCTGAAACCCCATTGATTATAAGTGACACCATTACTCTATATAACACTAAAAAAGAAAAACACCCTGCCAATTAACTGTAAAATGCCATTGATTGTAAAATGAATCTCAGTTTCAGAGCTGTAAAATGTAAAAAAGTGTACATCTTAACATTTAGGAAATTAAAATCTCGTGTAATCCTCATAACAACCTAAAAGGAAGGTACATATAACTATTGTGAGCTCCATGAAGGAACAAAGTTTTTCTTGTTTTTGGCTCTAATATGTTTTTTAAAAAATACTTTTTAACATTTTAAAAATAGAGATGGGAGGTTCTCACTATGTTGGCAAGGCTGGTTTCGAACTCCTGGCCTCAAGCAATTCTCCTGCCTTGGCCTCCCAAAATGCTGGGATTACAGGCATGAGCCATCATATCTGGCCATTTGGCTCTAATCTCAGCCCCAAGAACTATGCTTTCAAGGAGAAGTGTGTCTAATAGTGCACAGTAGACACTTAAATATTTGTTGAATAAATGAATGAGCCCCCATTTTACAAATGAGGAAACTCTGAGGTACAAAGTTTAAGAAACCTGCCTGAGAGCAGTCATTTACTGGCAGAGCCTGGATTTGAACCAAGAAAGTTACAACTCATATCTGCTGCACTCCCGCCTATAAATTCATGGGTACCCGGCTGGGCATGGTGGCTCACACCTGTAATCCCAGCCAGCACTTTGGGAGGCAGGCAGATCGCCTGAGCTCAGGGGATCAGCTTGGGTAACATTGTGAAACCCCATCTCTATCAAAAATACCAAAAAAAAAAAAAAAATCAGCTGGGCATAGTGTCATGCTCCTGTGGTCCCAGCTACATGGGGCTGAGGTGGGAGGAGAATTCCTTGAGCCTAGGAGGTGGAGGTTGCAGTGAACCAAGATCCAATCTCGCCACTGCACTCCAACCTGGGTGACACAGTGAGACCCCGTCTCAAGTAATAATAATAATAATAATAATAATAATAATAATAATTCATGATTACCAGTCACAAAGGGGCCCTCAATAATCCTATTGCTTTTCTCTGGTCAACTTGCTCTTCCATTGCAGCAACAATTATTGTAAACAATCACTCCCTCCAAGCCTCAAAAATCCCCTCTCCCAGCTCCCTTGGACCCACTCCCTGACTGATGAGCGAACTTTGCCTCCTATTTCATAGACAACACGAAGCCATGACATAAGAACCCTCTCAGCTTCTCACCAAACATGCAAATCTTCCTGCATTATCAGTAATTCTCTGTGCTTCCTTTCCTCTGTGCTACATAGGATGTGCCCTTTGTCCTATCAAAGGCTGATTCCTCCACTGGGGCTGGGGATTCTGTCCTTCCTGCCTTCCTTAACACTAGTAGTTACCCCTTTTTGCCCTGTAAATTCAACCTGTCCCTCTGTATGAGTTAGGATTCAGCTTGGCCGCATATAAGAAAAAAATCAAATTAATTGTGGCCTAAATGAGAGAGATGTTTTTCGCTCTCATGTATTTATTTACATTTTAATTGGTCTGAGTATGTAATGCTTATACATTGTATAAAAAGTAAAAGGTACGAACTGTACTCCTACCCTTACCGCAGTCACCTAGCTCCTCAACCACTCTTTTAAGTTTAAAAATAGCGTGTAAAGCGACAGGAGTGGAAATGGTCACTTGACTTGAGAGTATGCATAAACGGAGAGAAGGGAAGCAGGGACAGAGCCTTTGGCACTCTTGCTTTTAAAGACTGAGTCGAAGAAGAACTGGCAAGTGATCTAAGAATAAATGTCATTGAAGAAGGAGGGAAACCCAGAGATTGTTTTGCCCTAGAAGCAAAAGAAGAAAGTATTTCAAGGAGAAGTGTTTCTAATACCTCTCAGAGATTCAAGTAAAATAAAAACAGAGAAGTGACTGTTATATCTGGCAGAATGGAAGCCATTAGTGACTTGGACAAGAGGAATCTCAGGGGAAATGGACTGAGGAGAAAATGTGGGGTAAAAAGCTAATCAGCGATTATGGCCAACTCAAGAAGTTTTGTTATGAAGGGGAGCAGAGAAACTTGCCTGGGGCTGGAGAGAGATATGTGGTCAAGATATGTTTTTTCTCTCTTAAGATAGGAGCTATTATGGCGTGTTGTTTGCTGGTGGAAATAAACCATGGGAAAGGGAGAAATTGATTATACAGGTGAGAGAGGGAATAGTTTCCAGAGCGAAGTCCTTGAAGATGCAAGATTTGCATGGGCTGCAGAACACAAACAGAAGGGCTGGCCTTTGAAATGCAAGGACACTTGATCCATGGAACTAGGAGGTAACTCAAAATGGGTACATACAAAAGCATGCTGTAGTTTGAGTGGTCCTTTTCTGCTTTGATTTTTTTTTTTTTTTTTGAGATGGAGTCTCGCTCTGTTGCCCAGACTGAAGTGCAGTGGTGCAATCTCAGCTCACTGCAACCTCCGCCTCCCAGACTCAAGCGATTCTCCTGCCTCAGCCTCCTGAGTAGCTGGAATTACAGGCATGTGCCACCACATCTGGCTAATTTTTTATATTTTTGTAAAGATGGGGTTTCACCATGTTGGCCAGGCTGGACTCAAACTCCTGACCTCAAGTGATTCAACCACCTCAGCCTCCCAAAGTGTTGGGATTGTTGGTGTGAGTCACCGCGCCTGGCTGTCTGCTTTGATTTATTCATTTTTTGTTAAAGCTGTGGGTAAGAGTGGGGCTACAGCTGGGGTTGTGGGGAGGTGGTATCATTTAGAAGCTTTGAAAAGAAGGAAGACGTGAACTAGTCTTTTTGAAGAGTGGGAAAGAGAACATTTCAAGAAATATAGTAGGATTGTCAAGTATGCTAAGCACCCAACTGAGATTTTGGGCCATGAATTTAAAGAAAACTAATGGATATGGTGAATAAGATCAGCTGAGCACTATTTGGCTGCTCTCATGCAGGCCCAGAGTGAGTAGATTGTTGGGTATAAGCAGAGTTGCAGGCTTTCCTAATTGAATACAACAGGGTAAGCTCAGGGAGAGAAGGGCAAAGGTTTTAAGGGTGTTTGCAAGGGAGTCATTATAAACATGAGCTGTGGCTTTTAGGCTAGCTAAAGAAAAAGACTTGAGGACATGGATAGCTGATTATAGTTGAGAAAATGATAGAGTCTAAGAATGAGAGTTCTTCATGAAGTTGAAGAATTGCTGAAGCAGGAGTTCTTGAGAATCCAGAAGGATGGGGGATGCTGCTCAGAGAATGGGACTCTGGAAGTTACAGTGTCAGAAGTATGCAGTGATTGTCATGAGAAAAAGAATGCCATGGTCATCTGAGGGGGCATGGAGGATTAGATTATCAGACGCCAAAAAGGCTGAGGAACTGAGAGGCCAAGATGTCAGATGGAATATCCACATGAATAGTGAAATCACTTTAAAATTTAAAAAAATCACTTTAAAATTTAAAAAGAGAGAGAGAGAGAGAAATGAAAAGGAGAGCAATGAGTCAGGTGGGGTGAGGACTATTTATGTCTTCAATCAAGGCAGGCCTGGGCTTCACATTTTTTGGCTTTCTGAGGGGAGGATATTTCCAAGAAAAAAAAGAAGAAAGGCACAAAGCAAAATGAAAGAAAAAAGCCAAGAGAGTTTGTCCCAGCCCAGTGTTCTAGTGTGGTTGCCTGATTGTGAACTGCAAATGCATTTTACTCTTAACTCAGGACTGCTCAAGTCTGAGCATTCGAGTAGGGCCATAGTGGACATAAGAGCACAGTTCTTAGCCCATTCTCCATATGTACATATGGGCTTTTTTATCTGCTGGAAGTATCCACAGATTTCATTAGACTCTCAAAGTGAGCATGACTCCAAAAGGTCAAGAGCCACCTCAAAGATCAGAGTGGGTTCCCTATAAAGGGGAGATGAGCAAAATCTCAGTCAATTGCACTATAATATTAATGATAATAACAATAATGATAATGGCTGATATTTATTGAGTACTTTCTTCCTTTTTTTTTTTTTTATGAGACGAGGTCTCACTCTGTTGCCTAGTCTGTAGTGCAGTGGCACAATCATAGCTCACTGTAGCCTTGAACTCCTGGGCTCAAGCAGTCCTCTTGCCTCAGCCTCCCAGGTAGCTGAGACTACAGGGACTACAGGCACAAGCCATCATGGCTGGCTAATTTTTTTTTTAATTTTTAATTTTGTAGAGGCAGAGGTCTCACTTTGCTGCCCAGGCTGGTCTCGAACTTCTGGCTTCAAGCAGTCCTCCTGCCTTAGCCTCCCAAAGTGTTGGCATTATAAGCCTGAGCCACTGTGCCTGGCTTTTATTGAGTATTTTCTATGTGCCAGGTCTCATGCAAGAGAAAACATGCCCTGAGCAAACATTTTGAGCAATCTGGTCTGTGTCAGTGAGGTGCCTCACAAGAAATGAGTAAGAAGGCATTCCACTTTAAATATCAGTCTTCGGTGAGTTGGTTACCGTGAGTCCTTTCATCAGAGACCAATCAACTCTCTGAATCACTGATCAAATTTACTTTCAGAACTTACATAGCTAACTTCACTTTGGTGACCACATCGATGTAAAGTAACCATGTGAGGCCTTGCTGGAGTAGTCACCCTGTCTCTGTAAATCTATATCTTATTGATTGCTTCATTAGGTCACTTTCTTCAAAGTGTTTTCTTTCAATGGCAATTTACTCTGTGAGGCAAAATAAGGCAGTACTACATATAGAAAATAAAAATAACATTAAAATTTGAGATTTTTGTTTGAGTGTCGTGGCTCATGCTTATAATCCCAGCATTTTCGGAGGCTGATGCAGGAGGATCCCTTGAGCCTAGGAGTTCAAGATCAGCCTGGGCAACATAGTGAAACCTCATCTCTACAAGAAACTAAAATGTGTAAATGTGTGTGTGTGTGTGTACACACACGTATGTATACATGTATATACATAATTTGAGATCTTTAAGATACCGGGAAAGTTGGGTATTTGACTTAATCTATCAAAAACTTCTAAGTTTGAGATATCCTTCTTACAAATCATTGATAAAATGTGAATTCAAAATTTGTCAAGATTTTTAAATGATAATATCCAGCTTTAGTAAGCATATAAAGAAACTCACGCTCCTGTACATTGCTAGTCAATTAATACAAGAGCAGTATTTTTTAATCAAGTGCTTAAAAATATTTGTACTTAGCAATTTTTCTTTCTAGGTTTTTTTCTTATGGTGTAATTACTGATACAAATAGAGCTATATTCTGGGGATGTTTATTATGTTAAAGATAATGTTATTCTGAAAACAATCTCTTAAGTATTGAGTAAGAGATTAGTTTAACTAATTTTTATACATCTGTACAATGGAATATAATGCAACCGTTAAAAATTAGGTTGAATAGACTGGGCGCGGTGGCTCACGCCTGTAATCCCAGCACTTTGGGAGGCCAAAGCAGGCGGATCATGAGGTCAGGAGATTGAGACCATCCTGGCTAACATGGTGAAACCCCGTCTCTACTAAAACTACAAGAAGTTAGCCAGGTGTGGTGGCTGGTGTCTGTAATCCCAGCACTTTGGGAGGCCAAAGCAGGCGGATCATGAGGTCAGGAGATTGAGACCATCCTGGCTAACATGGTGAAACCCCGTCTCTACTAAAACTACAAGAAGTTAGCCAGGTGTGGTGGCTGGTGTCTGTAATCCCAGCTACTCAGGAGGCTAAGGCAGGAGAATGGTGTGAACCCGGGAGGCAGAGCTTGCAGTGAGCTGAGATCGCGCCACTGCACTCCAGCCTGGGCAATAGAGCAAGACTCTGTCTCAACAAAAAAAAAATTAGGTTGAATATTTAATGACAGAGGATATTAATGGTCTATTAAGAAAAAAAGTTAAAAACTGCATGCTTGGTATGACTCAATGGTTTTGAAAAAATAAATGTGAAAAAATTTATATGAAAAAAGATGAATTCATAGCAAATATTAGTAGTTGCACAAGCATAGACATATAGGTCAGAAAAATAGAATTGAAAGTCCAGAAGTAAACCCTTTCACTTATGGTCAATTGATTTTTAACAAGGGTGTCTAGCCAATTCAATGAGGGTAAAGAATAATCTTTTCAATAAATGTTGCTGGGATGACTGGATATCCATGTATAAAAGAATTAAGTTTGCTGGGCATGGTGGCTCATGCCTGTAATCCCAGCACTTTAGGAGGCCGAGGTGGGCACATCACCTGAGGTCGGGAGTTTGAGACCAGCCTGACCAACATGGAGAAACCCCATCTCTACTAAAAGTACAAAATTAGCCAGGCATGGGGGCGCATGCCTGTAATCCCAGCTACTCAGGAGGCTGAGGCAGGAGAATCGCTTGAACCCAGCAGGCGGAGGTTGCGGTGAGCCCAGATCACGCCATTGCACTCCAGCCTGGGCAACAAGAGCAAAACTCCGTCTCAAAAAAAAAAAAGAATTAAGTTTAACCCCAGCCTCACACTTACCAAAAATTAAATCAAATGGATCAGACTCTAATCTCTAATGTCAGAGCTAAAGTTAGAAAATTTGTAGAAGAAAATACAGGCACAATTTTCATGACCTTGAGTCAGACAAAACCTTCTAAGATATAACACCAAAAATGTAAGAGACAAAAGAAAAAAATAGATAAAGTAGACTTCATCAAGTTAAAAACTTTTGTGCTGCAAGTGATACTATCATGAAAATAAAAGACAATTCATAGAATGGAATAAATGATTTGTAATTAATATATATCTGATAAGAGACTTGTAACCAGAATTTATAATGAGGTCTTAATACTTTTAAAAAAAACAAATTTTTAAAAGGACAGAGGATCTGAATAGACCCTTTTCCATAGAAAATATGCAGATAACCAATACATGAAAAGATGCTTAACATCATTGGTAATTAGAGAAATGCAAATCAAAACCACAATGAGATAGCACTTCACACTCACTAGGATAGCAATATATATATAGTTGGCAGACAATATAAAGGGTTGTCAGGATGTGGAGAAATTGGAACCTTTATACATTGCTGATGGGACTGTAAAGTGGTACAGCCATTTTGGAGAATAATTTAGCAGTTCCTCAAAATATTAAACGTAGGGATACCATATGACCCAGAAATTTCAGTCTCCTAGATTCTAAGAGAATTAAACACAAGTATTCAAACAAAAACTTGTACATGAATATTTATAGCAGCATTATTCATGACAGCCAGAAAGTGGAAACACCCAATATCCATAATAAATGGATAAACAAATTATGTTACGTACATACAATGGAATGCTATTCAGCAATTTAAAAAAATTAAGTACTGATACCTGCTACAACATGGAGGAATCTTGAAAACATTATGCCAAGTGAAATAAATCAGTTACAAAAGACCACATACTGTGATCCTATTTATATGAAATATCTGGAATAGGCAAATCTCTAGAGACAAAAAATAGTAGTTGCTTAGGACTGAGTAGGGGGAAATGTGTGTTAGGGAAATGGGGAGTGATGCTAATAGGTTTCTTTTTGGGGTGATGAATTATTCTAAAACTAGGTGCTGATGATGGTACAACTCTAAATACACTTAAAAAATTGAGTTGTGCACTTTCGATGGGTGAATTTTATGGGATGTGAATCTCAATAAAGCTGTTAAAAGTGTTAATAGTAGTTATCTCTGATGGTGGGCTTATGGTAATTTTTTTTTCTTCTTCTTCATAAATATCTCCTACAATAAAAAAGTATCGCTGGGCGCAGTGGCTCACACCTGTAATCCCAGCACTTTGGGAAGCCGAAGCAGGCAGATCACAAGGTCAGGAGTTTGAGACTAGCCTGGTCAACATAGTGAAACCCTGTCTCTACTAAAAATACAAAAATTAACCAGGTGTGGTGGTGCATGCCTGTAGTCCCAGCTGCTTGGGAGGTTGAGGTGGGAGAATCACTTGAACCTGGGAGGCGTAGGTTGCAGTGAGCTTAGATTGTGCCGTTGCACTCCAGCCTGGGTGACAGAGTGAGACTCTGTCTCAACATAAATAAATAAATAAATAATAAGAAAGTGTTTTTACTTGTAAGAAAAAAGGAACAGTTATTGGTTTTAGTGGATTATCTCAACAAGGCAACAGAATTTAGTAGAGCGTTTCGGGGGTTTGAGAGCATTTTTTTTTTTTTTTTGAGACAAGGTCTCTCTCTGTCACCCAGTCTGGAGTGCAGTGGCGTGATTTTGGCTCACTGCAACCTCCACCTGCCAGGCTCCAGCAATTCTGTCTCAGCCTCCTGAGTAGCTGGGACAACAGGCACCTGCCATCACACCCGGCTAATTTCTGCCATTTGCCCGGGCTTGTCTCAAACTCCTGAGCTCAGGTGATCCGCCTGCCTTGGCCTCCCAAAGTGTTGGGATTACAGGTTTGAGCCACCACGCCCGGCCAAAACCATTCTTAAATACATGTCCCTAGAAGAAAACTGCTCCATTCTCCCATTCCATTTCCCACATCTTATTGTTCTCTACTGTAAAATAGAAGGTTTTTTTCCCTTAAAATAATGAAACCTGTGAGTGTTTCTATTTTCTTCATTTTATGCAGGATTCATTTCAGGCTGAATGCCTTTTCATCTTTGACTTCCCATTGTTTGCTGCATCATAAGAAACTTCTGCACTTCAAAATCTTAATTTTTATGGGAATACATTCAGTGTGCTTTCAGAAATTGAGCTTAATACTTTAATCCAATTTAACAGATTGCATTCTTGCTCTTTCCTTATCCCAGGACCAGATATCATTTGGTTATAATCCCTTAACAGTTATAAATATTAACAACAATGAATGCAGCTTGCAAAAAAATTAAATTTCAATTTAACAGTGTAATAATGTGCTGTGAGAATTAAAATGACTTGTTAAAATATAGCCTACAAATTATATGAAAGCATTGTCCAAATTAGGGATTTTCTGTTTATTATAGCATATTTTGATGTGTTGATTAATCGATTATTGCAGGTAGGTGGATTATTCAGTGTCAGATGATAACTGGACTTAAGTATGAGCGATCATGGTTGCTTAAAAGAGGTCTACTTAGTTGAAAGGCAATACTACTCAAACAGTGGGAAAAATCCATAAACATGTTATAATATCAAATTTTCCTCTTAGATATACACCATGAAATTTAAAATGGCTACATTAAATTGTGGGAGACATAGCTCACAAAATCTGAAATAACTGATGGAAAAGTACTTGAAAAAGTTAAGAGCTTTTTTTTTTTGTGAGATAGAGTCTCACTCTGTTGCCCAGGCTGGAGTGTAGTGGCATAATCTCAGCTCACTGCAACCTCCACCTCCCATGTTCAAGCGATTCTCTATCTCAGCCTCCCAAGTAGCTGGGACTATAGGTGCATGCCACCACACTTGGCTAATTTTTCTGTTTTTTTTTGTTTTTGTTTTTGTTTTTTTGTAGAGACAGGGTTTCACCATGTTGGTCAGACTGGTCTCGAACTCCTGACCTCAAGTGATCTACCCACCTCGGCCTCCCAAAGTGCTGGGATTACAGGCATGAGCCACTGAGCCCAGCCAAAAGTTAAGAGCTTTATAAAATATAAAATATTATCATTATTATCACATGAAGTAAGAAGATTATGTGTCCTTAGAAAGGATGAACATAGGCCAGGCGCAGTGGCGCACACCTGTAATCCCAGCACTTTGGGAGGCTGAGGTGGGCAGATCACGAGGTCAAGAAATCAAGACCATCCTGGCCAACGTGGTGAAGCCCCATCTCTACTAAAAATACAAAAATTAGCTGGGTGTGGTGGTGTGCACCTGTAATCCCAGCTACTCAGGAGGCTGAGGCAGGAGAATCGCTTGAACCTGGGAGGCGGAGGTTGCAGTGAGCCAAGATCGCATCACTGCATACTCTAGCCTGGGAAGCTGAGTGAGACTTCGTCTCAAAAAAAAAAAAAAAAAAAGAAAAGAAAAAAAAAAGAAACGATGAACATAAGCATTTGCAAGAAATATTCAAGTTAAAGGTTTTTCGTTTTGTTTTAATGTTTATTCTTGAAGTCAGCTTTCTGAAAAACAGAGGGAATTCTGCAGAGATGCTCGGAAATCAGGAATGAGGGTAGCAGCTTTCAGTTTTATACCAAGGGGTGATTTCATTTAAACACAGGATCTAGAGTCTAAAAGAAGGGAAAAAACGTTTGAAAACCATGACCGAGGCCGGGCGCGGTGGCTCACGCCTGTAATCCCAGCACTTTGGGAGGCCGAGGCGGGAGGATCACGAGGTCAGGAGATTGAGACCATCCTGGCTAACATGGTGAAACCCCGTCTCTACTAAAATTTAAAAAAATTAGCCAGGCGCGGTGGCGGGCGCCTGTAGTCCCAGCTACTCGGGAGGCTGAGGCAGGAGAATGGTGTGAACCTGGGAGGTGGAGCTTGCGGTGACCCGAGATCGCGCCATTGCACTCCAGCCTGGGCAACAGAGCGAGTCTCCGTCTCAAAACAAACAAACAAACAAACAAAAAAACAAAAAAACATGACCGCAGATGTATATGTTTAAATCCTTTCAGTATTAATTGATGGATTATGACCTACCCCTGAATAATAAGGTGGAGAACTGAAGGCTCTTCTTTCTTTGGTGAGGCAGGCAGACCCATAGCTGGGCTGAAACCTACTGTCAGAAGTGTTAGGTATGTACGGTAATGGCCCAAGTTTATTATTATTATTTTTATTTACTTTTTTTTTTTTAGACGGAATCTCACTCTGTCACCCAGGCTGGAGTGCAGTGGCACAATCTCAGCTCACTGCAACCTCGACCTCCCAGGTACAAGCAATTCTCCTGCCTCAGCCTCCCAAGTAGCTGGGATTACAGGTATGCACCACCACGCCCAGCTAATTTTTGTGTTTTTATTAGAGACGGGGTTTCACCACGTTGACCAGGCTGGTCTTGAACATCTGACCTCAGGTGATCCACCCGCCTCGGCCTCCCAAGGTGCTGGGATTACAGGCGTGAGCCACCGCGCCCAGCAATGTCCAAAGTTTATAAGAGCCAAGGATGTAGTTGTGCTTGCATCCCTTGGAGATTATATTTAAGCAAAAGGACTGTGATGGGGGTGGGAGGAGAGTGCACTGGGGGTGTGTGTTTGTCCTTATAAGCAAATGTAAGATCAGGTTTTCACTCAGTGTTATAACGTAATAATTATTTTGGAAGAAAAATTTCACACTGGGGCTATATCAGAGCTTTTCACTAGGATTTCCTGCCTGTTTCCTGGGCCGCCTTACTCACTCTACTGTAAAATCCCTGAAGGTAAACACTCTGACTTTTTTACCTTTGTGTCACCAGCACCTTGGCAGTACCTGATATAAAAATATTTGAATTACTTACAAGATTTAATAATCTAGCAAGCTACCAATAAAATGATAGAAATTTATTTTCCAGCTTAGGGTAATTGATGGCCCTCACACTAGAGAAAGCATTAGCAGGTGCCATTTGCGGATTTTTTTGGAAAAGAATAGAACCAAAGGGAGCTCCTGGCCCCAATATTCTCCCTCTTAAACATTCTTATCCCTACACTTAGAGTTTCCATACTTTTTATAAGGTTAAGTCATGCAAAAGATTGCACTGTAAACCTGGATAGCCTGTTTTTCTGGAAGGTCACAGTTTTAAATAACTGTGCCATTTTAATTATTCCCAAAACAACATTTCAAAAAAGCATTGCAAATATTTTCTGATTTGAATTAGATTTTGAGAAATGTGAAGACGTTACATTTTTGGAGTCAATTAAAATTTTGCTATGAATATGGCTGATACATCTTAACCTAATTTGCTTTCTATAAATAGGCAAGTATCAATTTGTATATTTTCTTAATTTTAATTTTTCACCTTGTCACTAAAAAGAAACAGTATTTAGTTTACTGTTTAATTGCTTTTTAAAATAATCATAGTAGCATAAATGTGTCATATAGTAGGCTGTGGAATTGATTTCCTTTCATATGTAGAAATTGAAAAATAATAAATAATAATTTTACCTAGCCTTACTTATGTTCATCTTACATGTAGATAGATTTCATAATGACCAAAAAAAGAAAAAAACCTAAAATTTTCATGGGTTACTTTTGGAGGATGCTAGGGAATCAACTTATAATTTTAAAATGTGTAAGTAAAAAGAAAGAATCAAACGATTGTCTGACCTTTCTGTATAAACTGTACCTCAGGGTAACCATTAGTGGATGAAAGAAGGTTTTCCTTTATGGGGATATTCTAGCTAATGAGTAGAGCAGGCATAATAGAATTAGAATATCACAGAGCTGCAATCTCTAATGAAATAATGGATGCAAGCAAAGATCACCAATGATTGCTAAAAGCATTAGGGGAAAAGCTGATGGAGAACTTTATAGCATATGATTCAGCCTGGCAAAGCCTGAATCCACTGATCAATCAGCCTCACACAAAGAGACAACCATGTATTGTGTGTCTCTAATGAAAGTACACAAACCACTTACAAAGTATCTCACCAAAAAATTGAACCTCAATTGAATTGAGCCTCTAGATGTATTCATTTACAGAAAATATAACAGATAGAGGAATCTTTTAAACGACATCAGTGGGATGCAATTAGCAAAATTCAGATTGTGGGAAACTTTACGGGAAAAACGACAAATACATTTCAAGGAAAGAAAAGTGAGAGTGACAGAAACAGGGGAGGAACCCATAGTGTAAAAGAAACATACTAACTAAATGTAGTATGTGATCCTTATTTGCTTCCTCATTTAAAGGAACTGATGGTAAAAAAAAAAAAAAAAAAAAAAAAAAAAATTCAAGAGCTAACAAGAAGCTCTTCCCTACTAAAGACAAAAACAATATCAAAAACCCCTCTCTTACCGACTTTTGTTGGTGTAAATCCTACAATAATAGAATTGTACCTTTTAGTTAAACCTTTTCGTCCCGAAATGAACACTCCTAGGAGTCAGCACATTAAATCTGTCAATCACAAACTTTACTGAGTTTATGAGCCCATTTTCCAAGGGCAGATGTTAGTGAAGGACCTGAAGCATGAAGATGATGATTAAAAAAAAAAAAAGTCCCTAGAAAAGGGGAGATAAGATGAAGACAGAGAAAACTCAGGAATCAAAGCAGTATCTCTTCATTCACAGTTTTGTTTCCAGTGATATCAGTTACCCATCGTTAACCACAGTCTGAAAATACTAAATGAAAATATTAAATTCCAGAAATAATACATAAGTTTTAAATTGCTCTATTTAAATTTACTCAGAAACTTATCTATAATTATCCTATTTTATTATGTTATTGTTGTTCATCTCTTACTATGCCTAATTTATAAACTAAACTTTATCATAGATATGTACATATAGGAAAAAAACATAGTATATAGTGCTACCTGCAGTTCCTGCAGTTCCAGGAATCCACTGGGGTCTTGGAACCTATTTCTCTTGGATAATGGGCACTACTGTATATGAAGGAGTGGCCCAACCCACTTTCCTATTAAGGATACAAGCTGAAAGTTACATGAATCACTTCTACTCATGTCTCATTGGTTATAACTTTGCTACATGGCCACACCTATCAGTAGGGGAAGTGGGAAACATAAGGATTATTCTGACTAGCCATGTTCCTGGATACTAAGTCTCTGACTTCAGAATAAGGAGATAATGCATAGTAGTGGACTATTGGCATTCTTTGCGACGATAACTCTAAAAAGAAGCTATGTGACCAGATATCATAATGATAATGTGTTCTGAACTAAGAGTTTCACTGAAATACCCAAATACAAGTAATATGTATGTGATGGACATTTGTCCTTGACTACCTAACATCCATTCACTCTACTTTCAGTAATATACTCATTTTTATTTGAGAATCCATTTTCCCTCACTCTTAGTCCATGGGGCTCTGCAGGTATGACTCCATTCTTAGCTCTAGCAGTGACTTGTGACCAACTCTAGGGGTGACTTGTGACCTAGCCTAGCCAACCAGAACTTCACATTCCCTAGACAACAACGGCTGTTTCAAGAATGGGCACATGACTTCATTACAGCTACTAGGAAAGCTGACTTACTTTAAGTTTACAGCCATCTTGCTGCATGGACCCTGGCAATAAGACCAATTTTATGTTATTTTATTTTTATCCTAGGATCCAGCCATATTTGGAGTCTGCTCTACACTGGAACATCTTTTTTTTTTTTTTTAGATGGAGTTTTGCTCTTGTCGCCCCGGCTGGAGTGTAGTGGCGCGATCTCAGCGATCTCAGCTCACTACAACCTCTGCTTCTTGGGTTCAAGCAGTTCTCCTGCCTCAACCACCTGAGTAGCTGGGATTACAGGCGTCTGCCACCACGCCTGGCTAATTTTTGTATTTTTAGTAGAGATGGGGTTTCACCAGGTTAGTCAGTCTGGTCTGGAACTCCTGACCTCAGGTGATCCACCCACCTCGGCCTCCCCTAGTGCTGGGATTACAGGCGTGAGCCACCATGCCCAGCCTACACTTGGGCTTCTTTGGCACAAGATCCAGTAAGCCCTCCCTCCTCCTCCCCACCCCTTTTTTCTTTACACTAGTGTTTTCTGTAATCCTGCAACAGAAAGAGTCCTAACTGATATATTTGTGACCATTTCTAAAATCTCCAAAATGTAAAATTATACAATTAAGAATTAAAATAATTTTTTAAAACCAAGTGATATCTGACTGGTTCATATATTTAAATGAATAAATTATTATCATATAGAAAAGAAATACAAAGCATCATTGTTCTACTCTGCATTTCCAAAATTTGAAGCACTGGTCTGATTATAGGCTTCAAAATCTAGTTCAAGAATTCTGTCTCACACATTGCCAACCAACATTACTGTAGATTCGAGAGCTTAAAAATTTGGTCATTATCAAGAATTCAGCCTTAAGTTCTTTCTGGAGTGAAGTAGGACTATAGATAGTTTAAAAAGTCATCAAGCAATTTTTTTCTCCTTTGGACGGCTTCTTTTCTAAGAAGTCAATCTCTGTTTTCACACAAACCCCATATTCTCAGCCTGTGGTACTTTAAAAGCACAACAGCTCTCTCCCTCTCCCTCTCCCTCTCCCTCTCCGTCTCCCTCTCCCCACGGTCTCCCTCTCCCGCTCTTTCCACGGTCTCCCTCTCCCACTCTTTCCACGGTCTCCCTCTGATGCTGAGCCGAAGCTGGACGGTACTGCTGCCATCTCAGCTCACTGCAACCTCCCTGCCTGATTCTCCTGCCTCAGCCTGCCGAGTGCCTGCGATTGCAGGCGCGCGCCGCCACGCCTGACTGGTTTTCATATTTTTTTGGTGGAGACGGGGTTTCGCTGTGTTGGCCGGGCTGGTCTCCAGCTCCTAACCGCGAGTGATCGGCCAGCCTCGGCCTCCCGAGGTGCCGGGATTGCAGACGGAGTCTCGTTCACTCAATGCTCAATGGTGCCCAGGCTGGAGTGCAGTGGCGTGATCTCAGCTTGCTACAACCTCCACCTCCCAGCCGCCTGCCTTGGCCTCCCAAAGTGCGGAGATTGCAGCCTCTGCCTGGCCGCCACCCCGTCTGGGAAGTGAGGAGCGTCTCCGCCTGGCCGCCCATCGTCTGGGATGTGAGGAGCCCCTCTGCCTGGCTGCCCAGTCTGGAAAGTGAGGAGCGTCTCTGCCCGGCCGCCATCCCATCTAGGAAGCGAGGAGCGCCTCTTCCCGGCCGCCATCACATCTGGGAAGTGAGGAGCGTCTCTGCCCGGCCGCCCATCGTCTGAGATGTGGGGAGCACCTCTGCCCTGCCACCCCGTCCGGGATGTGAGGAGCGTCTCTGCCCGGCCGCCCCGTCTGAGAAGTGAGGAGACCCTCTGCCTGGCAACCGCCCCATCTGAGAAGTGAGGAGCCCCTCCGCCCGGCAGCCCCCCCGTCCGAGAAGTGAGGAGCGTCTCCGCCCGGCAGCCGCCCCGTCCGGGAGGGAGGTGGGGGGGTCAGCCCCCCGCCTGGCCGGCTGCCTGGTCCGGGAGGTGAGGGGCGCCTCTGCCCGGCCGCCCCTACTGGGAAGTGAGGAGCCCCTCCGCCCGGCCAGCCGCCCCGTCCGGGAGGGAGGTGGGGGGGTCAGCCCCCCGCCCGGCCAGCCGCCCCGTCCGGGAGGGAGGTGGGGGGGTCAGCCCACCGCCCAGCCAGCCGCCCTGTCTGGGAGGGAGGTGGGGGGTCAGCCCCCCGCCCGGCCAGCCGCCCCGTCCGGGAGGGAGGTGGGGGGGTCAGCCCCCCGCCCGGCCAGCCGCCCCGTCCGGGAGGGAGGTGGGGGGTCAGCCCGCCGCCTGGCCAGCCGCCCCATCCGGGAGGTGAGGGGCGCCTCTGCCCGGCCGCCCCTACTGGGAAGTGAGGAGCCCCTCTGCCCGGCCAGCCGCCCCGTCCAGGAGGGAGGTGGGGGGGGGTCAGCCCCCTGCCCGGCCAGCCGCCCCATCTGGGAGGTGAGGGGCGCCTCTGCCCGGCCGCCCCTACTGGGAAGTGAGGAGCCCCTCTGCCCAGCCACCACCCCGTCTGGGAGGTGTACCCAACAGCTCATTGAGAACGGGCCATGATGACAATGGCGGTTTTGTGGAATGGAAAGGGGGGAAAGGTGGGGAAAAGATTGAGAAGTCGGATGGTTGCCGTGTCTGTGTAGAAAGAGGTAGACATGGGAGACTTCATTTTGTTCTGTACTAAGAAAAAATTCTTCCGCCTTGGGATCCTGTTGATCTGTGACCCTACCCCCAACCCTGTGCTCTCTGAAACATGTGCTGTATCCACTCAGGGTTGAATGGATTAAGGGCGGTGCAAGATGTGCTTTGTTAAACAGATGCTTGAAGGCAGCATGCTCGTTAAGAGCCATCACCACTCCCTAATCTCAAGTACCCAGGGACACAAACAATGCGGAAGGCCGCAGGGTCCTCTCCCTAGGAAAACCAGAGAACTTTGTTCACTTGTTTATCTGCTGACCTTCCCTCCACTATTGCCCTGTAACCCTGCCAAATCCCCCTCTGCGAGAAACACCCAAGAATGATCAATAAAAAATAAAAAATAAAAAATAAAGCACAACAATACTTCTTACCACTTAGAGTGAATAAATAATTCACAGTAAGATAATATCAAATGTAACACAGAATTAGTCAAACATCTTACAAGCCACTTGAGAAGTATCTTCAAAAGAAAATACCGAGGGACAATTTTATGGATTCCTGTATTTTTTCCAATAATGTCAACACAATAAGAAACATTCATATTTCATGTTGTCTTTTTGGAAAAGTCCCATTTGATCAACAGGGTAGCTCTGGTGTTCAGTAATGCACAAGAAGCCCAGACAGCTCTTGCAGTTTGCCAGATAATAGAATATAAGCTAAAAGGAGCTGAGAGGTCTTCCAGCACATCTTCTCTAGGGAATGATTGCAGCAGAGTTATGCTAGAAATGAGAGATTTATCTCTCTTTAAAGACCGGCAGAGAAAGGAATTCCATTCTTTTCTTAGTAATCCATTTCAGTGCATAACAAGCCTCACAAGAAATTGATCAACTATATTTTATACAAATCCTTTGAGCTGAAATTTTTCTGTTATCAGTGAAAATAGAAAGCTGCTAGTGACTGTCATCAGTGTGAGAGCCCTTCATATGTTTGGACACTGTAAAAAAGAGTTCTTATTTATGATGAATATCTTAACCCCTTTAACTTAGTAGTTCTCAACTGGGGGCAATTTTACCTCCAAGGACAGTTGGCAATTTCTGTAGGCATTTTTTAGTTGTCACAGATGGAGGGGGAATGCTACTGGCATGTAATGGGCAGAGGCCAAACATGGTGCTAACCACTCTACGATACACAAGACAGTGTATCACACACACACAACAAAGAATAATCCCCAAATGTTAAAAGTACCAGGGTTAATAAACTCTGCTGCCTTTCCTCATATAGTCTTATTTTCTAGACCCTTAATAATAATTCTCTTTTCTTTCTTTCTTTTTTTTTTTTTTGAGATAGAGTCTTGCTCTGTCGCCCACCACCCACACTGGAATGCAGTGGCACAATTTCAACTCACTACAGCCATGACCTCTCCGGCTCAAGCAATCCTTCCACCTCAGCCTCCCGAGTAGCTGGGACCACAGGCACGTGCCACCACACCTGGCCAATTTTTGTATTTTTTTGTAGAGGGAGTTTCACCATGTTGCCTGGGCTGGGCTCGAACTCCTGGGCTCAAGTGATCTGCCTGCCTCTTGGCCTCCCAAAGTGCTGAGATTACAGGCATGAGCCACCATGCCTGGCAAATTTGAATTTTCTTTGAGCCTCCTCTCAGACTTAAATTAGATTTGAAGCTATGAATTACAAATGGGCCTGATTATTAGTGAGCATTAAGGACAAATTACTTCATAATTCCTTCAGTCTGTGATACTTGTTAAGGGATAATTGAAAGTGACTATGTCCTGCGTGAAGGTTATAGACGCAGACTCTCTGGGGATATAGATGACCCACATCAAATGTTCTAACCTAAGAGTTTCACTGAAATCCTCAAATACAAGTAATATGTATGTGATGAACGTAAGTATTTTGATGAATTATAAGTGCATACCCAAAGTACTGTCCAAATAAGATTACCACAATATCTGAGACTGATAGAAAAGGAGACGGGCTGAGTGTGGTGGGAGGGGAAACCTCCATTTGATCTTCTTGAGCTACAGCCAGAGAATAAGAGTGATGGAAAAGGGAGGTCTCCCGAAGCTCACTCTTACAACTCGCAATGGAGATGACCAAAGAAAGGGACTGAGTGAGGCTTCCTAGCTTCAAGTGTTTCATTGTGGCCTAAGGACATGTATTTAAGTTAACTTTTGGTGATTTTATAAACTTCTGTAACTTTTTATTTTATTTTATTTTATTTTTTGAGATGGAGTCTCACTCTATCACCAGGCTGGAGTGCAGTGGCATGATCTCAGCTCACTGCAACCTCTGCCTCTTGGGTTCAAGAGATTCTCCTGCCTCAGCCTCCCGGGTAGCTGGGACTGCAGGTGCGCACCACCATGCCCAGTTAATTTTTGTATTTTTAGTAGAAATGAGGTTTCACCATGCTGGCCAGGATGGTCTGCATCTCCTGACCCCATCATCCGCCCACCTTAGTCTCCCAAAGTGCTGGGATTACAGGCGTGAGCCACCGCACCCGGCCTAACTTCTGTAACTTTTCTAATGTTAATTTTAAATCTTCTATTTCTCAGTAATACAGACCAGTAAAAACCCTTTAAGTGCACAGATTTGTGAGCCTGCTTCAAAATAGCAGAAACAACCCCCTTTAAGGCAAACTGTGGAAAAATGGATTTCCGGGAGAAAAACTGGACTAGCTAGGAAGAGAATCAATCTGGGAGAGTCCCTGAAATGTGCAAGAAGAAATTTGGGATCCATGCAGGGCTAATGCTGGGGTTGGAAAAAGTGCTTCACGTCTTCAAATATGGATGCTGAGTTCTGCTTTACATAGCGCCTCATGAGAGGATTTAATACATGTTTTTCTGATTTTGATTAGCATTTTGCTTCTAAATACTGTTCTTAAATTCAAATTATAGCTTTCCAGAGGATAAAAAAAAAAGATGAAGAAATATGCTGAGGTCTGCATAGAGATCAAATGACCATTCCACTCTAAAACCATGGATTCTGCCATTTGTTGGGTTTTCATGCCAGGTTTGACATTTCTTACGCTTGATGTCTACATACAAACATTCACATTGGAGAGTCTGAACAAAAATCACTTGGTTGGTTTGAGCATTGTAAGGAATATATAAAATGTTCCTTGAAATTATAGTTCCAAGTTTGCTTTTATATTTAGATGACTCATTGATATGGTTAGGCTCTGTGTCCCCACCCAAATCTCATCTTTGAATTATAATCCTCACATGTCAAGGGAGAGACCAGGAGGTAATTGAAGCATGGGGGCAGTTTCCCCCATGCTGTTCTCATGATAATGAGTGAGTTCTCACAAGATCTGATGGTTTTATAAGAGGCTCTTTCCCCTTCACTTGGCACTTCTCCTTCCTGCTGCCGTGTGAAGACGGTACCTTGCTTCCCATTCACCTTCCGCCATGATTGCAAGTTTCCTGAGGCCTCCCCAGCCATGCTGAATTGTGAGTCAATTAAACCTCTTCCCTTTATAAATTATCCAGTCTCAGGCAGTTATATATAGCACTATGAAAACAGACTAATACACTCACAAAGACTTTATTTGCACACTATCCATTTAGCATGAAAGATGATCCGGATGAATATGAAAAACAATTAATTTCAAATTTAAGTAAAGAAAAGATGGCAGCTTAACGTCTCTCACATTCTCTCTCCTTCCAACTCCATCTTGACTCCATCTGCTGGGGCCAATCAGCAGGCAGGAATGACCTGGAAGGGGAGAATCATAAACCTGATGTAATGGTTTCTTCAGAGCGGGAGGGACAGGAGCTGGGGATTAAAGCTGGATAGTCCTGACATGAAAATCTAAAAATGGTGGTTGCTGGCAGCTGGACCCTCTTGTGGTGCCATGGTAGCTGGCCTGCCAAGAGGTTGATTTCTGCTCTGTGAAAGTATACATATTCTCCCTGACTGCAGCTGCTGGGGGAGAACCAAACTGAGGCCAGGAGAACATGAGGAGATCAGAGAGCTTCCTTCCTTCCTGAAAAACTATCTGCTATTATACAACATGAAACATGCAGACACTGCTGTCTTTCACCCTTTCGGTGACACTGAAGCTACTTCCAAGGCACCCAAAACCAGAAAGAGAAGGAGCAAATTGAACAGAGTAAGTCCCTTATGAAACAGAGTTGCTGAAAGAGACAGATGATAACTTGTGCAGCAAGAACAAATTAATAAGAACACAAAGGAGGTCTAAGTGCAGCACAAAAGAAATGCTCTGGAGATAAATAAAACCATGATTTTTCAGACTATAAGTGTAATAATAAAATAAAGGCCAGGGTTGAGAATAAAATTAGAAGCCTAGAAAATCCAATGGAAGAAATATCTCAACTGACAGAGCAAAAATACAGAGGGATAGAAATTATGACAAAAAAAAAAATCAAAGATAAGAAATTTGGAGGATAGACCCTAGAGGATAGATTCTAGAAAGAGAAAAAAAAAAGAAGATGGAGGACAGATAATAGTAGAAGAAAATATTTTGTGTTGAAGAAACATCTGAGTCTGCAAATTCAAAAGGCTAAGTTCCAGGAATAATTAATGATAAACGTATCTAAGCATATGCTGGTAACAATCTTGAACTTTTTTTTTGTTTTTTTTTGGGGGGGGGTTGTTTTTGTTTTTGTTTGTTTGTTTGTTTTGAGACAGAGTCTTGCTCTGTCGCCAGGCTGGAGTGCAGTGGTACAATCTCGGCTCACTGCAACCTCCACCTCCCAGGTTCAAGTAATTCCCCTGCCTCTGCCTTCCGAGTAGCTGGCACTGGGACTACAAACAGGTGCTTGCCACCAAGCCCAGCTAATTTTTTTTTTTTTTTTTTTTTGTATTTTAGTAGAGATGGGGTTTCACCATGTTAGACCTCGTGATCTGCCCGCCTCGGCCTCCCAAAGTGCTGGGATTACAGGCATGAGCCACCGCACCTGGCCACATTCTTGAACTTTAAAAGAAAATCTAACAAGTTTCCACTGGTGAAAAAATGAGTAAATTGACAAGAAAAACAACCAGACATGTAATTTATCTCCAACTTTGGAGGCTAAAAGAAAATGGGGCATGCTCTACAAACTACTGAGAGAAAAAGACTACAATCCAATAATTCTTTATCAAAGCAAGTTATTTGCATGTCAGTGTGAATGAAAGATATTTGTAAATATACAAGGACTCAGAGACTATATCACAGACATACTATCAGTTAAGAAAAAGATTTAAATATACAAATTGATAAATTATTTTTGAGATGGAGTCTCACTCTGTCGCCCAGGCTGGAGTGTAGTGGTGTGCTCTTGGCTCACTGCAATCTCTCTGCCTCTCAGGTTCAAGCGATTCTCCTGCCTCAGCCTCCCGAGTAGCTGGGACTATAGACATGCACCTCCATGCCTGGCTGATTTTTGTATTTTTAGTAGAGACGAAGTTTTGCCATGTTGGTCAGGCCAGTCTGGAACTCCCGACCCCAGGTTATCCATCTATCTTGGCCTCCCAAAGTGCTAGGATTACAGGTGTGAGCCACTGTGCCCAGCCACATAAAATTAACTTGGATATATACATATATAAAATATATAAAGTGCATACATATATAATATAGAAATATAATTAGTTATCCGTCATTGCATAACAAATTATCCCAAAATTTAGTGACTGAAAACAACAGTACGCATTTGTTATCTCTGTTTTTGTGAGCCAAGAGTGGCTTAGCTGGGAAAATCTGTCTTGAAGTCTCTCACAGAGATGAACTCATGATGTGGGCCCAGGCTGCAGTTACTTGAAGGCTAAACAGGAACTGGAGGATCAGCTTCCCTGGTGGGTCACTCATAGAGCTGTCAAGTTGTTTAGCTCTCGGCAGGAAACCTCAGTTCCCTGCAGGTGGGCTCTGCTAGGCCTAGGGTTGCTCAAGTGTCCTCATGATATGGTGGCCAGCATGACCCAGGGCTAGTTATCCACAACAGAGGAAGCCAGGAGCAGCCTCGGAGGTTGCACAGTATCATTCTAGAAGCAAGTCACTAAATCCAGGCTATGTTCAAGGAGAGGGCAATTAGATGCCACCTTTGAAATAAGAAGTGTTAAAATATTTATTTTGAGATGGAGTCTTGCACTGTTGCCCGGGGTGGACTGTAATGGCACAATCTTGGCTCACTGCAACCTTCGCTCCCCAGGTTCAAGCGATTCTCCTGCTTCAGCCTCCCAAGTAGCTGTGATTACAGGAACCCGCCACCACCCCCAGCTAATTTTTTGTATTTTTTTAGTAGAGACGGGATTTCACTATGTTGGCCAGGGTGGTCTCAGACTCCTGACCTTGTCACCCGCCTGCCTCAGCCTCCCAAAGTGCTGGGATTACAGGCATGAGCCACTGCGCCCGGCCTGTGAATATATTTTAAAACACCACATATATAAAGTAAAAGCTAATAGAAATGCAGGGAAAAACCTAATAAAATTTCAATCGTGTTAATAAATTTCAACATATCTTTTTTCAGAATTGGACAAATAAAGCAGACAAAAAATTAAGGAAATGTAGAAAAAATGCATTAATATGCAGATTTAATAAACATACATAGAGCCTTATATCCCTCAGAAAGAGCACATACATCCTTTGATCCATAAAATAAATAAAAAGGAGACCTAAAGTAAAAATATGTAGCAATATATTTGCTAGCATTTTTTTTTTTTAGTTCATTCTGTATGGCAGGTGCCTAAGCACTTTACATGTAACAATTTATTTAATTCTCACAACAACCCATGAAGTAGGATTACATTAACCACTTGGAAATAATGAAACATATCAACACATGCTAGCTTATCTTTGGTCTAAAGAGGGAATAAAAACTGAAATTATAACTGGGAGTGGATATTCATCAAAGTGCACTAATACAGGTATACTGGAGTTAATGGCTAACATCCATTCAACTGGTAGGTTCCTGCACAAAACACTGGTTGTTAAACATTTTTAATATAACCCCTATTATAAACTATCTAAAGAACTTTGAAGAGAATACTTCATAACAATAGCTTACACTTTATACAAAAATTACATCAAAATGGATTTCAGACTTAAACATAAAATTTAAAACTATAAACCTTTTTGTAAAAAAGTAGGAGAAAATCTAGGGAATTTAGGGCTAGACAAAGTTCTTATACTTGACACCAAAAGCATGAATCATGAAAGGAATAATTAATCAATTGGACCTCATCAAAATTTAAAACTTTTGCTCTGCCAAAGCCCATGTGAAGAGGATGAAAAGATAAACTACAGATTGGGAGAAAATATTTTCAAATCACAGATCCGACAAAAGGTTAGCATCTAGAATATATAAAGATCCTTTTGAACACAACAGTAAAAAACCCAAGCAACTCAGTTAGAAAATGTGCAAAGACATGAACGAACATTTCACTGAAGAGGCTCTGTATAGCAACTAAGCACGTGAAAACATGCTCAACATCATTAGCCATCGGGAAATGCAAGCTAAAACCGCAATGGGATTTAACTACAAACCGGTCAAATAAAATTTAATAAATTAAATAAAATGAATATAAAATAAAATAAAATAAAATTTAATCAAAGCTGGAACAATTCGAGCAACAAAATAAAGTAGTATTGAATTATAGTAAAATAGTGAAAACACCAAATGCTGGCAAGGATATGGAGAAATTGGACCACTCATATTTTGCTGGTGGGAATGTAAAAGGGTACAACCACTCTGGAAAACAGTTTGGTAGTTTCTTATAAAACTAAACAAGCAATTACCATACCACCCGGCCATTGCATTCTTGGGCATCTATCCCAGAGACATGAACATTTATCTTAACACAAAAACCTACACATAAATATTTATAGCATTTTTATTCCTAGTGGCCCCAAAACTGGAAGCAGCCCACATGTCTTTCAGCAGGTGAATGATTAAACAGACTGTGGTATATGTTCATTGTAGCATTATTCACAGTAGCCAAGATCAACCTAAGTGTTTACTGATAGATGAATGGATAAAGAAAATGTGGTATATACACAGAGTGGAATACTGTTCACCCATCAAAAAGTTGGAAATCCTGTCATTTGCAACAACATAGATGAATCTGAAGGACATTAGGTTAAGTGAAATGAGCCAAATACAGAAAGACGGATACCACAGGATCTCACTTACATGTGGAATCTAACAAAGTTGAACTCATTGAAGTGGAGAGTAGAATGGTCGTTTCCAGGGCTAAAGGGGTGGGGGAGATTCGGGAGATGTTGGTCAAAATATACAGAAGTTCATTTAGACAGGAGGGATAAGGTTTCAAGAGACTGTACAACATGGTGACTATAGTTAATAATATATATTGTATACTTGAAAATTGCTGCATAGATTTTAAGTGTTCTTGCACCCCAAAAATGTGTCTGTGAGATAACACATATGTTAAGTAGCTCAATTTAGTCATTACACAATGTATAGATATTTCAAAATATCATATTATACATACAAATATATACTTTTTATTTGTCAATTTAAAAATGTTTAATGTTGTGGTATATACACACTATGGAATAATACTCAGTAATAAAAATGAACAAACTATTGATAGATACAATAATTTGGATTAGTCGTCAGGGAATTATGCTGAGGGAAAAAAAGCCAGTCCCAAAAGGATACGTACTATATAAGTCCATTTATATGACATTTCTGAAATGAAAAAAATTAAGAAATAAAGAACAGTTTAGCAGTTGCCAGGGGTTAAGGACAGGGGTAGGGAGGTTGGTGTCATAAACGAGCAACATGAAAAATTACTGGGGTGGTGAAACTTCAGTATCTTGACTATGATGGTGGATACACATGGAATAATATTATACAGAACTAAATATATACACACACACACATGCACACACAAAAATCAATACAAGTAAGGAAAACTAGGAAAGCCTGAATAAAATTGGTGGATTGTACAATGTCAATATCCTGGTTCTGATATCATCCTATAGTTTTCCATAATGTTACCACTGGGGAAATTGGGCAAAAGGTACAAGGCATCTCTCTGTATTTTTACTTATAACTGCATGTTAATCTATGATTATCTCATTACAATTTCAATTAGAAATAGATAACTTCTAAGTTTTTATTTTTATTTATTTTTTTGAAACAAGGTCTCGCTCTGTTGCCCAGGCTGGTCTCAAACTCCTGAGCTCAAGCCATCCTTCCACCTCAGCGGGACTTTCCCAAAGTGCTGGAATTACAGGCATGAGCCACCGTGCCTGGCCTGAACTTTTAAAATATTTCAAAGGGCATGAAAAATGACAGAAATAAATGCCATCTGTTATTGAAGACATGTAGCTATAGGTGGACTGTCTATCCGTCTGGAAAAAAAATACAGTCAGACTCTGTGTCTTATTATGCAAATTATACCACATAAATAGAAGAAGAGATCATTAGCTTCATCTTTTATATATGTTTGTACCATGTTATTTTACTTGTTATTAGAAGCATGGGGTGTTATTTTACTTGTTATTACAAGCATGGGTTACTGCTGTAATGCTCAAAAAATCAAATAGAGAATTTTTTTTAAGTCAAGCCCAAGTTTTTCCTTTCAATACATCAAATGTTTACTACAATCTGGATGGAGTGCACATATCAGAGGAATATGCTAAATGTCCATTTTGGAGACAGTATACAGTCACATATTGGCTTAAAAAATTACTTTAGTCTGGGCATGGTGGCTCAAGTCCGTAATCCCAGCACTTTGGGAGGTCGAGGCAGGTGGATCACCTGAGGTCAGGAGTTCGAGACCAGCCTGGGCAACATGGTGAAACCCCGTTTCTACTAATAATACAAAAATTAGCCAAGCATGGTGGCACATGCCTGTAACCTCAGCTACTCGGGAGGTAGGAGAATCCCTTGAACCTGGGAGGCGGAGGTTGCAGTGAGCCGAGATTGCACCATTGCACTCCAGCCTGGGGCAACAAGAGCAAAACTCCATCTCAAAAAACATAACATAGAAAGAAAATAATACTCAAATTTAGGTGCACAAATATGTATTTAAGTTCATCTTGAAAGAATATTAGATAGCGACTGAAAAAATAAAGCAAAGCAATGCTCCCTAATGCAAAGCAAGAAAGAGACTGACTCAGTGTGGATGGGAATATGATGCTGCCTGTAACACACAGCAGCGACTATTCAGGCCTGTGGGCACTACCTGTATTAACTCAGGCAGCCACAGCACCAGGCAGAGCCAAACTCATCATTTAAGACAGTTTGCTGAGGCCTGTAGGAAGACCACCAGGGCCTTAGGCAAATTGTAAAACAGAAAAATTTAAGTGTACTCCCTTTCCTTATGTCTTCCCCTTCCTCAGATTCCCATTGCCCATGTCATTGGATGTGGAAAGAGATTTTCTTCTCTGAAAATTTCAGCACCAGCCTCAAAGCTGTAGATGACAGGTGACAAATGCCCCTGTGTTCAAAAGAGAGATGTTAGATACATTCATGCAAGACTTACTAAAAGGTGACCAAACCGATCTTTGTTTTTTGTTTTTTGAGACATGGTCTCGCTTTGTAACCCAGGCTGGAGTGCAGTGGCCACATCATGGCTCACTGCAGCCTCAACCTTCTGGACTCAATGGATCATCCCACCTCAGCCTCCCAAGTAGCTGGGACTACAGGCATGCACACCATGCCTGGCTAATTTTTGTCTCTTTATTTATTCATTTTGTAGAGACTGGTCTTGCTTTGCTGCCCAGGTTGGTTTTGAACTCCCAACTTCAAGTGATCCTCCCACCTTGGCCTCCCAAATGTTTGGGCTTACAGGCATAAGCCACCACACTGGGCTCCTGATCTTTAATAATCACTACTATTACCCATCTCCAAGTTGGTAAGAAAAGGGGAGATTTATTAATGAGCTTCTTGGTAATAAGAGAATTCGTATAATTAGAATGCCTTATTAACATGCTTCCTCTCCCACCAGCAAGTCAAAAGAAGCAGTTCCACTTGGAAGGGATCCAAATGATCTACTTTAGAGATCGGCGCTATCTACAGGAGAGGAGACTGGCATCTCATTTTTCCATCTGGAAGCTGGATGTCTTGCTGCCACAGTGAAATACAGGAGCATTTTGGGGAGAAAATGTCTTCAGGAAATTGGGTTATACAAGATAAAAGTAGAGACTAGTGGCTTAACTCTCCCCTCATAGGGTGGGGGCCTAGCTAGAGTTGCCCACGGCATCAGACAAGATTGTCTAACAAGCCAGCCCAGATTCTTAAGAATCACTCCTTCCTCTGAGTTCCATATTGCTGATTGGCAATGAAATAAAATATTCTGTCTCTGTAAGCACCCTCAGATCACAAAACCTAATTTTCAGTTGAAAAATGTGGTCACCCTACATCTAGTCTTTCTCATTTATGTCACCATTTATTTTAATGTTTATACCCTACATGTCACTACAAATTCCTTGACAGCAGGGTTATTCTTCTTATTATTTGTCTCATTATATCCCCAAACTTAGCATGCAGTCGATTCTAGGTAAATATTTGTTGCTGGTGTTTATGTTGCTGATAATTCAGTTCTTTCTTTTCTGCAGTCCTTCCCAACTTCTTCCTGGGGACCTCTCCCAAATACTTATTGCCCTATGTTAACTTCCTTTTTCTTTTTTTTTTTCTTTTTGAGATGGAGTCTCGCTGTGTCGCCCAGGCTGGAGTGCAGTGGTGTGATCTCAGCTCACTGCAACCTTCGCTTCACAGGTTCAAGCAATTCTCCTGCTTCAGCCTCCTGAGTAGCTGGGATTACAGGCGCCCACGACCACGCCCGGCTAATTTTTGCATTTTTAGTAGAGACAGCGTTTCACCATGTTGGTCAGGCTGGTCTCGAACCCCTGACTCATGATCCACCCGCCTCAGCCTCCCAAAGTGCTGGGATTACAGGTGTAAGCCACTGCGCCTGGCCACCCTTACATTAACTTCCTAATGAACTGGGAATCAAAACTACAGGCTTACTGTTTTACCAATGATCTGTGGCCCAGATTTCTGAAAATGCTATGTTCCACTTTCTCTGTTTTAAAAATGGGAACAACAATATATTTTTTTCTGTCTAATCACTAAGCATATTAGCAGAATCAAATGAGATGATGTGAATCATGTTGCTCTGTAAATCTGATTATGTATCATTAGCCCTTTGCAAGATCATTTCCAGAGAGACACAGAAATAACTTATCTAAAAGGACACTAGCTTCTCACAGGATTTTCTTTTTTATCCTCTTGTCAAACTAGAAATCAAGATTGGTAAGATTTCAGTCCTTTAGGAATGAGATAGCTGGGCCATGAAGCAATTATGACTTATTTCAAGGATTTAAACAATGTAAAGAAAGCTTAGCTCCAAGGCTTCTCATTCTGTAAAGGTTAAAAATTGTATCCTAATTTCCATTTCTGGAATCTCTGTTAGTCACAAGGAGGAGTCTACTGTGCCCTAGTTTAGCAGAAGGCAGATTAAGTACAAGATCGACATTTGCTCTCAAAGAAAGCAAATAGCCATATTTTGTCTTGAGAAACTACCACGATATGGAGAAAAAAATGAAAGATAATAAGATTATCTGGTGGGTTTTATTTGCCATGTTAATGCTCTGGATGATTCAGGAAAACAAGCCCAGAAACTGAATTGTCTAGATTATTTGTCATCATCTGAATCTGAATTTGCTTATTCCACAGATAAATCAGCCAACCCTTCATTTTCCTGTTGGTTGTTTAAAAGTAGGGAAATGAGTCAAACATCCAATTTTTCTTCCCTGGTAGTGGAGAGTCCAGGGCTCCGACCTCAGCTAGAATTTTGGGGGTACAAAATCAGAACTGCCTGGGGTACAGGTGAACAGCAATGGGGGCCTGAGGTGGGGGACCCAACGAAGGAGTCTCGGGAAGCAAAAATAGAGGGCCAAAAAGATCAATGGCTCAGACAAAAGACAACTGGATTCCAAACAAAGATCTGCAATAGTGCATACAGGATGGAGTGACTGCGATGACTGAGTGTGGGGGTACCTGAAAGTGCAGCAGGCAGAAGGAGCATCATTAGCTGTAGCAAGTCAGAGTGGGCACCCCAGGCTCAGAGCAGCAGCTGTCACTTCACATAATACATTGCCAAGCAGAACTGAGATTATCTAGTGATTTCCAAAGTACCACAGAGAAGTCAACTAATAGAATCCTTGCTAATTTATTCACCCATTCATTTCTTCATTCAACCAACACTAATCGAGTGCCATTCTATGCCAGGATCTGTTCTGTGCTATTAGGATATGGCAGTGAATGACGCATGTGGAGCTTAGAGTCTAGTGAAGGAAAACTACAACTATAGACAAAGTAAATAAGAAAGCTATATGGTATTTAATATTTAAGAAGATATTAAGGGCTATGGAAAAAATTACGGCAGGGTAAAAGGTATTGAGAGTGCCAAGAGTGGGAAGAATTTGCCATTTTAAGCAGAGTACTTACTGAGAAGGGGACGTTTGAGCAAAGACTTGAGAGAGGTGAAGGAGTTTGCCATGTAGATATCTAGGAACAGAATGGTCCATAGTGTTCCAGGCAAAGAGGACAGCCAGGCCCTGAGTCAGGGACAGGCCTGGTTGGGGGAACAGCAAGGAAACCAGTGTGGTTGGAGGTGAGAGAGCGAGGGGATGAAATCAGAAAGGAAAGGAGGGGAGCAGAGTCGCAGATCACACTGGGCCTTCTAGGTCTTTAGAAAGACTTTGACTTTTGATCTGCAAGAAATGGGGAATTGTTGGAGGTTTTGCAGCAGAGGAGTGATGTGATCTGATTTAGCATTCAAAAGCATTTATTTGGAAACTGTATTAATAAGAGACTGTAGAAAAACAAGGGTGGAAGCAGAGACTAGTTAGGAGGCTTTTGTGTTATCCGAGAGAGAGAGAGATGTCAGTACAAGTGACGGGTAAAATTTAATCTGCTGTTCCTCAGTGAGCAGTACATTTGGATATTGTACCTATATTGATTCTTTTTTTTTTTTAGACAGGCTCTCACTCTCTCACCCAGGCTGGAGTGCAGTGGCATGATCATGGCTCACTGAGCCTCAACCTCCCAGGCTCAGGTGATCCTCCTACCTCAGCCTCCCAAGTATCTGGGATTACAATCTCTTTATGCCTCAGGCAGCCAATGGTGTTCACTGAGATGGGGCTTGGTGATGAGTCAAGCTAAAGACCCAATGGCAAATTGATGAGGTCTGTTATAGCATTTAATAGGAATCTAAATACAAAGCAAAATATTCAAAATATCTAAATATCTCATCTGTATTTTCTCATCTTTATCTATCTATATTTCATCTATATTTGCTTATGCATTCTTGTTGGGGAGTTTCTACTTCTTTTTACTGTCATATTTGCTGACTCTTAACATGTGTTTTCTGAGGTATTATATCTACAAGTTATCTTGAATCTCAAGAACCCATATGATGGACAGAGTCTGGAGTGGTATGGGTCTTCCACCTCTTCCAACCTTTATTCTTCCCTCAGAGCTGCTAGGTCCACCCTAGCTGGCTGATTTCAGGACCCGTCTCATGGCAGGTGGAAAACTACATGTCAGGGAGACTTAAAGCTGGACCCAGATTTCCTTATGGAAAACAAGACCACTGCAAGAGCTGTCTAGGGCCTGTGAACGTGGGGTGAACTGGGCAGGTATTCCTCTGCTGGGAGATGCCAGGGCTGGCAGGAGCCAGACATGCATCACCTAAGACATGCTGCTGTGGAATTCACAGTGGCCCAGTCACTGTGCTGAGGACGATCTGTTGTTTGAAGATAGTGATGACTCAGTTTCTGATGCAGTGAACATCAGTGATGAAGTGAATCCTCTGGATACCAGCAGTGACAAAGGATTTCATCTTCGAGAGTAAGTGATTTTCTTGCTTTTCAGGATGAAGATTAAAATCTTTTATTAATTCTTGGATGTTTTGTGACTGATTTTACTCTACTACATGGAGTGAAATATCAGCTTTTAAAAAAATTCACTTAATTTTCTCCTCTTTGCTCACTAGTGCGTAATGTGACATATGAAGGAACATTACAACATAGGAATCTCTTCTTTTCTGTACTTTTTTGAGACAGAGTCATTCTATCGCCTAGTCTGGAGTGCAGTGGTGCGATCTTGGTTCACTGCAACCTCCACCTCCAGGTTGAAGTGATTCTCGTGCCTCAGCTTCCTGAGCAGCTGGGACTACAGGCACATGCCAGCCACCGCACCTGGCTAATTTTTGTATTTTTAGTAGAAACAGGGTTTCCCCATGTTGGCCAGGCTGACCTTGAACTCCTGGGCTCAAGTGATCTGCCTGCCTCAGCCTCCCAAAGCGATTGACAGGCATGAGCCCCTGTGCCTGGCAGGGAATCTTTTCAACATTTTCTGTTTCTATATTTTTTGTGACCATTTTCTTTTCTTTTCTTTTCTTTTTTTTTTAACTGTGATATTTGTTAGTCTACATGTACCAGAGTCTGTCAAGTAAGAATCTTTGCTTTCAAACATCAGAAACAGACTCTGGGCCAGGCCTACTGGCTCACGCCTGTAATCCTAGCAATTTGGGAGGCCGAGGTGGGCAGATCACCTGAGGTCAGGAATTCGAGAACAGCCTGGCTAACATGGGGAAACCCCGTCTCTACTAAAAATACAAAAATTAGCCAGTCGTGCACCTGTGGTGGCGGGCACCTATAGTCCCAGCTACTCGGGAGGCTGAGATAGGAGAATCACTTGAACCCGGGTGGTGGAAGTTGCAGTGAGCCAAGATCGCACCACTGCATGCCAGTCTAGGCGACAGAGCAAGACTCCATCTAAAAAAAAAAAAAAAAAAGAAAGAAAAAAGAAAAAGGAAACAAACTCTGGCTAATCTCATTCAGAGTGAATTTACTGGAAGGCTATTAGGAGCTCATGGAATTGATGAGAGGCTTAGAATCCAGCTTTGGAATAGGTCAGATACAAAGGCAGTTACTAAGCCTAGGAAGCAGAACTCAGAGGAATTGTCTCATAGTAGGGAACTTCTGGTTCCTTTACAATGACCAGGGTGGCAGAAATTTTGACTGCTTTTAGTCTTTTCATCTCTTTGATCATGATCCAAATTTGGGTGTGGTGGGGTGGTGATGACTGTTAGCCTGGGCCCTCTGAGAAGAAGGCAGACACCAAGATAGGATTAACATGCAAGGATGGTTTTAGGAGAAAAGCCTGTGAGGGGAAGGGGGAGGGAACTGGGAAGAGCAGAAGGGTCATCAGATCGTAACATGAGTCTGACTCTGAGTGAAGGAGTTAGGGAAGGAAGATAGGGTGGAAGATCCTAGATGGCTGTGCAGTCTAAGGAAGTTTTGGCAAAGGCCCTGGGGAGTTCTCCAACTGAAGCCACCCATCAGAGGAGGTCTGTCTCTCCCAGGAATGGGCCTGCTGCATTTAGTCATTGGCTGGGAGTAGCCCCGGAGAAGCATGACCTCTGGTGTAAATGTGGCCGTGGGTTTCAGCAGGCAGCAGCTGGGGACCCTAGGTCAGTTATACTCCCTGTAGTTGGATCTCTGTGAAGTGCATTCTCACGGTTGCCTCAGCAACTGACAGGCTTAGCATGGGTCATGGTCCCACTTTGTTAGGGCAGGGAAGACCCCTGTTACGGTATCACAGATGGAAGATGTAATTATCCAAGAGGAAATTAGGTCCTGCTACAGAGGGGAAATGTATGATGGGTGGCCAATACCCAACAAATTCCACTTCTTGTAGCTACTTGTTTAGAAATTCCTTAAAATTACCTATTTTGCCACTTGTTTTGTGCCAACTTTAAAAAATGTATCTGTTTCATCTACATGGGCTATTAAAATTTCATGCAGGTTGGGCACGGTGGCTCATGCCTGTAATCCCAGCACTTTGGGAGGCCAAGGCGGGCGGATCACCTGAGGTCGGGTGTTTCAGACCGGCCTGGCCAACATGGAGAAACCCCATCTCTACTAGAAATACAGAATTAGCTGGGTGTGGTGGCACATGCCTGTAATCCCAACTACTTGGGAGGCTGAGGCAGGAGAATGACTTGAATCTGGGAGGGGGAGGTTGTGGTGAGCAGAGAGCGTGCCATTGCACTCCAGCCTGGGCAACAAGAGTGAAACTGTCTCAAAAAAACAAAACAAAACAAAATATCATGCAAACATATATTATGTTGATGCTTTTGGTTATGAATATTTGCTGAAATTACTACTGGTATTTGCTTTGATAGCATGTGTCTTATAAGGATTCTATTAGTAAACATATGTGCTGTTGCCTGTTATCTACCAATATTCAATATTACAAATATATTTCTTTTTGCTAAGGGAGTTTATACTTATTTTAGGATTTAGTCAACTATTACTGCATGTCTAGAACTTAAGATTGTTGACTTTGGATTCCAGTATTCTCTGCATTGTATTTACGTGAATAAAATAATGTTTTCTTTTATTTAAAAAACTTTATGGCCTGGCCCGGTGGCTCATGCCTGTCATCCCAGCACTTTGGGAGGCCAAGGCAGGCAGATCATGATGTCAGGAGATCGAGACCATCCTGGCTAACACGGTGAAACCCTGTCTGTACTAAAAATACAAAAAATTAGCTGGGCGTGGTGGTGGGTGCCCGTCGTCCCAGCTACTTGCGAGGCTGAGGCAGGAGAATGACTTGAACCTGGGAGGTGGAGCTTGCAGTGTGCCAAGATGACACCACTGAACTCCAGCCTGGGCGACAGAGCGAGACTCCGTTTCAAAAAACAAAACAAAAACAAAAAACTTTATTTATTGATTTATTTTTATTTTTTGAGACAGAGTCTTGCTCTGTCACCCAGGTAGGAGTGCAGTGGCATGATCTCGGTTCACTGCAACCTCCACCTCCCGGGTTCAAGCGATTCTCCTGCCTCCGCCTCTCAAGTAGCTCGGACTACAGGTGTGTGCCACCATGCCCAGCTAATTTTTGTATTTTGAGAAGAGACAGGCTTTCATCATGCTGGCTAGGCTGGTCTTGAGCTCCTGACCTCAAGCGATCCACCCACCTCAGCCTCCCAAAGTGCTGGGATTACAGGTCTGAACCACTGTGCCCAGCCTATTAAAAAAAAACTTTAAAATGAGGCCCTCAATACATGTATTAATTTATTTTATTTTATTTATTTATTTTTTTGAGACAGGGTCTCGTTCTGTCGCCAGGCTGGAGTGCAGTGGCGTGACCTCGGCTCACTGCAATCTCTGCCTCCCAGGTTCAAGCGATTCTCCTGCCTCAGCCTCCCGAGTAGCTGGGACTAAAGGAGCACGCCACCAAGTCCAGCTAATTTTTGTGTTTTTAGTAGAGAAGGGGTTTCACCATGTTGGCCAGGATGGTCTCGATCTCTTGACCTCGTGATCCGCCCTCCTCGGCCTCCCAAAGTGCTGGGATTACAGGCATAAGCCACCATGCCTGGCTTTAATTAATTTTTCCAGAGAAAATTTTCTTCGTAAAATTGGAGCATGCCTTATATGGCAGTAATCATGGTGGTTTGGGGAAGGAAACCCTGCCATATCCATCAAACTTCTGATAAATTCTCCAAATTTAAATAAATATAAATTGTACATCATTTACTTTACTTCTAATTGCTAATATTGGAGGTTTTCTCCCAGCCCTCTATAAGTGGATTATGCATCATATGAGTCCCACTCAACATTTTCTTTTTTTTTGAGACAGATTCTCGCTCTGTCATCCAGGTTGGAGTGCAGTGGCGTGATCTCAGCTCGCTGCAACCTCTGCCTCCTGCGATTCCTCTGCCTCAGCCTCCTGAGTAGCTGGAACTACAGGTGCGCACCACCATGCCCGGCTAATTTTTGTATTTTTAGTAGAGATGGGGTTTCACCACATTGGCCAGGTTGGTCTTGAACTCCTGACCTTGTGATCTGCCTGTCTTGGCCTCCCAAAGTGCTGGGATTATAGGCGTGAGCCACCGCACCTGGCCTGAGTCCCACTCAACATTTTCATAGAAATTATCAGGGCATTTTATAAAATTTTTACCAATTTATAGTTATTAAAAGTCAAACTGCTCAAGCACGTAAGACTGGAAGATATAATTTGCTCATGTTTATAAGAGTTTTACAGTAATAAGGGGTTGATATGGCAATATATAAAAGTAGGAATCATTTCAATGTATCCCAGATGATAGTGGCATTAAATAAAAATAATATCAATTAACTAGTGAAAATAGTCTTTCTGATGTTTCTGCTTTTTAGAATATAAAATGACAAATCTACATTTGCTTCTGTAAAACAAACTTTCTCTTTAAATATAACATGTGGTCAGGAAAGTGTACAAATAAAATGTATGGCTCAATGAATTTTTACGAGGTACATTTTGATAATCACTAGAATGCATCTTCCTGACCTCTAATAACAAGGAACCTAATTGACCACTGTGCTCTACAATCTATTATTATACCTGGGCTGAGGCCACTCTGGTCTTGGGCTGCTTTCCATCAATGACTGTGTTACTGAGGCAGGCCCATTACGGGGAGACACAGGTCTTCCTTGATGGCCAACTTAGACTGGAGGACTCCCCAACACCCTTGCTGAATCTTCCCCAGACTTCATGGTGCTCTAGGATACTTTCACCCAACATATCTTCCCTTCCTCTTTTACTCAGGGTCAGACTTGCATGTGACCACTCTCTCAGTCTTTCCATCTCCTTCCCTATGTTCTCACACAAGCATTTTCCTAATAAAATCCTTGAACATTTAATTCTGTGTTGGTGTCTCCTTCTTAGAGAACTCAAACTAACACATGAACCCAACTATGTAACCGGCCCCAGATCAAGAGACAGAATATAACCAGTATCTTGAAAGAGCCTTTTGTGCCTCTTCCTAAAAATTATGTCACAACCAGCCCTCTATCAAAGGTAACCATTATCTTCACTTTTAATTCCATAGATTAATTGTGTCTGTTTTAGAATTTTGTATAAATGAATCTTACAGACTATATTATTTTGTGCCTGTCCTCTTTAATGCAACATTATGTTTGTGGCATTCATCCATGCAGTTATATATAGCAAGATTTCAGATAGATTTTTGTGTCTTATTCATACTAGTTGTTATTGATAGGAGTATTGATCTACCACATTAAGGTGATAGTGAATGTCCTTCACTAAATTTATATTTAGTAACTGTAGTACACTAAAGAATTTATTACCTAAAGAGTACCTTGTTAAATAAATAAGATCTATTCAAGCCTTCACTGGCTTAAAAATGAAGTTTCATTGACTTTTACCTTTAAATGAATGTACATCCCTGGAGGATGTGGATGTCAGGGTGGGACTTCAAATAGAAATGAAACAGACGTCGAAAAATGCTTTATGTTATATACGTACAAAGAATTCACAGTATAGTGTGCCTTTCATCAGCCTTGAATTTATCACTCCAACCCAGTAAAAATGCTTTCTTAAGATTACTAGTGACCTCATAATTGGTCACCTTGATACTTTTCAGCCCTCATTTCATTCCATAGTAGTGAATGACACTGTTAAATTAAATTTGGCCTATGGCTGCCTTCATAAGCAGTGAACTGAAACCTAACTCAGTATGTAAACAAACTGCAACTGAATTAAGCCTATATTCTTGTAACAGGTAGCTGATTCTCAGCCAATCATAGCAGCTGAACTTCAGCCAATCACAGGTTGCCAACTGATTAGACCATGTCCATAACACAAATGGTGACCTGTAAACAATTAAACTGTTTCTGCATGTCACTCCCTTTTTCTGCCTGTAAATACCGCCTGCCTGCATTGCTGGGTGGAGCTCCCTGAATCTCTATTGGTTCAGGGTGCTGCCCATTTCATGAATTGTTCTTTGCTCAGATAAACTCTGCTAAATTTAATTTGTCTAAAGTTTTTCTTTTAACATCAATGATGATATTCTTCTTAAAACTGTCTTCTTACTTAGCTTCTGGAGGGAGAATATAGTGAAGAGGTTAAAGGTACAGGCTCTGGAGCCAGATTGCCTAATTCTGAATACTAGCTCTAAACAGCATTCTATTTGTAATCTGTCAAGATTATGTAAGCTTTCTATCCTTCTGTTTCATTATCTTCACAATGGAGATAGTAATAGTGTTTGCTTCAAAGGGCTATTGTAAGATTTGAATGAATTAATATTTGTAAAGCACTTAAAATAGCACTGGCACATTTTAAACAGTATATGTTTGCTGTTATCAGTCTATTCACATTACTGATTCATCTCTGATATCCCAGTGGACCTCAGTTGTCTCTGCAGGCTCCTCTTTTTCCCAGTTCCCTAAAGTTTTTGTTCCCAACAATTCTCTGCTAGTCTTCTTGTCACTTATTTATTTTAGAAACAGGATCTTACTCTGTAGCCCAGGCTGGAGTGCAGTGGTGTGCTCGTAGCTCACTGCAGCCTCAAACTCCTGGGCTTAAACAATTCTTCCACCTCAGCCTTCCAAGTAGTTGGGACTACAGGTGTGCACCACCAGGCCCAGTTTTTTTGTTTGTTTGTTTTTTGTGGTTTTTTTGTAGAGACAAGGTTTTGCTATATTGCCCAGGATTTCCTCTCACTTTAAACACTCTCCTCAGGGCAACTTTACCCATGCTTCCAGATGAAAGACCACTCACATGCCAATGGCTCCTTAGCTTAGTCAGCCATCTTGGCCTCTCTCATGAGCTCTAGATTTATATTTTCAGCTGATTACTAAACATCTAGAGGTACCATAGACACTTCAAACTCAACATGTCAAAAAGCAACTTAATTTTCTTGTTGTCTCCATTTTTCTAAACCTTCACTTTATAGCCAATGAAGAACCCTAGAAATTAGGGCAAGATGTTCTTCATTGTTAATTTAATAGAAGAGGATGTTGTAGTATTAAATATGGGTGGGGGCAGGTGCTGTTCAAGTTCCTTTAGTGGCAGATATAGTCATGCCTTGTAGACCACATGAAGGGTTTTGGAACAAGACGGGTATGTGTTCAAGATTAGTTTTGAGATACCTAGAGAAAAGGTGTATTGTAGTCCAGAGTGGATACTTTTACCCTTCTCTCCTCCCCTACTCATGTAAGCTAAAGCTCACTTCTCTCCCGTATCCAACAGGAGAATTCAGACTGAGGAGAGAAGAACTTGATCTGGAGCTCAGTGCAAGGTTCTGCAATTTACTAAACACACGAGAGAACTTGATTTTTGATGAAGAAGTGGCACATTCTGGAAAATAGAAGAGAGGTTAAAGACATCAGAAAAGGGATGAGTTAAAAGAGAAAGGGACTGTGGGGAGAAGAGAGCAGATTAGCCATAAGAAAGGTGGGAGTCTTCAACCAGGGACACCTGGAAGATCTGAACCGTGAAGCTCTGTGCTCTTGTGGCCTGAAAGGGGATGAAAGTAATGGGTTAGGGGCACAATGCCTATTTTTCTACCCTCTGACTATATAGGGTTTGGATTTATCACTGATGGCTTTATGTAAAGAACTGTTTAAACACCCTTAAGCGTCCAGTGTTTGTTTACTGCAGAAGCAGTTTTCCAAAACAGAATCTGGAATGAGGGGGGACTATTTTCCTTTATCCTGATTTACCAGTGGCAATGTTATATTTACTATGAAGCTAAAGAAGCATCAGCTGTACGGACATTCACTTGTGTGAGCCCTTGCCAAGGCCCTTGGAGAAGAAACATATGCCCCTGGTCAAATGTTTTTATAAAATTTGAACAGGCAAGATTTTTTGGTATTCTTTTTCTATGAAGATCTCCCCCACATCCCACCCCTATAAAATTACAGAAGCTTCAAACTATGTAAAATCTGACTCTGACACTGTCCCCCTATAAACAACAAACTTTAAAAACATCTGCATTGTAAACTACAAGGAAAAAATGACAAATCAACAAGGATGGGGGAGATTATAACATCCTTTCTCAGTGACTGATATATAAAGCAGACAAAAATTAGAAAAGATATAGATGTTTGAAAACACAATGAACAAACTTTATCAAATGAACATATATAGAACCTTGTAACAAATAATTAGATAAATTCTATTCTTTCCAAGCACATATGACACATTTATAAAAATCACATAGACTGCCACAAGAAAAAAATTTTAACAAATAACAAAGAATTAACATCATACATAGGATGATCTCTGAACATACTATCATGAAGTTACACATCATTAACAAAGTTAACAAAAAGGGATAACTACAAACTCCACACATTTGGAAATTCAAAAATACACACCTATAAATTTGGCAAAATTTTGATAATTTTGACTCTGGGTGTCAAAATTCATTGTGGATCTTGGAAAGTTTTTCATAATTAAAATATGCTTTTAAAAAATTCTCATGTCTGCCAGGTGTGGTGGCTCAAGCCTGTAATCCCAACACTTTGGGAGGCCGAGGCAGGCAAATCACGAGGTCAGGAAATTGAGACCATCCTGGCCAACATGGTGAAATCCTGTCTCTACTAAAAATACGAAAATTAGCTGGTGTGGTGGTACGTGCCTGTAATCCCGGCTACTCAGGAGGCTGAGGCAGGAGAATCGCTTGAACCCGGGAGGTGGAGGTTGCAGTGAGCTGAGGTTGCACCACTGCACTCCAGCCTGGCAATAGAGCAAGACTCCGTCTAAATAATAATAATAATAACAATTCTAATGTCAAAAAAAGAAGTAATAGGCCACCTGATAGGCCAGGTGCAGTGGCTCACGCCTATAATCCCAGCACTTTGGGAGGCTGAGGCCGGACAACCGCTTGAGGCCAGTTCAAGGCCAGCCTGAGCAACATGGTGAGACTCCACCTCTACAAAATATGCAGAAATTAGCCAGGTATGGTGGTGCATGCCTGTAGTCTCAGCTACTCAGGAGGCTGAGGTGGGAGGATTGCTTCAGCCCAGGAGGTCAAGGCTACAGTGAGCCATGACTGCACTACTGAGCTCCAGCCTGGGTGATGCAGTGAGACCCTGTCTCAAACACAAGAATTAAAAAAAAAAAAAAAAAAAGAAGTAATAATGTAAACTATAATTCTTGTATATACACACACACACACACACACACACACACACACACACACACACACACACACACACACATACATCAAAACTTGTGGGCTGAAGCTGAAGGTGTTCTTAGAGGGAAATTGATAGCCTTACATGGTTACATTGACAAAGAGGAAAAAAAGGAAAAAACAGAAAAAGTGAAATTAGTGAGGTAGCATCAACTTTAGATGTAATAAAGAGAACAATGTGAACTCAAAGAAAACAGAGGAAGGAAATACAGAGTAGAAAATTAATGATACAGAAAACAAAGATCAATAAAAACAAAAGTTGGTTTTTTAAAAAGTTTAACAAGATAGACATACTTCTGGCACGACTAATTAGAACATAAGAGACAAGGCACAAAGAAGCAATACTGGGAATGACAAAAGGGACATAACTACAGATGAAGCAGAAACTGACATACTGAGAGCATGCTATGAGCAATTACACCAATCAATTTGAAAATACAGGTGAAATAGAAAGTGTTCCTAGAAAAATATAACTGATCAAAACTTACTCATAGAAGGCCTGAATAGACTTTTTTTATTGGGGTGGGGAGGACAGTCTCGCTCTGTCGCCCAGGCTGGAGTGCGGTGGCATGATCTCGGCTCATTGCAACCTCTGCCTCCCAAGTTCAAGCGATTCTCCTGCCTCAGCCAACCAAGTAGCTGGGATTACAGTTGTGCACCACCATGCCCAGCTAATTTTTGTGTTTTTAGTAAAGATGGGGTTTCTCCATGTTGGCCAAGCTGGTCTTGAACTCCTGGCCTCAAGTGATCTGCCCGCCTTGGCCTTCCAAAGTGCTGGAATTACAGGTGTGAGCCATTGCACCCAGCCCTGAATAGACTTTTAACTTTTAAAATGTTGATTCAAAGGTAAAAATTCTTCCTCTACAAATACTATCAGGCCTAGATTTTCTCAGTAAAGTTCTATCAAACCTTCAACAAGTTGATTATCCTATTTTATGCTGCTCCAGATAACAGAAAAAGATAGAATGCCTTCAAATACAATTTATGTAATTAGTGTATTCTTTATGCCACAATCGGACAAAGAAAGAATGTAAAGTAAGTTCAGAGGTGATCTCAATTATGAAAATAAATGCAAAAAATAATAGTCCATATCAGAATTGATAATACTCATCATGATTAAAACAAAACAAAAGCTCTTGGAATAAAAAGAAACTTCCTTAATCTGATAAAGGTTGTCTTCCAAAACCTTATACAAACAAGATACTTACTTGTGAATTATTATAAGTACTACTTTTAAAGTCAAGAACCATCCATGGAAACCTGTTATCACAATGTATATTCATCATTGTACTGGAAGTTCAAGTCACAGCAGTAAGACAAGTAAAGCAAGAAAGATATAAAGATTAAAAAGACAGAAACTATACTATAACAATTCACAAGTTACCAACTATCACAATTAGCATAGAAAATCTAGAGAATCAATAAATTATTAGAACAATAGAGTTTTAAAAAACTGAACTGCATCTACATATTTCAACATAACAGTACCAAAACCCTTAAGATTCTTAGGAGTAAAACTAACAACAAAAAAAAAATGTCAGGGACCTTTTAGAAAATAATTCTGAAACTAATTGAAAGAAATGAAAGAAGACCTACATAAATGCAGAGATATACTTTGCTCATTGGAAAATTCAATACTGTAAAAATGTCCAATCTCCCCCAATTAATCTCTGAATTCATTGTAATTCCAGTGCAAATCGCTACAGAGTTTTGGCAAGTGAATTCTGAAATTTACATGAAGAGATGCTTTTAAAGAAAAATAACAAGGTAAAGGAGTTTTTCCTATCATATTAGAAAGTGTATTATAATTAAGCTTTACGTGATAATAAAGACATGGTATTGATGCAGGGATGGGAAAATAAATCAATAGAGTTGCAAAATGAAAACATTTATGCATGGAAACTGTATACAACATTACAAATCCGTGGGGAAAGGACAAACTTCCCAATGATTGGTGCTGGAAAAACTCATTAATCATATGAAAAAAACTAAAATACCTATTTCACACAATCTGCAAAGGAAAATTTTACATCAAATAAAGACAACACAAAAGCAAAAGGGACAAAAGATAGGAATAGGCAAGTTACAGAAGAAAAAACTCAACACAAAATAAAAATGTTCAAGCTCACTTTTAATTCACTTGTAATCAGAGTGATGCAAATTATAACCAAAATGAGCTAGCATTTCATCCTACCAGAAAGTCTGATGGTGCCAAATGCTGGTATGGATGTGAAACAGGAGAAGCTCATACACTGCTAGTGGGAGCTTAAATTGGATCGATCCACTTTTGAGAGCAATTTAGATATATATAGTTAGGTTAAAGATGCACATATTCATAACTCTTAACAACTCTTACATGTACTCAAGAAAATAAGTACAAGAATATTCTAACACTGCTTGCAACAGTGAATAACTAGAACACCTAAATATCCACTAGCAGCAAAATGCATAAACAAATCACGATGTATTTTTATAAGAGAATTCTATCCAGCACTGGAAGTGAATGAACTTGAGCTAAATGCATCAAGATAGGTAAATCTCAACATTGAAAGGTAGTATGACATCGTTAATATGAAATTTAAAAACATGTCAGTATAGGTTTTGTTTTACTTACTACACATTCATAAATAATAACAGTATAAAAAGGAAAAATATTTGGTGTATAATAGTGCATGCATGTAAGGTAGAGGATGAGGAATCAAATGGGGAAGAGTGTACAGAAGATCTCTTTCTTTTTTTCTCTTTCTTTCCTTCCTTCCTTCCTTCCTTCCTTCTTTCTTTCTTTCTCTCTCTCTCCCTTCCTCCCTTTCTCCCTTCTTCCCTTCCTCCCTTCCTCCCTTCCTTCCCTCCTTCCCTCCTTCCTCCCTTCCCTTCCCCTCCCTCCCTTCCTTCCTTTCCTTTTTTTTTTTTTTTTTGAGACGTAGTCTCGCTGTGTCACCCAGGCTGGAGTGCAGTGGCGCCATCTCGGCTCACTGCAAGCTCCACCTCCCGGGTTCAAGCCATTCTCCTGCCTCAGCCTCCCGAGTAGCTGGGACTACAGGCCCCCACCACCACGCCCAGCTAATTTTTGGTATTTTTAATAGAGAAGGGGTTAGACCGTGTTAGCCAGGATGGTCTCGATCTCCTGACCTCGTGATCTGACTGCTTGGCCTCCCAAAGTGCTGGGATTACAGGTGTGAGCCACTGCACCCGGCCTCTTTCTCTCTCTCTCTCTCACTGCTGCAACCACCACCTCCTGAGTTCCAGGGATTCTCATGCCTCAGCCTCCCGAGTAGCTGGGATTACAGGCGTGCATCACCACACCCGGCTAATTTTTGTATTTTTCCTAGAGATGGGGTTTTGCCCAGGTTGTCCAGGCTGGTCTCGAACTCCTGGCCTGAAGTGATCTGCCTGCTTCAGCCTCCCAAAATGCTGGGATTACAGGCATGAGCCATTGCCCCCAGCCAGAAGGTTTCAATTGCATCTGTAACATTTTATTTTTAAAAGTTGAAGCAAAAATAGCAAAATATTTAGATTTGACAAAGATCAGTGGTCAATACTTTACAATATTACTTTCTGTAACTTTTGGTAAGCTTGAAATATTTTAAAATTAAAAAAATTAAATACAGTAGAACCAATACTGAGTGATTTATACCTTCAAATAATTACATTAGTGTCTTAATATAGTAATGACATATTGCATGATGTTAGAAACATTTTTCTAACATTTTCAACTTGATTAAAGATGTCTTATGAAATATTGACTTAATAACAGTATTTTCTTCTTCTTTTCTTCACAGCAAATAATGAAATAATTTAAAATCAAGCAGCACTTGCTGAAATTGCTTCACTAAAGCAAAAGAGTGAAGACAGCAGTGTTTAGTGAAAACGAGTGAATGATGAAGGAAAAGGTGAAATAGGCTGGGTTGGAGCATAGGGATAGAGAGAGGAATATTGCTGAGCAACCAGGAGGAGACAGGACCAAGAGGAAAAAGGACAAGAATTAAAAGGGATGCACCCAAGACCAATGATAAAGTGAGTACATTGGAAAGTAACAAATCAGCCTGGGCAACATTAGCCGGGTGTGGTGATGCATGCCTGTAGTCCCAGCTACTCAGGAGGCTGAGGTGGGAGGATTGCTTCAGCCTGGGAGGCCAAGGCTACAGTGAGCAGAGATTGTGCCACTGCACACCTGCCTGGGTGACAGAGCAGGAGCCTGTCTCAAAAAAGAAAGAAAGAGAAAGAGAGAGAGACAGAAAGAAAGGAAAGAAGGAAGGAAGGAAGGAAAGAAAGAAAGAGAGAGAGAGAAAGAAAGAAAGAGAAAAAAAGGAAAGAAAGAAAGGAGAAAAGTAAGAGAGTAATAGGTAATTTTTAAAAATTATTTATTTATTTATTTATTTATTTATTTTGGGGGATGCAGTCTCGCCCTGTCCCCCAGGCTGGAGTGCGATGGCGCGATCTCGGCTTACTGCAACCTCCACCTCCCGGGTTGAAGCAATTCTCCCACCTCAGCCTCCCGAGTAGCTGGGACTACAGGCATGTGCCACCAAGCCTGGCTAATTTTTGTGTTTTTAGAAGAGACGGGGTTCCACCACGTTGGCCAGACTACTCTCAAACTCCCGACCTCAAGTGATCCTCCTGTCTTGGCCTCCCAAAGTGCTGGGATTACAAGCATGAGCCACCACGCCAGGCCAATTCTTTAAGTAACTATAGAAGGTAATCTGGCCAGGCGCGAAAAGAGCCTGGGTGAAAGAGCAAAACTCCGTCTCAAAAAAATAAATAAATAAAAGTAATTTAAAAGGCAGACCCAGATGCTAAATGTGATTTGATTTACTTAGACCATAGAATTTTATGGTTACTAGCATTTTTTTCAACACTCTTATTTCAGAATGGGAAAACTGAGTCTGAGTTAAGCACATTTCCCTATGGTTAAGTGTAGAGCTGAGAGTAAAACTCATCCTCTGGAGGCACCTTGATGCAGTGATTGTTCCATTTCACTGCACTGCCTAATATTACCAGGGTCTCCAACAGGCCATGCACTGCTGCTGGGTGGGAGTGCAGTGTGAGAGGGAAGCACAAGGGACTCACCCAGGGCAGGAAAACTTCAAAAAATGGTTGCAGCAGAGAGACATAAACAGAGCTAGCTTCTTACGCCTGTATAGTCCTCCTCTTCTGTTTTTAAGCCTTTAAAAAAGAGGCTTGTCGGACATGCTTCTCCTGTTTTAGGTATTTTAATGGACAAATGATATGAGAAATTTAAAATGGTGAGTTGAAAATAAAAAATGTTGAGAACGGTTATACTAATCTATTCTTACACTATTTTTATTTTAGTTTTTCTGGCAGAACATTCTCTATAACATATTCCTTGTAATCCAGTAGAGAAAGTATCAAAAAGGAATCATCTCTAATTAGGCCCTAAAATAAGATTACAACCCACAAAAGAGGAGCTGGTCTATAAACAGTTCTATTATGATTACTCTGATTTCCCTTTTTAAGTGTGAATTATACCACATTTAAACAGTAAACCTTGGCTTTTAATGGTTGTTTGATTTTTCTAGTTAAAAGATGGTTTTATATATATATATAATATATACGTATATCTTTTTAAAAGATACATATATTTCAAAGATGGTTATAGTTTTAAAATTATTTTTAAAAATTTACTTCTCTGAAGATAATGCTAGATTTCTTTTTTATTTTTATTTTTGTAGAGACAGAGTCTCACTATGTTCGACTGGTCTCAAACTCCTGGCCTTAAGCAATCCTCCCACCTAGGCCTCTCAAAGTGCTGGGATTACAGGTGTGAGCCACTATGCCCAACCTGGTTATATGTTTTAAGACAGAATATGAAATTAAAAAAAAAAACAAGCAAAAACAAATTGGTTGTGTGATACACTGAACTTTAAGTTTCTCAGTTTCGTTATTTCCTAATGAAATATATGTGCCCAAATAATTTTTGGTTTATAGGAAGTCTGATGCATAAAAAGATGCCCAGTACATTTTTGTATGTTTCTTTCCATGCCTCTGAGTTTTCCTGATAAACTTCACTAACAGCTCTAGCAATCTTATATTTAGCTGGTGACAGACTTGAGCATTAAGTGGCTGACTTGACTCATGAATGAGTCTTTGTTTGAGCAGAGAAGTTGTACTGCAGTGAGGGCACTGTCCTGCCCAACACTTGCCATTTAAACCTCCCTTTGCTGAGATTTATGACTTGGCTGGAACACTTTACTCATCACACAACTTGGTGTCAAAGGATTACTTTTTATAAATTCTAAAAACCCACACACCAAGTAAAACAAATCAAACATTTCATAAATGGTAGAGCCTGATTTTCTCCCTTCATAAGTTGTGTTCTCATTTTTTGGAGAAAGGATGCAATTAGGGAAGTGGGTGTTTCAATGAGACCTTTGATTAAAAACCAATCATACTCTTGGCAAGCATTTGTTACATAACGTAGTTTTAGTTTCATTTGGAATCTAGCAAGAACTAAGACATTCGTTTGGGAAAAGTGTGGTAATTTGTTTTCTTTTACAGCATTTCCTCTTAGAAAAGGTACCTGAGATCCTACTGAATCAGTTTAAAAACTGATTGTGGTAAAAGTCACTTAGTGTCTAAACTACAATGATTAATATATTTTTTAAATAATGTAATACTCAATTTTTAAGAAGTTCCACAAAACTGTCAGTATCCACTAAAGTGTTGCAGAATTCAAGGTTGAACCGGCCTCTGAGGTCACTTGGCCCATCTTTCCACCAGGCAGGGCTGTCCCCTGTATTGTTTCCTTCAGCATTTTCTCCAGGCTCATGGAATGTCTAAAGCAACACAATACAGTCCTTTGAATTATAATTGTTTTTTGAAGTTTTCATCAACTGGAGCAATGCTGAGTGGAAATCATTTTTCTAAATTGAATGCTGCTTTTAATCTTCATTAAGATATTTAAAATTAAGCCAATGATACTTTTAAATAAATGTTGGTATTCTATTTGGGAGTGGGTGTTAGCCTGTATGCAACTTACAGACTAAGCAATGGTTCAAACTTTTACTATAATTAGTTATGTTTCAGAAGAGATAGCTCTATGCAGAGTCATGCTATAATGAGATGCTACTGTAACACATAATATTTTGAAAATGTATTGCTTTATTACATACAATTATTCCATAAAATGCTATACTATCTAAGTATTCAGCTGGAAGTGTTTGGAGAAAAATAATTTAATGAAAGAAATTACCTCAAGACACAAAGCACATTACAGCTGATGGACCCTAGGGAATAACTGCAGACACATTTATTAAAAACAAGTAGGACAGGCACAGTGGCTACGCCTGTAATCCCAGCACTTTGGGAGGCCGATGCGGGCGGATCACGAGGTCAGGAGATCAAGACCATCCTGGCTAACATGGTGAAATCCCGTCTCTACTAAAAATACAAAAAATTAGCCGGGCATGGTGGCAGGCGCCTGTAGTCCCAGCTACTTGGGAGGCTGAGGCAGGTGAAGGGCGTGAACCCGAAAGGCGGAGCTTGCAGTGAGCTGAGATTGCACCACTGCACTCCAGTCTGGGCGACAGAGAGAGACTCTGTCTCAAAACAAAAACAAAAACAAAAACAAAAAACAAGTAAGTAAGAGACAAAATGCTTTACTTGTGTGAGTGATACGAGTAAATAAGTTGAAAATCTATTATTACATAAACTACAAATATATCCTCTGTCATTTATAAGCACTGAGTTCTAAGTAGAATGGACAATTCTATAAGCAATTTCACCAAACCAGTGAAAAATTTTTGAAAAGAAGTACAAATAGCTTTTACTTTTGTGTTTTCAGCTGTTCATCCCATCTCTGTCAGCAAGTTTTCTTCATGGCAAAATACATTTTGTGTTTGTGGATCCATTCTTTTTGTTCTGTTCATGAATAAAAATCAATGACATAATTTGACTACTTAAAATCACTGTTTCCGTAGTATAGTTGGTTTTAAACATTCCCTGAAGTTTGACTATAAAATAACTATTTCCCCAAACAGTTTATTTGAAATCCTTGGGTTGCCCACCCAAAGTAGGCACAAAATAAATGAAGAGGCTGCTGGAGGATTAGGAGGAGGAGTGGAGAATCTATCACATATAAATCTGCCCCATGGAAGTAATTTGGATGGGGGAGGTGGTGGTAATATGTAATAATCAAAGCTGTTTCCTTTACACACACACACACACACACACACATCCAGACCAATTTATACAACTCTTTTCATTGCTATTTGATTGGGAAGAGAAAAGGAGGGGAGAGAGAGAATGGGGAGGAAAACAAGGATAAGGACAGGAAGGTAGAAAAGCAGGGTTGTAAGGAGAAGGTCTGGTGAGGCAGGTGGAGGAGTAATACAGAGAGGGGCATTTGCTTTAGCACTGATGGAGAGCAAACTACCACCCAAATACCATCTCCGGGAAGTCTTTTCTGACCCCTCCTCCTGACTCACTGGCATATCCCCTTTATTAGCCATCTATTGCTATTTAACAAATTAACTCAAAACTATCTCACACAGTTTCTGAGTGTTGAGAATCCAGGAGCATTTTAGTGGAATCATTGTGGCTCAATCTTTCATGAGGCTATTGGCTGGGCTGCTGTCTATTGAAGGCTTGACAAAGACTGGAGGATTTGTCTCCAATATGGCTCACTGACATAGCTCTTGGCAGGCAACCTCAGTTCTTTAGCAAGTGGGTCCCTTCATAGGCCTTTTGATTATCCCAACATGGCAGCATGATTTCCCGGGGCTGGGGTGTACTTCCAGAAAGAGTAAGAGGGAAGCTGCAATGCCTTTTATGGCCTACTCTCCAGTGACCATGTTATGGATGCTATCTCTTATGCTTTTTAAAATTCTTTGGAATTGTGTTCCAATTCTTTTCTCTGGGAGGTCCAGCCCATGTTCAAAGGAAGAGGAATCAGGCTCCACCTTTTGAAGAGAATATCAAATGATTTGTAGACATATTTTGAACCATCACATCACTTACACTGCCTGGGCTGACAGAGAGGTCCTGAGCTCTTGTGTGGTATAGTAGCATAATTTACAATATCAGTTCTCAGCCCATCAGTCTTTTATTTAATTCATAATAAAAACTGCTAGTAGAAATAATCCCTATGAAATAAAAAGGACAATGGCCCAGATTGCATAAAGTAAAAGTTGTAATAGATAAAAAGTTTTGCTTGGAGAATCACATCTTTTTAACAAAATTAGAGCTACAAAAATGTGACTGAAAACTGAACTTGTTAAAATAATGGCCGAAAAAGAAAATTTATGATAGCAAAAGCTCTTGCTGTTAGAATTTGATGTGGACAAAAAAAGGTGTGCAATACAATAAAATCTTTATTGTAAATTGACATGGAACATAACCAATCCCAATAAAAATATTCTCAGTAAAACAGCAAAAGAAAATGAAAAAATCAGAATAGTTTAACTGCAGAGTAGAGAAAATTGATAAAATAAACTAGCCTAATGGTGCTCACCCTAAAAACACTATCTTCACAATCAACCTATTTGGTAAAATTCTGATTTAAACACTTGTATTAGTATAGAGAGCTAAAATGTTCTTGAGATCAAAACAGAGGAGTCTATCTCTGGAGACAAAATGTCTGTATCAACACGTTTATTCATTTATTACATGAATATTTATGTTTTCAGTTATATAGCCTTTTGGGTGGGGGTGGCAGTGGAATAACGGCTTTTCTAAGGTTGACATCTAAGGCAGAAATCGTAAAAGATTGATAGACTTGACCACAGAAGAACAAATGCAACCCAAAATGCTAACACTAACATTAAAAGAGAAATGATAAACTTGGAAAAATTACTGCATTTTATAGACAAAGAATTGATAGGCTTGGTGTGGTGACTCATGCCTGTAATTCCAGCACTTTGGGAGGCCGAAGTGGGAGGATCACGAGGTCAAGAGATTGAGACCATCCTGGCCAACATGGTGAAACCCCATCTCTACTAAAAATATAAAAATTAGCTGGGCGTGGTGGTGCACGCCTGTAGTCCCAGCTACTTGGGAGGCTGAGGCAGGAGAATCACTTTAACCCAGGACACAGGGGTTGCACTGAGCCGAGATCGTGCCAGCGGACTCCAGCCTGGCGATGGAGCAAGACTCCACCTTAAAAAAAATAATAAAAAAGAAGAGTTGATAAACAAATTTATCCACATCTAAGAATAATCAGTGAGGTAGGCAAAAATGTATGTTCAAGGGTATTCTTTACGGTGTCACACTATTATTCCATAAAAACAAAAATCTAGAAAGAATGAACATATCCTTAACAGAGGCTTGGTTAAAATAAGAAATAAAAGGATGTATCTCTATAATGAAATTCTATTATGCATTAAAATTATGTTTTAGGTGAACATTTACCAATATCAAATGATAGAAATAATATTGTTTTATGAAAGAAGTTATAAATTGGATGTACAATATGATACCATTTGGGCACAAAATGAATGGAAAGATATACAAAGGGTATCTGTACATAATGAAATTATAGATGTTTATTTCCTCCATTTGCTTTTCTTTTTTAAATTAAATAAATGAATATAGATTGCTTTCATTATTAGAAAAACTGTGATTTTTTTAAGTATAAAAAATACACTCAATTGTAATTAGAAGGCTGTCTAGCTTTATTTGTAGTCTTGATGTAGGGTTCTTTAAATTATTTATACTGTTTTTGGCCAGGCACAGTAGCTCATGCCTGTAATCCTAGAACTCTGGGAGGCCGAGGCAGGAGGATTGCTTGAGCCCAGGAGTTTGAGACCAGCCTGGGCAACAAGTGAGATCCTCGTCTCTAAAAAAACAAAACAAACAAACAAAAAAAAACAAACACAAAAAATTAGCTGGGCATGGTAGCTTGCGCCTGTGGTCCCAGGTGCTCAGGAGGCTGAGGTGAGAGGATCACTTAAGCTTGGGAGGTTGAGGCTGCAGTGAGCTGTGACTGCACTGCTGCACTACAGCCTGGGCAACAGAGTAGACCCCTGTCTCAAAAAAAAAAAATCATTTATACTGTTTTTCCTCTTCTTGATGAAAAAAATAACATACTTTTAAAAAAAGAAGCTGGCTAAGATTTGGGTACAGGCTGTAGCTATTACCACCCCCTGTTCAACCCTGCCCCCACAGTCCACGTTTCCACTCCAGTTTCCCATTCCTACCCTCACTCTGAAAAGTTAACCTGACTAGCCAAGTGGCTGATGGAAGGTAAACAATAAAATTTATTTCAAGCAAAGTAAAAAGTTAAATGATTACAGGTATACAACCTGCTTGGACCAACCCCTTTACGTGAATATGAACGTAAACATACAAGCCTTGGTAAGGGAATAATGGTTTACTATTAGCACACATCCAGGCAGTTCTTCAATTTCCAGTTCTAGTTATAAATAAATAAAAATTTCCTAATTTTATTTAGAAATGGTTGTTATTCTGAATTGTATTTCAAATGGCTGTAATTATTCTGGATTGTGTTCACTAATTTCATGTAACAAAAAATGTTTTAAAATACAGTAAGAAAAAAGAGAGAAAAAATACAGTAAGAAAGGGGCTTAAGCAGATTTTAAACGGATTAGTAAAAGCACTAGAGTATTTCTTCTATTTTTAAAGAAATCTTTTATTTTGGATTTGTGAAGGACTAGGTCAGCACATTTTTAACCCACTAGGCTTTGTTGTTGTTGCTGTTGCTTTTCTTTTCTTTCCAATTCCAGCTTTCATTTTGAATAATCTAAAAGTAAAGTGTTTCTCATATGGCAAAAGTAACATTCTGAGCTATCTAAATTCTATAAAGAATATCATTTTGGATGCCACAAGCTTTTGCCTTTTCAAATTCTCGACGTCAAGCTATAATTTTCCTCTTCCAGTTTTATCCAGAACCTTTAAATTAACAGCATAAGAAAGTAAACAGGAAGTTACATTTCTCTGATGTAGAAAATTAGGAGGAAGATGGGGAACAGATGAGAAAGCTAAATCAGGGAAGGACGCCACCATGTTTTGTTTCTGTTAATCAAATCATATATTCAAAATCCTCCTAGTATCCTAACTAAAAAGATGAAGTATCAAAAAGAAGTGTAATATATTTTTCCAGCTGTCCATAGGTCATAATGAAAGGAAGAAAATGACCATTTCCTCTGATGCACTGATGGTTCAAAATCTATTTAAAAAGAGGTCCATGAAAGTTAAAGCATAGCTCCTAACTAATGTTTCAAAGGAAGATTTGATTTATATTTTTAGAGATTTAAAAAGAAAGAAAATTTAGCCCATAAGCCATGACTAGTTCAAATACCAACATATTTGAAACGACAACAATGACTGTTTCCATAGCAAATATGATACACAAAGATAACAGATTTTTGCTTTGTTTTTCTGAATGCTATTAGGAGCCAGTTTTGTTAAAGAAGCAATCAGGACTAAGTCACTTATTTTGGTTAATTAGAGCAATGACCTCCACACTCTGGGATTTCACAATGCAACCAAGTTTCTTAAATGAATGAATGAATTGGAGAGAAGTGAATATAAAGGTATTAACTTTTTCATTTTACTAAAGGAGACTACACAAAAGCTCAATTAGTATCTACAACGACTATCATTTCATAAGACAAAGGACATTTTAACAGAAAAAAAGCAGAAAGAAAATTATAATTAAAAAATAGTCCTTCAGAGGAAAAAATCAGGTGTATTAAAAAATCACTACATTTTCTCAGAATAAATTTTAATAAAACATAATAGCTTTGTGTTTAGGAACCACTGGGAACCACTCGGTATAGCATTAAGGAGATCAACTTTCCATTTTTAATTCCCATATAAGCTAGTCAAGTTATATTGATATATTTCATGGCCCTAGAATGTGTGTTAGTATGTATTTTTTTGTTACCTGCTAATTCACTGATTCTTTCCTCTATTCAAGAAATACTTGCTGTGGTCTATTATATATTAAGCCCTGCTAGTGAAGCAGAATAAGATTGGCTTTTCCTTTATGGAACACAGAAAGAATTACAATTCAAGACAAAACATACCACAAGAGAGCACAGATATATCAGGGAGCCAAGAGTGGGGCAGGGAAAGCTTTATGGAAGAGGGGGCATTAAAATCATTATTGAAAGATGAGAAGATTTCCATAGCACATGTTGGGCTCATGAAGGGCATTATAGAGAAAGGTTAACAAAGGCCAAACCAATAAGCCTTAAAAAGACTTAAATATGTTGAAGGTCCTTAGAGCCATTTGGCTTGATATATACAGGAGGATACTAGGGAAATACGAATGTAAAGATAGGATATGTTGTAGAGGATCTTCAAAGTCAAGACAAATGTTTATATCTGGTAAGCAATGCATAGCCACCAAGCTGTTGAATGAGCAGTTGAGTTCAAGTGCAGGAAAGATTCCTGAACTTGAATTCAGGAACCATGAGTTTGAGCATCGGTTCTGCTCTTTATCATAAAATCTTAAGGAGTTTCCTCAGTCTTTCTGAGCCTCCATTTTTCATGTATAAAATTAGGCTAATCTCTATTGTTTTAAAAAACATTTAGACAAATGCAATTTAGCAGAGTTTATTTGAACAAACAAATAGTTCATGAATCAGGGCAACACCCTAAATCCTTAAAGGTCCACAGAGTTCCACTCAGCAATGTGGGCAGGCAGTATTTATAGACAGAAAAAAAAAGTGACATACAGAAATAACCTGATTGGTTGCAACTTGGAGTTTGCTTTATTTGGACATGTCTGAGCCTACTGCAGCTTATGATTGGCCGAAAGCTTGGTAGCTATGATTGGTTGAGATTCAGTTACTTGTTACAAGAATATACTCTCAAGTTAGATTGCAGTTTGTTTATGTACTAAATTAGGTTGCAGTTTGCTGTGTATGGAGGCAGACTTGGGCCAAATTTAACACTACGTTACATGCTATTTTATGATTAAATTAAATAAGATTCAGTATGTGAAAGGCCTAGTACAATCTCAGACACATGGTCTGAAGTCCCTAAAGTTTGCTGACTGTGGATATTTGTTGAATCCTCAAAGTTTGGTTTAGAAAGGTTAATGTGTTAACGTGTAAGTTCAAAAGAGAGAAACAGTAGGCGTATATGAGAGGAAAGAAGACATTTGTGGGAATGGAAAAGAGTACATGGAGGTGAGAGACATTTGGATTGCTTGCATGGGGTGAGATGAGAGAAAGGGGGAGCTCAGGGATGACACATTTTAAGCAGAGAAGGGTGTCATTAGTAGAATTTGGAAGATTGGGACTAGAAGCCAAGTAAGAGGGAAATCTCATGAGTTTGTTTTTGATATGTTGATTTTGAAATCCTAGGACTATATCTGGGTTAAAACGCTCAACAAGCTTTAGGAAGCTACTCAGGAAAGGGATCAGGAGCTGAGATACAGATTGGGGAACCACCTCCATAGAGATGAGAGTTGAAGCCAGAAAGAGATCATTGAGCCAAGTTGGGGACAGTAAAGGACGGTGGGAAATAAGGATGGACGGAGTCGAGTAGCTGCCCTGCTGGGAAGGCAAACAAAGAAAGGAGGTGAAAAGGGCAGCTGAAAAGGGATTCGAAAAGTCACAGTGAACCAGGTGCCTAAGGGAAGTCCCTGGAACCAGAGAGAGAAGATAGTTTTAAGAACTCCAGCCTGGGCAACATGGCAAAAACCCATCTCTACCAAAAATACAAAAATTAGCTGGGCGTGGTGGCGGGTGCCTGTAATCTCAGCTACTCAGGAGACTGAGGCAGGAGAATCACTTGAACCCAGGAGGCGGAGTTTGCGGTGAGCCGAGATGGTGTGCCACTGCACTCCAGCCTGGGTGATAGAGTGAGACTCCATCTCAAAAAGAAAAAAAAAAAGAACAAAGGGACACTCATAAGAACTACAAGCTATAGAGGCCAAAGGAGCAGGAGCACAAAAGTCACGACAAGGAGTTGTAATAACTTTTGTGAGAACAGTCTCAGTAGTATGGTGGGAGCAAAAGCCACATTGCCAGGAAAGATTGAAAAGGTTAGTTTCAGAAATATTATTAATTTATATCTTAAGTAAGTAAAAATGAGAAGGCGTGAGCCACCGCGCCCGGCCTCCTTCCATTTTATTTATTTATTTATTTATTATTATTATACTTTAAGTTCTAGGGTACATGTGCACAACGTGCAGGTTAGTTACATATGTATACATGTGCCATGTTGGTGTGCTGCACCCATTAACTCATCATTACATGAGGTATATCTCCCAGTGATATCCCTCTCCCCTCCCCCCACCCCACAACAGGCCCCGGTGTGTGATGTTCCCCATCCTGTGTCCAAGTGTTCTCGTTCTTCAAGTCCCTCCTTCCGTTTTTTATTTAGTCTCTACCTTAGCTGGAGGATCTCATTTTCTGCTGTTACCTCCCCTTGCGTTTCTATACAATCGCATCTTAAAACTTTCTGGAAATAAAAAAGTAACTACTGCTCTAAAGATTTAAATCCTGAATACTAGGCAGCTGACTGATTTAACTTTCAGTTATAACCTAGTAAAGTATGTAGATGTCATCCTCCTATCATAGACTATTGGTAATAAGGGTACTTTAGAAGGTGGCTGGTTCTATCTACCCTGTTGTTTTATTGCAGGGGAAACCTGAGAGGAGGGAGGTGGCACGTGTTTCCTCAAATCACATGGCAGATATAAAGAGCAGCACTGGAACCCAGAGTCCATATTCCTAGCCTAGTGCTTTTTCTGTTACCTCCTAACACCCTGACCTGCCTTCAATGATGTTAAAAATAAAAGAAGCATTGCCCATTGTTGGAGGCTAAGGGTTCTTGGTTTAAGTAGGGGATTAATCAAGGAAAAATGTTTTAGGGGTCTGGGAAAATATGGTGCTATACCTGGACACCTGAGAGCCGGGTTTCTCTGTTTGGTTCAGACACTGACTCACAGTGTGACTCTGGAAAGTTATGTGGCCTCCCGGTGTGTCAGTCATTCCAGCCACACACTTGGCATCATACTACATAGGCCTCGCTAGAACTATTGTGAAGGTTGATGAGGTAATCCTTATAAAACTTTGCTAGCTATTCCAATGAAAGCCACGAGTGTATCTAGAAATGATAGACTGTCAGATATATAGCACAGACTCTTCCATCTCATGTTGGTTTATTAGAGGCGGCTATACTTCAACCAAGTGAACCTCTTATTGTCATCAATTAGCTTAGCATTCTTTCTCCCCTCTTCACCCCCACCCTTGGCCATTCTTAACCTGGTTGATTTGAAGTTTACTTATTCTAGTCCCTTGAGTTTCAAAGGAACGTAAGGTCTTCACCACTTAAAATTAAGTCTTCTGCCCCTTGGTTTCTCCAGCCACCAAATGAGGATGATAATAGGGGCTGTGGTGGGGATTAAATAAGTTACTATAGGATCGGGACTGCTACATAGAGAGTGCCAATAACTGTTAGCTGCTATTAGTGTAACTAATTGAAAGTGAATGATAGTACATGTGTATATGCCTTCTATTTAAGAAAATAATGTGAAGTCTTACTTGTAGTGCTTGCTGGCTTAGTACTTCTTTGCTTCTGAGGGGACACACTGAAGACGTCTATAGGTGAAGTCACAAGGCTTCTAACTTACGGAGATAAGGACATGACAATGAAGGAGAGCTGGGCTGCTCAGGCCATAGGATTTCCAAGTTTTCTTACCAAAACTTTGCTTCTTCAGCTGTCTGTTTAACATCGCATCCTAGCACCCAGGGGCTCTATCAATACTGGCTGATGAATGAATGAACTTATGAATCTATCAGACAGAGAAATAGAGGATCACCATATGGAAGGAAGTCTGGCTGGCATTTTGAATTCTCCAGGAGAAAAGAGAGAAACATGTTTACAACAGAGAGAAGGAGGGCTGTCTGTGCGGGAATAAGGGTAACTGTTGCTCAATGAACTGAGCCCCTAGGCCTGGAGATAAAAAGTAGAGGGATAGCCATGCAGTTGGACAAGCAGGTCCAGAGAACCATTGGGTTTTGTTTTGAACAAAGTCAGATATCTTAAGGGGAAGCGGAGAGCATTTCTTTTTGACAGTGATATTCTGCAGAGATTTCCAGGTTTTAAAAGGATCATTCTGAAGGTGACACAAAGAACACCCTATTAGAGTGTCTGTCTCCCTGAAAATGAATCCTTCTTCTTTGTACTCAGGGTGTTTCCCTCTTAATAATAGCCTCCTACTATGACCCCAAGTTGTTTCACAGCCTCCCTGAAGGTAAAAGCTGCTCATTGTTTAGGCATTTTGTTTTTTCCCATTCCTAAACACACTCCTTCCCAGTTGGGGTTCTAGTAATGCCATCTCTGCCAAATGCATCACTATTGAATCAAGGGACAAGTTGCAGCAACTTACTTTGTTTCCTTCTCTTCTTTGTCTTGTTCATTTAGGTTGAAATAGTTTTCAATGAAATCCAACAAGTATTTACCCAGCACCCATTGAGAGCAAACTACTGTGCTAGGTCACATGCAACATCAAGGTGATTAGGCATGATTTCTGGCCCTGAGAATCTTGTATTGGCTTGCAGATTATTATAATGACTGGTAAAATGTTTCAGTATCTCTCTTCAACCTTTCTGGGCTATAGGTTCTTCCTAACATGATTTATGTGCTCTAGAATTCAGTCAAAGTTGCATTTGAGAACATTAGATTCAACAGATGTCTCCAAGAAACCTTCCCAATCCCTCCACCTATATATGGTCTGCCTGCAAGCTTTTTTTGGTTTGTTTTTTGTTTTTGTTTTTTTTTGAGATGGAGTCTCGCTCTGTTGCCCAGGCTGGAGTGTAGTGGCATGATCTCAGCTCACTGCAACCTCCGCCTCCCAGGTTCAAGCAATTCTGCCTCAGCCTCTCAAGCATCTGGGACTACTTGCGCGCATCACCACGCCCAGCTAATTTTTGTATTTTTAGTAGAGACGGGGTTTCACCATCTTGGCCCGGCTGATCTCGAACTCCTGACCTTGTGATCCACCTTACTTCAGCCTCCCAAAGTGCTGGGATTTCAGGCATAAGCCACCGCACCCGGCCTTTTTTTTTTTTTTTTTTTTTTGAGACAGAATCTTGCTATGTTGCCCAGGCTGGAGTACGGTGGTGCGATCTCTGCTCACTGCAATCTCTGTCTCCTGGGCTCAAGCAATTCTCGTGCCTTGGCCTCCTGAGTAGCTGGGATTACAGGTGTGTGCCACCAGGCCTGGCTAATTTTTGTACTTTTAGTAGAGACAGGTTTTTGCTATGTTGCCCAGGCTGGTCTTGAACTCCTGACTGCAAGTGATCCACCTGCCTCAGCCTCCCAAAATGCTGGGATTACAGGCATGAGCCATTGTGCTTGGCCCCTGACTGCACTTTATATCTCTTACAGCACTTATCACTTTTACATTGTATTATAAATTTATTTATGTACATGTTAGCCTCCATAATGCGGAAAGAGAGCAGGCACAGGGAAAAGTGCCAGAGGAGTGGAGCCAGAAGACCTGTGCTTGAATTTGACGCCAGACTCAGATGTGAATCAACCATGAAATCTTGGCCATGCCACTTAATCTTTGCAATTCTCAGTCCTGCATCTAGAATTGGAAGACAATAATAATTCCTACTTCATAAAATAGATATGGAAATTAGTTATCATATGAACATGCTTTGTGAGCTGTTATCTATCTGTTAATTTTATTATCCTCCATGTGATACAGCAAAGGGCCTTCCTTGCCCATGAGAAAAACCCTATTAATATTAATTAAATTATTGGAAAAATTACATCAACCACCCTCTGGCATATTATTATTTTCAAATTCTTTTCATATCCCACATTGTTAGCAAGCCTCATCTGTTGTGTTCTACTAGGTTTAAGGAGGAGTGTTTACAGGGATTAAACAGAAACAAAGGGACCTGCTTTTTGATGGAGCTGTCCTCTGCCTTTACTAGTTGTGCAGAATAAGAGTAATTAATTTTTTTTCTGAGCCTTAGTTTTCTCATCTGTATAATGAAGATAATACAGGATTTTATAATGATTAAAATTAGATAATGCTAGCGCTTTGGGAGGCTGAGGTGGGAGGATCCCTTGAGTCCAGGAGTTTGAGACTAGCCTGGGCAACATAGGGAGACCTCATCTCTACAAAAAATAAACAAAATTAGCTGGGTGTGGTGATGTGTGCCTGTAGTCCCAGCTATATGAGAGTCTGAGGTGGGAGAATTGCTTGAGCCTGGGAGGTTGAGACTGCAGTGAGCTGTGATTTTGCCATTGCATTCCAGCCAGGGCAACAAAGCAAGACCCTGTCTCAAAAAATAATAATAATAGGCTGGGCGCGGTGGCTCACACCTGTAATCCCAGCGCTTTGGAAGGCTGAGGTTGGCGGATCAACTGAGGTCAGGAGTTCGAGAGCAGCCTGGTCAACATGGTGAAACCCCGTCTCCACTAAATACACAAAAAATCAGCTGGGCGTGGTGGTGCGCGCCTGTAGTCGCAGCTACTCAGGAGGCTGAGGCAGGAGAATCGCTTGAGCCCTAAGGGTGGAGATTGCACTGAGCTGAGATCTTGCCACCACTCTCCAGCCTGGGCGACTTAACAAGACTCCGTCTCAATAATAATAATAATAATAACAACAACAATCACTTAAAAATAAAATTAGATAATGTATTACAATGAGACGTGAGGAGCTAGTGATTTGAATAAGCTCAGTATGTGTTAACTTTGATAATATTCACATGTAGTCCATTAATTGAGCAATTATACTATGGGGCTGGGCACCATATAGCTGCTGGAGATATACCCTGTCATCATGTCATCAATGGGAAAAACCGACAAGTAACTGATTATTGCCACACGATGTGACAGATGCTACGACAGAAATAAGAACAGGGTGCTCCGGGAACAACAGGGGAGGCACCTGTGTGACAGCCCTGACTGGAAAGTTGTCAGCAGCTGTCAGGGAAGGCTTCATGGAGGAAGTGACTACTGTGGAGTTTGAAGGTGCAGTAGGAGTAAGCTGGGTGGACAGAGGAACCACCCTGAGCAAGGAGGTAGAGATTTGAGAAGGCATGCTCATTGAAGAAAATAGAGAGCAGTTCTGACAAAATGAAGCTATAAAGGCCTGTAGATGCCAGATCACAAAGGGCATTAGCTTGTTTTGTGAAAGAATTTATGCTCTTTTCTGAGAGAATGGGGAGGCATTGTTGGACGTGTGCCCTCTCAGAGATAAAATTTACGTGGAGAGCACTGAGTTAAGAAAATATCTCGATATCATGAAATTAACACAGGTTTGGAGCCCCCACAGATCCTCAATCCTGGTTAAGTTCCATGTATGACCTAATCAACTCCACCTCTCTTTCGTGGACAATCAGCAATGACATCTACCTCTCAGGATTATTGCGAGGGCTAAATGAGATAGTACAGGTCAAGTTCGCTGCAAAGTGTGTGTCACATAATGAACATTTTAAGTAAATATCAACTCTTTTCGATGAAGCACTGTGTAAGTAGAATATGAAAGCTATTGCCAGGCCTCTCCCTCCTCCCTTCCTTCCTTTTCCTCTCTCAGCAGTGCAGGCAGCAGCAGCCAAAAGCCAGGGACGTGGAGGATGTCCACTGAAGCGAGTACTCCAGAGCGATGATTAAAAGGCAGCCGCCCCGAATCCCGGGCGGGGGCGGGGAGCGAGGCTGGGCATGCTCAGTGGGCCGGAGACTGGAGGGAAGCGGGGCGGGGGCGGGGGCGGGGGCGGGGGCGGGGGGGGGGGGGCGTCGGAGCCGCGCGAGGGCGCATGCTCAGTCCCCGCATCTGCTCCTTCATCCAGTGCCGCAGCCGGAAAACCGCAGCGGCGGCGGCGGCGGCGGCGGCGGCGGCTGAGGGGGAACGATCCAGCGAGCTGCAGAAAGGCGGGCAGGAAAAAATTACAAGGACATTACTGAGAAGACAGGAACTGAGAGCTTGGGATTCGCGGCCTCTCCCAGGCCACCACCTTCGCCGTCAGCAAGGGAGGAAGACCCGGGAGACGGCAGCGGCGACGGCGGCAGGGGAAGGAGGAGACGGCGACGGGAGGGAGCACAGAGGAGGGGACGGGCCGGCGGCGGCCTGTGAGCCGCAGTGATTTTGACGTTTTCCGCTGCTGCGTCTCCGGCGGGCAGGGGCCGGGCTGCGCTGGGTGGGCCAGCTCGCCCCGCGCTTCCCCCTCGTCCTGCTCGTCCCTCCGCCCACCCGGGGCCTGAGGGGTCTCCCCGCTCCGAGGGAAGGGGAGAGGGAGGCGAGGGCGTGCGGGCATCGCGATGGCGGGGACATTTTCCACAACGTGATTGTTGAAGGCTTCCCCCACCCCCCCTCCCTTAAAATTCCGGGCCCTTCCAGCCTCCACCCTCCCCCAAGCCCGTGTGACTAAACCGAGACAAAGGGGAGGCGGCCTCGCTCACACGCGGGCTCGCGGGGCGGGTGGCTCGGAGGGGCGCGGGCACGGGGCGGACCTCGCGCGGACGGACGGACGGAGACGGCGCCGCCACATTCCTATGCCCGGGAGCGGCGGCGGCGGCGGCGGCGGCGGCGGCTCCCGCGGGAGGCGGCAGGCGCGCGGCGCGGACAGCTGAGCTTCTCCTCCGTCGGCGCCCGGGCGGACATCGCCCGGGCCCCGATGGTTTGAGCTTGCTTCTCCCTCCCTCCCGACCCCCGTGGTGGCGAGGCCACGCCATGTGAAGGTTAGGGCCGGGACATCCCGAGGAGCCGCGGTGAAAGATGGGGGATGCTGCAGACCCCAGGGAGATGAGAAAGACGTTCATTGTTCCAGCCATCAAGCCTTTTGACCACTATGATTTCTCCAGGGCCAAAATCGCCTGCAATCTGGCCTGGCTGGTGGCCAAAGCCTTTGGGACAGGTTAGTGGTGTCACCCTTTCCCTCTCCTCTTCCTCCTGATGTGGTCCACATCTCGGTTTTTGTTCCCGATTCTCGAATCCCTCCCTCCCCGTGCCTGTCTTCTCGTACGGGTTAAGGGAGATGATGGGAGGCTAGGAAGAGAAAGAAAGGAGAAATAAGGAAAGCAGGTTTGGTCTTCAATGAAGGGCACATGAATGGTCAGGTGGGATTTGGCCAGATTCCTTTTATTGGATGGCAAAATGTCCCCCCCACCCCCCAGTGAGCAATTTTATGTTTTTACATAGAGTGGTTTTGATTTGTGGTATTTTCTTCATTGTGTTGCGTACATTTCTGCCTCAGTCATAATTGTGATTACACCACCAAGAAATCTGAGTTGGTTTCTTTATTATTGCAAGAAGGTGGATGGTGCATAGTACTATATTGATTTTGACATTTGTAATGATGGCTGCTATTCAGGCTCCGTTGGATGTAAGGTGGCCTGTGTCGAGTGCAGTATTAATTTTTGTTGTCATTCTTTAAGGCTGTATCAGCCTTCTGCACACATGTTAAGTTCTTATTAAATCAGTTATTTAAAACCAGTGTTCAGTTTGCTGACTGTAGGGTGCAGTTTTCATTTCATATTATCAGTGAGGCATATTCTTTTTTCCAAATGTATTTTGGCTTCATAAATTAAAAGAAACAAAAACTCCCTACTTTGGGAAATTTTTTAATACATGAGTTTTTTGAAGGCGTGTGCTGTTGACACAGAAATTGTATAGTACAGTAGCAGTTAAACACTCCCTCCATAACCCAGTCTTTGCAAAATAACAGGAAAAGGGCCTCCCGTTATGATTCTTTAGTGTTGCTTTAGGAGCCCATGTGGTGAAATGTTAAAAAAATTAGAGAGCTGCTTTTTCATTGGAAGATGCTTCTGTAATTTGGTAACTTTTAAGAGTAATTTTACAAGATTTCTATTCCCTAGTTAATGAAGTTTAGATATATGAAATATTTGTTGAAAAGTTGCCTAGTACTCACAAATTTCCACATGTTAAATATAGGGTTTTTCAGGGGGAGGGTGACTAATTTCCAATTTTAGGACTATGTAATGTTTTGGTAAATGGTTTAGTTCAGTTTTACTGCTTAAACTTACACAGCTGAGTATTTTCAGGACTTACACATCCCACTTAAATAGCAGATTAATCTCAGTGTTTGGAAAATGATTTGAATTTGTTTTTGGGGAAACTTCACATTGATGTGATTTTATGTTTATGGCAGCCTTAATTTTACTTGAATTTTCATGCTTTGATATTAAGCTGGCATCAGGAATAAATATAGTAAATCCTTTTCAAATAATTTAAATTTTAAACATCTCTTTGAAATTGAATGTCTAGCGTAACTCATAGGAAGAAACGCAAAGTGTTACTGCCTTTTTATAAAAACATTCTGGCACCACTGATATAAGCAGTGAGAATAATAGATGTATTTTGGTTTTAACTTAAGCAGCACACTGAAGCTGGTATCTATTTGGATGGCAAATCAAGGCTATTTAAGTGCTTAGAAAACATGGAAAGAGGGAAATTTACATAGTCACCTATGTGGAAAAGTAGTATGTATAAAGTGGAAGGCAAAGGGAATAAGAGAAATATTTTCTTTCCATCTGGAACTGAGAGGATACTTATAGGATACAGATATCAAAATTTTGCCGTGCATACACAAAAGCTTCCAGCTAGAAAATGGCCTACTTTCTGGGTATGTGTCAGGCAGGTTGGTAGATTCTAGACCACTTGAACATATTGAACACACCTGAAGAAGAAAGGAAATGAAGGGAATCTAGTATCAGTGGAATCTGATGTCTGCCAGGCACTCTGCTGGATGCTTTGCATTAAGTTGTACATTAGAGATTGATAACAAGTCTCTGATGTAGGTAGTGTGTTCCCCATTTAAAAAATAGGAGGAAATCAGTGCATAGAGAGGTTAACTTTCCTACTGTCACAGTGTTAGTAAGTGGCAGAAGTGAGTTTTGATTTGAGGTCTCACTCTAAAGGGTAAAGGTATTGGTGGAGGTGGAACACTCCTGTTAGATACCCAGCACTCTGAATACATTACTTCATTTATTCCTGCAGCAACACTGTAGATACTGTTCTCATTTTGCAGATAAGGTAACTGGCTCACAGATTAATTTGCACAAGATTAAACATCTGGCAAGTGATGTGTTCTGCATGTCTGACTCTGAAGCCTTTGCTTATTACTCTATACCGTTCTGCAGAGTAACCGTTTTATCTGCAGGTGTGAAAAATGTGCACATAGTACATATTGAAGTCTAATTTTTTCTTTAAAAATTGTACAAATCTTAATTCATTTTCAGATAGATGATATTGTTGGCTATTACATTTGCCTTGGCAGCAGTTGGAATGGATGAAAAGACCATATTCCAATGGGATGAAAAACAAGTTTAGAAGACCTTGAGTGACTTAGTAACAATATATTAATACATTATTAAGAATGTTATGTTTGTACATTTTGTTTATTCTTTATCAACAGTCTTTCAAAACAAATTTATATGGAGTGAATAGAAAAAAATTAGGAATTTTTTTGATGTAAATATTCTTTATTTGCTGCAGATACACTTATGCAGGAAAGGTTAATAGACAGCATATTTCAAAGGTATTACCTAATTATATTCAGTTGTTCAAAAAATCAGCCCAGCTTTCAATATGATTTACTAAAATCACTCCTTTAACAATGACTTACAGGGTCTTCAGGCACTGATTTGGTGTTTTCTATTAGAAACTTTCTAACTTTTGATGTACTGAAAAAGTAGTCAATTTTATAACCATATGTTGTAAAAGTCATTTAAAATGATAGCTAGAAATAAATTGTGAGCACAGAATGAAGTAATTGAACTTAAAAAAAAAACACTGATGTTGTAATACCTAGAAAGCAGATATGGAATATTCACTTAATTTGAAGTCTTAGGAGCCTTGAATCATTTTCTTCTCTTTACAGTAGTATTACAAAAGTATTACAAATAGCCCAAATTTTAATAGTTTATTTTGTGGAAGAATGCAGATACAGGTTTGATTAAATGAAGAATACATTTTTATAGATGAATTTGAAACACTAAATAGATAATCCAAATTGCAAAGGAGGAAGTAGTTCAACTATCTGTGCCTTTTCTGTATTTGAAGAGCTTAACCCATTTAAGCAAAGATTTTACAGAATTTTCTTTAAATGTTCTGTTCCTTTAAATCCTTTGGGGGAAATGGTAGATGCACAACCTCTTGTGACACTCTTACTAAACTCTCGAATTTGGAATTCAAGGCCCACTTCCTAGTGTCAGTTTATCACTTCAATCTTCTCAACTATTATTCTCCTTTTTATCTCATTTAGTTTAGTGATATAAAATATTTCCTATCATAAATATACCTTGTTACATTTCTTTGTCTGTCTTAACAAATCTTGCTGTCAAAGTCCTGTATAAGGTCTGACTCTTGTGCATATACGAAGATAGTTGAGAGCAGTGGGTAGCATTGTGGTTAAGAGAGACCCGTAGCAGAGGGGCCAGTTTGGGACATTATTGCAAGAGTCTGGGCAAAAGATAAGGTCCTGTGTCTTTGACTTTGTAGTCAACAGAAAATTTACCAATAAGAAAAAAAAAAAGAAGATCATGAGGTCTTGAAGTGGGGGGTGGTGGTTATGATAATAAAGCTGCTAATATAGGCTGGGCATGGTGGCTCATGCCTGTAATCCCAGCACTTTGGGAGACCAAGGCGGGTGGATCACCTGAGGTCAGAAGTTCAAGACCAGCGTGACCAACATGGTGAAACCCCGTCTCTACTAAAAATACAAAAATTAGCTGGGCATGGTGGCGAGTGCCTGTAATCCCAACTACTCAGGAGGTTGAGGCAGGATAATCGCTTGAACCCAGGAAGTGGAGGTTGCAGTGAGCCGAGATGGTGCCATTGCATTCCAGCCTGGGCAACAGAGCAAGACTCTGTCTCAATAAATAAATAAATAAATAAATAAATATATAAATAAAGCTCTAATACTTATTGAGCTCCTACACTGTGTGTCAAGCGCTTTACACATACTGTATCATTTAAATCCTCATGACAGCCTTTTGAGGTGGAAAGGTTACTTATTCCAATTTTACTGATGAGGAAAGTGTCCGGGGACTTAGGAACTCTTCCAGAGTTACCCAACTAATGGAGCTGGGATCTGAACCCAGGGAATTTGACTTCAGCCTGTACTTGTAACTACTGTTCTCTATGGGTAGAAGTCAAAAAATGGAAAGGAGGCAAATGGTAGAAAAAATGTTGCAGAGATTTAATCTCTAGTATTTCTAAGTGGGTACATGGGAAATGGTTTGAATGAAAAGGGAATGTGTAAGAGGGTGAGGTCGCATGAGGTTTTAAGAAGGATGAGGTTACCTGAGATTTTGAGATTTGGTGACTGACAGGCTGAATTGCGATGCCATCGACAGAGAAGAAAGTATAGTAACACTGAAGCCCTGGAAGGAGAAAGTTTCAAGGAGAATGGTCTGATTCAACAGTGTCAAATCCTGTGTGTTTAAGCTATGCCTTTCTTTTAAGAGTTTATGCTTTACTAGGGGAGGTATGATAAATGTATAACCACAGTAGAGTTCAGAAATAAGCTAAGAGTCATATAATTGGAAATATGACATTCAGAGGGAGACTGGTGGTGGTAGGATGCGGTGGGGTGGCAGGGGAGAGGCCATTTCCAGCCTCATCAGTGGTCTGTGAAGGAAGACCTCTCTAGTGGAGGTGGTATTTAAGCTACAGGCTGAATGGAAAGTAGGCATGGTAGATGGAGGAAATGGTTTGTGTGTAGACATGGAGTTGTGAAACCCAGGTAGTGCTAATGAAACAACATAGACCAGATTGATGGGATGAGGTTTATGTAATGAAGCAGTGAGAGAGCCAGCTTGAAAGACAAACGGACAGAATTATGTGAAGGGTGAGGTGAAGGAATTTGGTATTTATTTAGTAGTTAAATTATCCTAAGCACATTGGATTAAAAAAAAAGAAAAAATACTATTAAGTATATTAAACATGTACTTTGTGCTCATTATTCTTGTAAGCGTTTTATATGCATTATTTATTTTAATTCCGAGAATGAGCCTATTAAGTAGGTATTATTTTATTCTAAGACTCTAAAACAGGGTTTCTCAACTGCAGAACTATTGGCCAGATAATTCTTTGTTGTTGGGGGCTGTCCTGTGCATTCTAGGATTTTAGCGGCATCTGTGGCCTCTACCCACTTGATGCCAGTAGTGTTCCCTACCACTACCCCTACTCCTACCCCAGTTGTGACAACCCAAAATGTCCCCAGACATCTCCAGATGTCTCCTGGGGAACAAAAGGAGCCCAGGTTGAGAATCACTGCTGTAAATATTATAAGACACACTATTGTGATCTAAAAAGGTTTTTTTTTTTTGTATGTTGAAGTACAAATTAATTATAAGACATACTGATTTCACAAATATTCAATTTGAAAATAAGAATTTAGGAAATATTATATGATAGTTCACCCTTTTTAAAATAAACAATGAGACAGATTTAGAGGAGTTAACTAACTTGCCCTTGATCATACAACTTGTAAGAGGTGGAAACAAAATTAGAGACTAAGCCTTTGTGATACTGAAATTTGGATCTTAACCTCTGAGTTACAGTCTTCCTGGATTTTTAGTAGAGATTGGGGTTTTGCCACGTTGGCCTGGCTGGTCTCAAACTTTGGGGTCAAGTGATCCGCCTACCTCGGCCTCCCAAAGTGCTGGGATTACAGGCATGAGCCTTTGTGCCTGGTTGATGATGATGTTAAAATAGATTGTTGACCATGTAAACTTATTTTCTAATTTACGTTTTATAGAATTTTGTCTCGTAACAGATTTTGAAACAACAGAAATATTTTCTATTATCTACCCTTTAAAAAATAGATGCTAGAGGTCTTTATTTATACAGGTTCTTGAAAATTTATTGACAGTTAAAACGTTTTTAAAAATAGGTATACAGGTACAGATTCAAAACTCAAAGGTATAAAAGAGTAGATCTTGTGAGAAGTCTTCTTCCCACCTGGACCCTGAGCCAGTCAGTTTCTGTTTTAAGCGAGATGAAATCATCAGAAGATTTGTTTTTAGAAAAAATCTCTTGGAATACACTTAAAAATGGTTAAAATAGTAAAGTTTATGTAATGTATATTTTACCACAATTTTTAAAAAGATGTCTTGGAAACAGTAGAAAATGAATTGGAGGAGGGCCAAGAGTTATGAAGGAGGAAACCACTGGGAAGTTATTATGTTTCAGGTGAGAGATGATGGCATCTTGAATGTGGATGGTAGTGGTGGATATGGAAAGAAGTGGATGAATGTAAAGGATAAGGCTTGGTGATTGATTGGATATGTGGAAGAAAAGATGAGATCTTGGGAAGGGTTAAGATTGATTCTATTTTGTGAGAAAGGGAACAATGGAAGAGGGCCAGTGTATGTGTTTAAGAGTGGGTAGGGGGGAAAGAACCATGTTGAGTTTGAGGAATATAAAATGGTGGTGTGTGCATTAGGCCTGTGGAAATTCATGTATGGAGCTTAGAAGACTTCAGGGATGAGAGCTATAAGTGGTAATTAAAATTTAAAAAGTAGGTGACTACCAGTCACTAGTCACTTTTTTTTTTTTTTTTTTTTTTTTTTTTTTTTTTGAGATGGAGTCTCGCCCTGTCGCCCAGGCTGGAGTGCAGTGGCGTGATCTCGGCTCACTGCAAGCTCCGCCTCCCGGGTTCTCGCCATTCTCCTGCCTTAGCCTCCCGAGTAGCTGGGACTACAGGAGCCCACCACCACGCCCAGCTAATTTTTTGTATTTTTAGTAGAGACGGGGTTTCACCGTGTTAGCCAGGATGGTCTTGATCTCCCGACCTCGTGATCTGCCCCCATCGGCCTCCCAAAATGCTGGGATTACAGGTGTGAGTCAACTGCGCCCAGCCTAGTCAGATTTTTTTTTTAAGGTCTCACTGTCACCCAGGCTGAGTGCAGTCATGTGATCAAAGCTCATTGCAGCTTCAAATTTCTGGGCTCAGGTGATCCTCCTGCCTCAGCCTTTTGAGTAGCTGGGACTACATGCCTGGCTAATTTTTTTGAAAATGTTTTGTAGAGATAGGGTCTCACTGTGTTGCCCAAGCTGGTCTTGAACTCCTGGATTCAAGCACTTTTCCTGCCTCGGCTTCCCAAAGTGTTGGGATTACCTGCGTGAGCCACCCCACCCAGCTGACTGCCAGTCACTTTGAGGGAGCCTATGGAGAAAGAAAGGACCCAAGACAGGCGAGCCAGCAAAGGAGCTAGGCATAGGGTAATTAGAAAGAAAACCAAGGGAATGTGGAGGCTCAGAAGACTAGGGAAGAGAACATTGAGGATGAAGGAATATGAGGTGTAGCTGAGAAAGATTAATCGAGGACTCTCAAAAAGATCCATTAGATTTAGCTACAAGGAAGTTATTGATGATTTTGCTGAGAACATTTTGAGGGGAATGTAGAGACAGAAGCATGACTAGGTTGAAAGTAAATGGGAGATTGTATCAATTATGCTGTCCTCACTTGTAGTAACAAAAAATCCACCTCAAATTGGCTAATAGTAAAGAGGATTTATTGTTTCTGAAAAAGTCCTCAAGTGGGATGGGCTTTGGTTTTGATTTGATCAGGGCTGTAGCTTCATTTCTCTGTGATTCTTTTAGCTGTGCCCTTGTTGATGTGTGGATTTCATTCTCAGGCTGTCTAGTCTCATGGTAGAAAATGGCTGTAGCAGTTCTAGATCTCACATCTATGTACCACACCATTCAGAGCTCTTCTCTAATCACTGAAAGTTCTACACTCTTCTCTTGCTTTTTTCTTGCTCTTCAAACAGAAGGATTGATTATAGAAAATCTCAAATATATATAATAACAGTAATCTTTCATGTACCCATCATCCAGCCCCTGCTGTCATCAACTTATGGCCAATCTTGATTCATCTCTAAACACTCCCCACCACTGCCAATTATTTGAAACAAATTCCAAACATCATGTCATCCCATCTATATGTGTATCAGTATGTATTTCTGTAAGTCCACTCCCTTTTTAAAATGTAATCGTGGCACAGCCATCACAGCACTGTTGTCACAGAATTCCATATCATCAAATCAATATGAACATTTCTGATTGTCTCATAAATGTTTTTTATTTTTATTTTACAGTTTTATTTGTTCTAGTTAGGATCCATCTAAAGGCCATACTTTGTAATTCGTTGATATCTCTTTATATTGTTGTGTTTTTTTTTCTTTTTCAGGTATATATGACCAGAAGATTTTTTTTCTTAATGTATAGGCTCCTTCTCCATCTCATTTTAATCTTCCTTGCAGTTTATTTGTTGGAGAAACCAGAGTATTTGTCCTATAAAGTCTCCTACAGTTTGGAGCTCCATGATATTAACAAGTTTCTCTTTGTCCTCTGTATTCGTTATAAATTGATAGTTAGATCTAGAGGATTGATTGCATTCAGGTTTGATTTTTTTTTTTTTTTGGTATACTTTATACGTGGTGTATAGTTCTACCACAAGATACTTAATATCTAGTTGTCTCTCTATCATGACTTCTCTATTTATTAGCTGGAATGCTGTTTTAAAAATAAATTTCCCTTTATTATTTGGTTACCCTGAGTGCTGTGTGGGAAATTACCTTGATCCAATGGTAGCCTCTAAGTGCGTGCCGTACAAAAACTAGCCTAGAGGTCACAGAACAGAAAGCTCACAGAACAACTTAAAATGCCCAAATTACGTGATTTGTTAAATCAGTTTTTAGTGAGAAGCAAGAGGAAAGAGATAGGATGAGTTAAAACACTTAGGATAGGATGCAAACAGGGAGGAAGGACCACACTCCCTGAATACTGCAGTATATACATTTCATATGTCCTCTCTCTACTGCATTAGCCTTCTCTGCTGATAGTGTGGTCACCAGGACCAGAGCTGAGGTTTGAACAAAGAGGCCCACACAGACATAGGCCAGTGCCACACACTTGCTCTATTAGACATGGGACAAGGAAGCCTGCCACAGCTGTAGCTTGCCACAAGCCTGATGATAGCCATGGGCATTGTTTTCCTTGGGCAGAGGACACATGGGCCAGACTGGGCATCATCAATGGGTAGCTGAATTAAGGACTCATGAATATTGTGCTCATGTGTTCATTGACTCGTTGTTTAGTGTCATGCATATTTACTCTGTCATGAATATTTAGTACTTAGTATATTTAGTGTATCATGAATATTTAATACATAGGTGCCTCATAAATATTAGGTATCTTGTT